>NW_020455699.1:902910-996157 GCF_003342845.1 Nothoprocta perdicaria | reverse complement strand
TTTTTTTTTTTTTTTTACCATGTTCCATTTGGATACTTTCTTAACAGGCTGTAGCCACGAAATGAGAGATGAACTGCACATGTAACTGTCCTGCAGCCCAATGGCATCATCCGTGCTCCAAACAGATGCAAACAAGAAAAGCCTTGCCCCATGCTTTCCCTACCRTGGTAGCAATGCTCTTACTAGAGATGCCCCTATCCCCGTGGGGAATGAAAAACCCAAATCCACATAGCTTCCTCTGTGATCAAGCTGTTTTATCACTTGTCTTTCTTTCCACTGCTAGATTAGAAGATGAAATTCAGCCCTGCTTATGAGTCATGTAGGATAGAGCTGCGGAGACCATCTAGATGCTAATCCTTTACGAGTCCCTGCGTTCTCAAAGGGCAATTGCCCATGGCAGACGCTGGCAAGACACTTGGTAAGAAAGCGTCTAATTAGCTTAGGACAATCTGTTCCCCATATTAGGTTGCCGCAGGGTAAACTGAGYAGCAACAACCCATGTTTCTGCAGTGGAAACTTGATTTCAATTGAGCTTGAAATATTTTATGACATCTGGCCACAGGAAGGTCAATCCTTACACACCGAGGCATTATTTTAGACCTTTCTAAAGAGGATATAATATTTCAGTTAGCGTAGTCTATGGCTGCATAGATCATTGGTCTTGGATGGCCTCTATGGACTGGCAGCCATCGCAGCAAATTTAGCCTAGGCARAGCTCTTATTCACTTTTACGAGCACCAGTGCACCAAGCAGACATCTTCACAGTGTTCACAGTGATACCTGCGTTGTTCCTGAAGAGGCAATGGCAAAAGCAGACCCCAGCAGTGGTCAGAAATCTTCCTTCACTGTGTGTGGCCATGTTGCAGTTCCTCTGCTACTGAGCTATCATCTTCACTACTGAATATATTTAKTGCTTGTGCTATCTGTTCTTTACACTTCCCACACCACACTTTCCATTTTTACCAGCTTATTAATAACCAGCTTAAACACCACCATCTTTTTTTGATTGTTGGGGGTGTATCATTTGCTCTATTTCCCTTCTTTTTTTCCACAAGTTGCATAATTTCCATGACAGAACTTTAGTTATGATATTATGAATATGCAGTATAGAGTACACTTAGTTGGCACTATGGAGCAACACAAAACATTTATTTGTGGCTTACAACTACATCTGGACATCCAGCTCTAAAACTTGTGCTACCCTTAGTGAAGCGCCACAGAACTTGCAATCTCTGAAACCTGAAGAGTGTTATAAATACACTGTGTATTTATGAACAGAAAAGATCATAATCATATACAAGAAGAGAGCTCTACTTCTGGAATATATATAATTCAATAGCCAAGTCATAAGAAACCTTCACAATTATCCTATCTCCCATCCAACTGGAAAAGTGGCTCAATTTAATAGCTTTTCCCTAAGCATAATTCAGGGATTTATAAACTTGCATACTTCAGGGATTTATTAACTTGCAGTACTTCTTTCTTTATATCTTCAGATATATTATTTGGTTTGGGGTCTACAGACCATCATGTCACCTAGGAAATTTATCAAAGACTTACGTTCTTCATGAGCCTTATGAGTTCTTCATGAGCCTCATGAGTTCTTCATTGGCCATGGAGGGAGGAGGCATGTCAGGCATGAGACGGGAGCCACAGGTTATGGGCAGGTTATGCTGATTTCCAATAAGAAAGGCAGTAGGAGCTTGAAGAAAGCCTGAAAAGGCTCAGACGAATTTCCTGAAACTTACTTCCACCTCTGCAAGGTGTCACCTGCAGGGAGCTGCAGGAACCAAGTCCACCCTCTCATGAACCCAGAAGCTTAAGGGACCAGCGAGTCACCAAAAGAATCCACAGATTTTTTTGCGACTCCATAAGCCATAAACCAACCAAACAAAAAAACAAACAAGCAAAACTTCCCAACATCCTGCAGCAAAATTAAAACCTCTAAGACAAAAGTGAAGCCACAAGAGCTATAACTTGTCACAGGAAATGAAGTAGAAAAGAACAGGATGCTTTAAAACTACAAAAGCAGGAAATGAAGTAGCAGGAAATGTGGAAATTACCAGATGACTCTGGAAGATAGATTATGCCACAGAGAAAGACAAAATAACTGCAATAGCCCTGCCAGTACAAACTTGGGAAAATCCTTTCCTAAAGACATATTTGACAAAATATATGCATGTGTGCAAGTGATACCCAGCAGTACTGCTAGGAAACTGCAGCATCCAAACATAGTCTCTCAGCATTCAGATTTGGGAGCTTTCTATTCTGCATTACCTAGGACCAACAGAAGCATGAAAGTAAATCTTTGCTCATGTTTTAAATGGTCAGAGCTGCACAGCATTTACTTGAAAAGCCCTTGAGTAAGGTCTTCTCAGTGCTGCAGGAATTGCCAACTAAGCCAGAAAGCTCTACTCCTTATCAGAAGAAATAGTTTTTTTCAAAATCTGATACTTATTCAATGTTCATAGTGATGGCAAAATATGCTGTAGTCCCCAAAATATTCCAAATGTCAATTTTGCCTTCCATCATGTATAGTGATAAAATTTGAGAGGGAAATTTAGTGGAGTTTATTTAACACAGGCAAAACAATATATATTTTTTYCAATTCCATTCCAAGAAATGACTAAACTATATTCCACAGAAATAAAAGAAACTCCATCCAAGACAAGCAAAGTCAGATCAAATTACTACAATTAATTTTCAAGTGCTTGTTAATATTTAGTAGTGAGAAGGGAAAARGGGGTTTAGAATTGAGGAATTCTATTACCCACGAGCTTATTTGTGGCAGGGCAGCGAGTATCAGACTGTGTAACTATAGTATTTCTGTGAGAAGACACTCACCGTCTTTCTAAGGTTTTTTTGCATAGAAATGAACAACACTGAATGACAGGCAACCTGGAAATAGCTGGATGAGACAAAGCACTTTCCAATATATGTAAGGTTTTCGTCTTATTAACCAGAGCACATATAACTAATCTTGGAACTTAGATAACTCTTCTTTTCACAGCAATTAGCCTTGCTTCATTTATATGCTGCTTAAGATTTGCTTGGGACTTTTGATTTCGTTTCCCTCCTGAGCAAAATATATTTTGAGTTTTTTAAAAAGATAATTAGAGTAGATTGCATGCATTAAATCTGAAAGCATCTATTGTCAGGTACTCTAGAAGGCTARAGACTGTCATTTGACCTTGAAGCGCTAGAGAAGTCACAGGCATTTGGACCAAGACAAGGGAGCTATAATTTCCCTTCTTATTCATGACAAAGAATAGATGGATTTGGCACTGGGAAAAAAAAAAAGTCAGATTCTTATTCAGTTTGCACTGTTCCGTGTCTGTATCATTGTGAAGAACACTGCAGAGATGGCAACATAAATGAGAATCAATCATAATTTCCAGCATCATAACATACCTTTTGGAGAATTCCATACTATTTCATAGGTTACCAGAGACTGTATAGTTCTATTTCTCTTATAAATGTATTAATATATATCACTATGACACCTACCATCAGCTAAAATTGTGAAAAATATATTTTTCCAGATGACATTCATAGCTATCATTCTGTCTTGATGTTGCTCTTCCTAGAAGTCTTTTGATATGCTTTGATATGATAGCCTTTTCATGTTGATTACTTGAAAAGTTCATAGTGAGCTTTATGTTGTCGTGCCTAAATTTACTCCTGAAACTTGGGAGAAAATAGCTGTTTAACTCCCTGCTTGTTCCAGAAGTGAATGGGTAAAACTGAGTGCTCGGACCATCTCTACCAGGTTTGCTGGGGCTTGACATGTGGCTTGGACTAGGCTTAGCCTGTGGGATGTGAACAGGGGCAGCTGAGGAGCCAGTGGCACTCACATCTGCTATGCCCATTCCAGGGCTCTGACCTTTGGTGGAGGCTCAAATACACAGCTGAGAGCAAAAAACTTTTAAATATCCCTAGCACAAATAGCCTGAGATTGTAAGTCCTGCTTGTGGACGTGTTGTCTCTGGGAAGATGTGGTTTTGGGAGCTATTTTATTCAAGACTCTAAATAAAGTATCTTTTTTGAGGTCTCCATGCCTCTTTGCCCCCATGGGCACATCTTTCTTTTCTCATCATCTCCTTCCCTTGCTCCATGGCTGCAACTCRTTCACCTAGAGCAAAACCCTGCTAATTTTGTCTGCCGATTCAGCTGCAGAGCACAATGTGGATTGCAGCCCTTTATCCCGGTTAACTGGATAAACCCTRTGCCCACAGCATCGCCACGAACAGACATTTCCCCTCAGCGTCCCCCCCCTCCCTTGGCATGCCAGGGCATTGCAAGGGCTAAACTCATCATGTGCCTGGACCTGGCCACAAAATATGCCTGGGGCTTCACACAGAYGGAGCGGGTGCGTTAAGCAGCTCAGCCCGCCTGCCCTCCGCCGTAGCTACAGCAACGCGGGGACTGTCTCACGGGGCTCCTGCAAATGAAATGCTGCCTCCTAACTGAGCTGCCAGGGCACAATGTAATAATGAATCCCTAACAATAGCTTTGTACAGTACATTGCTATTCTAATCAGATATTTTATTGGAAGCAGTGTGCTTCTCAAAGCTAGTATTTCATTTGCCTCCTTAGCCCTGTAGAAATCCCGCTGCTGTGACAATGGCAGGCTGTAAAGCTAATGGTCTTTCTTAAACTCCCCCTTCTGAGAGCGAGAAAAAGAGGGAGAGAAATCACAGTCATTTCCAGCCATTTGTGTTAAAATACAAAGAAAACAAGAATCATTCAAAAATGAGGTGCTGGGTAGCCTGCATTAATATTTATACTAGCATTAATATTGATACGAATGCACCTTATGCTTTGTTGCCTACCCCCAGCATTCTTAAGTTCCCTGTTATTCAAGCCAGTAGCCATTAACTCGCATCTTCCTCTGTACACAAAGCTTCAAAAAGCCTTGGCAGGGCTCCAGCTCACTTACGCTTAAATGGACACTCAAGCTTCGACGGACACACAGCTAAATAGAGGCCAATAATTCAATACAGTATGACTGTACTGGGGCTGCTAGTAAATCCATCAAGCAGTAAATATCATCTGAAGCCAATGCAAGCTTTTATCTTTCCAATTTTGTGTATGTCTGTGTGAAGCCCAGGCATTCAGCGAATCATGTAATTTATTCTGCAGTGCAGAGCCTGGGCTGTCTCAGACATCATATTGACTTTTTTTCCATCTGTCAGGGGCAGTCACTGCTCCGCTTTTGTGCAAGCGCATCACATTGCACTTATTTATTTATTTAATTCTACTCTCTAGTGCAATTGGGCAAGGACACATTTTCACAGATCAACAAATGCTAAGAAAAGCATCTGAACATCATTACAACAGCATGTTAAACATTTGTCCTAACCAGTTTGTTAAATCAGCAAATGCACTTCCAGCAAATGCTTGTAATGGTTGAGAGAGGACTCCCTACTGCAATGTTTTATTAAGCCTCAAATATGCCATGCTATTTTCTTTTGCTCTTTAGGTCAGCAGAGATGCCAGTATAATGTAAATAATGTCAAACAGCTGGGCTTATTGACTTGCAGTGTGTTTGGGTGGATATTCAGACACAGTAGATGATACGGATATAAAAAAAAGATGACACAGATCAGGCTAACATTTACTCTCACAGCTGAAGGAGACAGAATTACCCTTACAGGGGATAGAGATAGCACTTAAACCCTGCAAGAGGAGCTAGACTGGCCACAGCACTTCTCCTGGCATGAGCAGGTRGCTTTGCTGCTGACACCCTTCATGAGGCTGCCAAAGCACTGGCAGAGGTGGCACCAGARAGTCCTGAACCAGCACCTTTCCCAGCAGCTGAGGACCTTGCCACAAGCGAGGAACATCTTGGCTGATGCAAGGTAAAAATGGCAAGCAGTGGGAAGCTGGTGTCAGCAAACCCTTCAGTGTGGCAGATTTTGCTCTATGTTTTTCTGTTGCACCAACAAACCAAGTCAGGGTTGAAACCTACCTATGTTTAGGACTACTTTGACTGAAGGAGATAGATAAGACTGCACTATCTGTCTACAAAAAAATATAGATTCATTAAAAAAAAAAACCACACATGCACTGTATAATGTGTACATATATTCCCAAATTGCCTGTTCTCTACAACATACAATCCTATCATGTTCATTTGCAAAGTTCTCTTCAYAAATCCACCAGGGTTATGTATGCAAGCAACTGGCAGCTCTGGGGGATCACCTGAGTCCCTACTGCCCTTGGTCACTGGGACAGATTTAGAATCTGAGCTACTGTGAATCAGAGCAGGCGTACTTCTTCAGTTTTAGAAGAATCCTGTCCTGATCAAACTGCAAGACCAAGCTCAGGCACACTAATTACTAATTGACCAAAAAATGCCTTCTTCTCTCATTCAAAAGAGCTCTCATGCTCCAGCACAGCTTTCCTGTGCTCCTGTCGCCCCATGAGCAATTAGATTTTATTCTGCACCTCTGCAGTGGGACTAAGAGATGTTGGCTAGAGCACTAGAAATTTTCTTAACAACACTTTTAGCAGTGCAGGTCTCTAAGATGACATTTGTTCTCCACCACCCACCCGTGGGAAATATCTGTAATTGGGTATGCAAAGGCTGCTGCTGGCTTTAAAACAGTGTACAGGGGGCCACCAGGGCTGATTTCTCAGCACCAATACACATTTGATGTCCAGTTTTCAGAAGCTGCCATATGYTTTCCCTGGACTAAGCCAGCATCCTTTTCCTAGCCAGAGACCAGAAGACTGTGGTGSAAGGGACGAGAAAGGGCTAAGGATATGCAAAGTATGCAGATAGAGCAACATGAGATTGCAAATGGTTTAGAGGTGAAATGTATATATTCCCTCAGGAACACAGTAAAATATGGCCAATTTCAGCCTATAACGTTGACACAAACAGTATGGAAATAGAAAGATACCAAGCATGCTAAAAATGGAAAYGGTAAGATGGAATTCAATTTAACCCTTCAAAAATCATGCAATATTTGCAACTTAATGTTCCAATATGATCTTCCACTGTAAAGCAAACCAAAAATAATGTGGATTTCAGTAGGTGGAATCAATAGGAATTAGCACAATATAAGAATATTTCTCATCCTTAAACACTTCTTAAACRCCTTTTGAACCTACTTGGCATGTAAGTTACAGACTGTAAAAGTGATGCATTTGCATAAGAAAAGGACACAGGAAATAAGAAAAAKTAATAATAGTAATCCCTTATTTTATAGATATAATACCTGTAAAACAATTTGACTTGTCAGGCAAAATGGGTTTGTAAGTCTTGTTTTGTTTTTACTGTAGCAAAACTGATAAATGACACGGTGGAACTAAGCCTGCCACCTGAAAAACAATCAAAGCAGTGTTACCTGTGATCCTTCTCTCGCAGGTATTCAGTAACACCAACTCTTCTGAAATGAAGAGCGACTGAGAACTCAGCACTCTCTCAGATCAGAGTCTTAACGTATAGCCTTAAATGTCAGGAGAGCATAAATTACCTTTTGAAAAATCAGCAGTGTCTCAGTATCTGAGTCTTTTTCCTGTCTGCACTCCTCTGCCTCATCCTCCTCTCTTCCTACACATGTACACAYGTGTGGAGAAGTTTGCAGCACTCAAGCCCACATCAAACATACCCTTATTAACCTCCAGTTAGGAAGCACTGCCTGAAACACATCACTTCTAGCATGCTGCACACAGCTTTTCTAAAGAAATAAATTAAAAGGCAACTCACTGAGCAATTCGCTAACACCTGAGAACAATTAATGTAAGCAGAAATGGGAAACATCATCAATTATTTAAAATAAAATGAATATGTAACACTGACCTTCTCCAATCCTCCTCAGTTTTATACCTCCACCTGAATAAACTCAGGGGACACAAAAGCAACAGACAGATTYACATTACAGACTATAAAAAAGAAGAAAATGATACACAGAGAGAGCACTGTGTGTCTGCATGGTTGTTCTCATTTTCAGTCTGTAGTTGTGCATGTGAGACCCAGCCTGTGGATCTCTCTTTTTCAATACAAGTGCTGTTTCTGCCTGTATTTTGAAATCCTGTTTTCTTTTTATTGTGCCTTTCACACTGCTCCTGTCAAATAAAGCAAGCCAGACAGTGCAGTTCAGGTGAGGATGATCAAAGAGCTGTAGACATTTCCTGCATGCTGTCACTACCTGATTTTAGTTAAAAAAAAAAAAAAAAAAAAAAARAARARRAGAGAGAGAGAGAGAGAGAGGCATTTATAAGCCGTGCTGATTTAATGAAGAGACAATGAAGAGAAGAGGGCTACGGGTTAGTGAGCAGCAGTTTTCTACAGTTCTATATATTTTTCTAAACTTAGAACCACGGGTGTCGGGAAAATTACTGTAACCCAAGTACCCTCATAACTCATAGTCACAGCCTTGGGCCAAGGCAGAGGGGATTTCAAGGGAACATGGGATTTATTAACTAATGCAATTGCTGAACATAATATGCTGCGGGAGGAGGAGAGTATTTGGCATGCTAAAGGCTAAAGATTTTCAGAGCAAAACCTATTAGGCACAAAGTACAAAAAGTCCTTTGTGGCTGCTCAAGCTAAACAAGGCTTGAAGTGCTGGTGTCTATTTCCCCCAACTTCTGGCAGTAGTTTCAAGAAACCTCACAACGCTGTTTCATGCAGAGCTTGCCCACAAGCTCGCCCTAGGTCATCTGCTTAAAATCCTCCTGTGTATGTGGCTAATTGTCTCTGATGAAGAGCTCTACAGCATTACCACAGAGGCACGACAAATTACTTTTCTTCAGGGTCACATTCATATTATTATTTCTATTTGGGCACTATTAAGGTTTTTTCCGACTTTCTATCATTAATATTTGCTTCAGAGGAACAGACCTGTAAGAATAGGCAGAGGGCCAAACAATGGTGTACAGAATGTCAGCATAGATGCTATTAAAAGAAAAAGTGGTGTGTTAATGGCTGAATTTTAAAAGAGAAATAAACTGATTGTGCCATGTATTGTTATGGATTTTATTTATTTATTTATTTATTTAYTTACTTACTTACTTACTTACTATAGCTCTGTATCTCCCAATGACCTCATTAATAAGACGTTCTGAATAGAAAATATCTTCCAAGTCACCTAACTGCCTTTTGGAGGAGGAGCAAAGATGAACTATTTCTCACAGCAGGCACCTATTAGCTTTACAGGTACTAAATTGAAAACCAGAAAAGAAAAACACGTTTTCTTCTTGTCATCCAAGTGATTGCAAATCTGCAGCAACCAAGGGACCCCACTGAGCAGACAATGGCCCTTCTTTTGCTGCTGTATGGGAGACGAGTTTTAGAAGCTACRAACCGTCCTTTATTCCATGGTGTAGGCACGACTGAAACTACATAGGTATAAGAATAGTTTTACAAAGGAAATATTTTGGAGTCTGAAAATACAGAAGTGTCCAAAAAATTAGTCCTTTCACTCATGCTGAAAGGCAGGTATATCTAAAAATTTTCTTAAGCATGCAAAATATCTTTTTATAAATATCTTAAATGACTTGACTCAAATAAAACTTTGACTGAACTTACTGAATAATCAGCTTATATTGTCCATTATTAGTGATAAAGAGCTAAAGAGCACAGTGATATCAAGAGTAATTTCTTTTAATTTTCAAAATATTATCATTCCCAGGTTTCATGATGCATTCAAAAGCATGGTACCCAGAGTCACTTGGGAGGAGAATACAGTTGCATCTTTCCATTGAGCACAAAATCTAAAAGATCTCAGYTTCTCAGAGTGAAACTTGCAAGTTCAGAAAATCATTTTAAGCTGATAATTAACAAATATATTTTTATAATGTGTCTTCACATTTTTATACATTAAATCATTCTGTTTAAAATTTGAATACACTTTCTTGTTCTTAATGTCCTGAGTCCTCCTTTTTTCTTACTCTTATAACATGCATTTTAAAATAACATAGAACTTAAAGTAAAAATCTCTCAGTCTTATACCCCCCCAAAACTGTAAAATATAGGCTGATCCACTGTCAAGGAACTTGTATCAATGTTTCCCAGTCAGCCAAAAGGTTATTCAAAAACATAAACCAGAGAAAATGTGGTTAGGGCTTAAAACCACACATAAAACAGCTATCCATCATGTGTAYAGTTGCTCTGTAGGAAGAACTTCACACCACAACACAGGCCAAGACTTATCCTGAGTAGCAGTGAAGTCTAGAGCCACAGAGGCTGTGACACCTCCACCCCATCCTGGTGAAGGCTTTCTAGGTCAGATGTTCTCTGAGCTTCCTTCTCAGCTTAGACTTATTTCTTCACAATCAACAACCTGGGATTGAGGCATGCTCCAATGTGAGCACACAGAAGACCAGAAGACTGGTGTCGACACGTGAATATTACACCTGGCAGCCTGGAAGTCCTTGAGCCACTCCAAAAGCTCCGGCACAGAAGCCACTTACAACCTCAACAGCAGGAAATCCTCTCCTCCCTTCTTCATAAAGACATGCCAACCACTCTTGAAGCCAGTGCTTTCAAAAAGTCTTTCCATAGAGTTGCCTAAAGTGGGATAAGAGTACATTTAGGCTAGACTTAACTAAAACAGTCCACATGGAAATGTGCTCAATTTTCTGATGGAGGATGTGTCACAATACCTCCAGCCAAGCTGTTAATAAAAATTAATAATGATTTGTTTAAAAAATATGACCTGCATCTACTGTAAAAGTAGCAGCAGCATTTTCTTATCCTGAGGCAGTAATTCTGTACAAAATATTTACAGTCCCATCAGCACAAGGTGTTGAAAGTTAACTACGTACAGAGTGTGTAAGATGGTATACAATACCTTTGCACTACAATATATTTATGTAATTTTTATTTTCTCTTTCTCTACAGAAGAATATAGCTTTAGGAATAGGTCCAATTTATGAGTRGGGTAAACAAAATTGCTTTTACTTTGAACGAAATGCAGTATACTTTGTTTTTTTAAGGGGCAGATGGAGGACAGTAAGGGATAGCATTAGATTTCAGGGAGTTGTTAGCTCTGTTTACCTCTCAGACATGTATATATTTGATGTGAGGATTTGGCTCTCRTTTAAAGACCTTACATAAAATGTGTGTTTTGGCATAAAACATGGCATAAAACATGGCTTGGCTGATTCTTTGGACAAACCATCCCCAAAAGCTAATTCTCAATATAGTCTGTTGAAAGATATAGTTGTAGGTCCATTGAATTTTTTTCTTTGCTTTGCTTCTGGCATGTGTCCAGAGGGTTAAAGCGAATGTTCATTACTACTGGAATGGAAGCTATCTTTTTAATATGTCTATGTCTCTTACTTACATCTTGTTTAGCTATTGTCACAGTATGTCTCATTTCATTCTAACTGAAATATATTCCAAGGCTATTACTAASGGAAAACATGCATTCTGTGAAAATCATTTCAGTTTAATAAGAGTAGATACTGCCTATTGTGGTAATGACCAGAATCCTATCTTCTGTGTCTATCAAATGACTGCAAAAAATCTTCAGTGCTCTGCAGTAGCATGATGGCTATGTGATATTGTTRCATAAGTGTTCCAGAAAGCCACTTGAAAAACTAGAAATTGCCTTACAATTATAAATCCACTTTGTTGAAAGTCAAAAATTTTGGACAAATAGCAAAGAATTCTAGCTATCTCTACAGTTAGTCTGAAAATGTAGGCATTGCTAGCATGATCTTTATTTTGGAAAATTCAATGTGCATCAGATTAAATAAATCCACTAGGCATCAAATTCTGAATGTTTGTCCCTTCCTATCGCATTTTCTGCCTTAAAAAAGTCTTCTTGATATACCACAGAGTATTTCACCTGGCTTCTGAGAGCCTGCTCTGCCCAGTTGCATTACAGCTGCTATTATGTCAATAAATTTGCAACACTCTTAAGAAGGGCAGAAAATTAATCAATTCTGCCAGGCAAAACTTTCAAGAGCAATTCTGCTTCCAGTCAGACTTGTTGTTAGTAGTGCCTTTTCTTAATCAGAATGATAGACTGATCTCCACGCAGCTCCAATTAAGAGAATTCTCCTACCTTTAGAATCTATACTGAATATTTTGAAACTTAAAGACAGTAGTTTAAGAAATTATTACATATCAAAGCTGCCGACTATACCTTTAATATGGGAATTAAATGATTTTCTCCAAAAGTCGTTGGTAGAACTTAAATGTCTGCCTGTGTGGTTTGTCTTCTTTTTTCTCTTTTTCTTTCTTTTTTTTTTTTCTCTAGGCTAATAATTTCCAACATGCCCTTTGCCCTGGATGCTTGAAATTAAACAAGGATGGCATTTGTCAGCAAGGTTCTCGAGTCTGCTAACTCTCATTGMATGAACTGTCATCTGAGGAGGTACATTTAACTTGTGAAAAGGTCATTTTTCTGCGAAGCAGAGAACCTGGTATTTTAGATGATTTGTGCCTTGATCCACAGTCTGTTAGATTCTATAGAGATAACTAGTGCATGCATACTTATGTCTATAGCTCTGTGCAAGTCTGTGTATATGCATGTATGCATGCATCCATAATACATATATATACACACACATATATTTATATATACACATTAATATGTACTCTGCGTGTACAGTCAGAATATATATACATATACACAGAGCATGTGCTTACATATACACACAAACACAAYGAGGTGCTTTCAGGAAAAGAGGATATTTTCAGCTGGTAAGATGAGGGCCTCCTCAAATAAATCTTCGATCTTTGTTAAAAGTGTTCTGCCATGCAGCCATGAATGGCTCATGGAGAATAAATTTGCCATTAGGGTGCAATCAATAACATTGATGATATTGTCTAGTAGAATGTGTCTCAGAAAGTCTGTAAAACACATTGTCAGAACAGTAGATACGACAGCCTCCATGCAGTTATTATGAAATGAATAACGTCTATTTGCAAAAGTCCATAATTTGCTATTTCTTTGATGTTCAGAAAAGTTGTAATTTGTCAAGGGCTTTATGTCTTTAGCTTAAAGTTAATATCCTGTCAACAGAATCATATTACAGATTTCTTTCATATTCGTTTCTCTGTGTGTCTGCTATACCAAAAAGTGTCAGTGTATTTTTGTTGATTTTTTTTTTTGTTTTTTGGTTTGGTTTGGTTTTTTTCGAGGCTACATGAGCATTTTGCTATTCCTTGTTAACTTTGAAAAAGAAATGAGTCTAGAAGCATTAAAGACTAAGCTCTCAGTTAGTTAAGCTCTCAGGTTCTATTTCTGTTGGAACAACTAACAAGAGTAGAGTATTATGTTACAGAAAACGAAGCATGCAGCAAAAAGTATTCTTACTTCATAGTCTGAAGCAGGTGGATCTAGAGTCACTTTTTACATGTTTAAGTTAATGATAGRCAAGAGGGAAATAAATTTCACTATAGTTCATTCTTGATCCATCTCATATGGGAAGTCAACAGGGACCTGCCTGGCTGCACRTTACTTTAGCCCATGGTAAGCTACAACAAAGACCCCATTGTGAAGTGCAACACTAGTTGGTTCCTGTGGGCAGGCGGTATCCCCAGCCCAAGCCTGTTCCTTGAGCTYGTTGTGTCCTACTATGAGAAATACACATGGTATCTTCATCTGTGTCTGCAAGAAACTTTCCTCACCATTGTTCTTGCTTTGTAAAACAAAAATGTAACCRTCAGCCCCTGGCTTTGAAGGTCCTGATTTAAAAGCAACAGAGATTTTCCAGAACAATAGGCTGAAAAAACATAAGAAAATTCCTTCAGTATCATTGTTTAAAACTTTCGATAACAGGCCACATAGTTTTTTCTGCCTCTCTTGTCAACAGCTCATACACTCATGAACTATTCTTAAACTTTTTTTCACTCAGGATCGCTTCTAAAGACAAAAGCAAGATTCTCACTTGCTTTCTGGACAGTCTCTCGATGAAATTGTCAGCATTCCTGAAATAGTCATATTCCTATAATAAGGTCACTATCACTGCAGCAACTTGAAATAATCCACCTTCAGTTTCTGCCTTGACTCCTCCCCTGTCTTTAGTATTTCATGAGAAACTTTTATGAGACATTACGAAAGAAAAAAAGCTGATCATAACAGGAATAAAAGTTAGTGGTGGAATTAATAAATGATGTACCCATATGAAATAATTTCCTCTCCTTGGGAACTGAACATATCCACATATAATCCTATGGCTGCCCATTAGGAGCCTATTATTTTCCTCTTGCCAAACAGCTCAGTTTACCTTACTTTTGCAYGTCTTCTGTGACTTCAGACTTTACRTCATGTTATAAGGCTAGATCTAGACATCTAAGCATCTAAAACAAGATCTAGTTCATAGGAAATTCTGAAATGGACTTTTAGAATCAAGGGTGAGAGATTTATCTCAATCATGATGTTGGTATTTTTTGGCTTTGTCACATGCTCGGGAAAGAGAGAGAGCAGTTATCTCTATGAATGGCATACATCACCAATCAGCAAGGTTGAAGTGACTCTACAGAGTACCTGGACACATTGAGCAGATCACAGCTGGACCACCACTCACACATACCAGACGTAGAGTTATGAGTTTGGAGGCACATGAGTCAGTCACACATCTTGATCACGTCCATAGTGATATGAAAAATTACCCGCAAGTAAACAAAAGAGAAGCCACATCAAAAAGCTCTGCATACAGCTCCATTACTTGAGAGTTAAGGRTGAAAGGGAGGATCCTTTACGGGTGCCACTTTTTTTCCCTTCTGCTGCTGAAAATCTCAAATTTGAGACAATTACTTTAACTTATAAAATGACACCAGTGGAACATATGTAGGACAATGTTGGTGGTGCCTTGTAAAACATCATCCTGTTGACTGCAGCCCTGAGAGAGCCTTGTGCAGCCAGCACTGCTCAAGCAGGCACAGAACATGTTCCATGGGCCATCCTGACGTGCCCCAAGGCATGTCCATCCATGTTTGCAGACAGCAAGAAAACCCTTTATGAAGGCAAATGCACCCCAAGCCTCTTGCTGAGAGACGTAGGCATTTGCAGGCCAGTGAGTATCGGGTATCTGTTGCCACTGTCACCGACCCCACAGACGGGGCTTTGCAGCACACAACAGCCTTTCCTCTGCTAACAGCTGTCAAATATTTTCGTTGAACAAGTGTGTGTAAGAAACATCTACTCAAATGCAGCTCTTTAAAAACATTTGCGTTTCACGAGGTGAAAAAATTCTTTCTGGTCCAATGGAGGCTTTTAACCAAGTGTATCATAAAGGATTTTTATTTTCTCGCTCTTTCTCTCTTTTTATTKTTATATAGCATGTAGAAATGTAAAAATAATGGTAATAGGTTTTCCTCTTTGCTGATAATATAGGGTGTTTTCTGACAAGAAGGAAATTCAAGCTGACACATTCCTGGCACAGTTCAGCTACTCTGACTGATGTGATCTGGTTACCTTTTCCCCCTATTTTCTTTTAAAAAATATATTATCATTGGGAAATCTGCACCTCATAATGAACCATATATTTCTGTAACAAAGGTCAGTCCATTATATAATTTTACACATATGTCCAATACAAATCAATTCTATTTGGCTCAAGTGCACCTAAAGAGGCCCAGAGCACATTCAATCCAAACTCTATCACATTCCCCTCAATCAAATTCATGAGAATTAGATTTTTCATTACTTTTTTTTCTTTTTCCAGTCCAAAATGAACACTAGAGTTAAAAATGTTTCTTAGAGAGCTGAAGTGAATATTTCAAAGAAGGTAAATGCAAAAGTAGCAGGTAAGAGCTATTACACTGACCACCTGCAAAAAAGGCATTCAGTTCCTGCAAGCAAATAATTGTTGAGTGGTAGTTGGTACTTGACCATTGCTATATAAAATTTGTGTAGTAATGTCATTATTTTTAATTATATAAAAATTAAAATTCTACCTACTCCGTTCAGAGCTCTATGGATAGGCCTTAAAAAATTCAATGTTATGAGAGAGATTTATTTGAACATGCAGAACTGAATATTTTATACTAGAATCTAAAAAAGGAATTGCTAATTCCTGTAGCATCATACAGTACCTGGTCCAGTTGCAGAGACATTACTCCTTAGTTTAAGAGTTAGGTTGTTTTTTTCCCATTCAATCTGCAGTAGCTCAATCGGTGTTTCTGTTTAGCTAAAGAGGTTCCTGCTTTTCCTCCTGCAAGTGGATACACTGCCTGGAAAAGCTGCTCAGAAGAATAAAACAAGCACTCCTGCTAGGGCAAAACAAACAGGATAATGGGCATTTTTGTAGCTGCATTGACGAGAGCCTGGTTACGCATAGACTGGGATTTGGAGGTCAACAGGGTTCAGCAGTCTGGGCACGTTTTGGTGGCTGGTGCTGCGTGTGCTGGGGGAACCCARCTGTGCTGCTGGGCCTGTGCCTGACTGAAAAGCAGCAAGCTCAGACCAAGGCCGTGAGCKCAGCCTCTGAGGCGGATGCAGTTTCACTAGTAAAATCATGCTTTTATCGTTTGCATTCATCTCACTGAGAGGCAGAGAGACTTACGGACTCACCCAGAAATCATCTTTGCTACTGGCTGTGTTCACTCACAGAGAACAATGTCTTCCTATGTTAGACCAACACTGCCAGCATCAAAACAACTCTAAGAAACCTCCTCAAAAAAAGTCTTAAAGAGGCAGATGGACATCAGCATTAACAAATTGTCCAAGAATGAAATGTTCAAATAATATCAACGCAAGAGCATTATCACATTTTTTCGGCCATTGGATGACATTGCCTAGTTGGCATTCAAGTGGTACAACCTAAATAAAACTGATGRATGTTAACTGAGCAGAATCCAAGAAAATTTTAGCAGGGCATCTGAATTCTTCTCCCTCTTGCTTCATCAATCACCTCTCTGCTGAGCACTGTAACATTTGGCTACAAAAGTCTCAGCAGAAAAATTGGGCTATGGCAAAATGAATAATACATTTGCTGCAGTGCTAGACTAATGACCCTTTAGAGCCTGAGAAAAATGAGCTGTGTGAACTCCTTCCTTTTACAGAGAGACTGAGTCACGAATTGGAGCTTAATTAATAGTAAGGACATAGCAATGCTGTTTAGAGGTGGAGGTAAAGTAGGATATGCCCTACCTAATTTTATGATTGTAGCAAGAGGTCACATGCCCAGTGATAACCCAAATACTCATTTGTTGGAGTGTTGGAGTCTGGAGTAGATATCTTTTCCTTTTTTTTTTTTTTTTTGCCTCATCTTTTCCTGCTGGAACATGTGCCAGCTTTACACATTTCTATCTTTTCCCTTGCTATTGCCGTGAAGCTTCTTGTAGCATCGTAAAGACATTGATCAAATGCTGACAGGCAGGACATAACTATTTGCTTTGAAGTAGTAGGAGGGGTGCAGGGCAAGGAAGCACAGTTAAAATCTGCATCGTCTGGCACTTACAATACCTGAACAATTCATAAGTATCCTTGAACAGGTCCCTAAAGGCAAAGAATGGTGTCTTAGGTTTCCTTACAGAAATGTCCTTTTTATCTGAGGCATAAGGCAAAGGAAGACTTTAAAAAAAAATGTATGCATTAAGCATGCTTAAAAAGAAGCTTATTCAATGATAATTACAGAGAAACATAAAACCAATGACTGAATGGTGGAAGGTTATTTACTGTCATTTCAAATTAACCTCTTTTAAATCCAGCTAAAGCATGCTTGAAGTTTAAATGAAGCCTTTCTTCTGATTTTCTTTTTAAGTGTAGAAAGAGAGCAAGAGAGACCACTAGTTTCAAGAGCTGGTGGGGAAGAGGGGTGTATTTTATTAGATGATATAACTGGTAGACAGCTGCTGCAACTGAAATGCTTCTTTAAGAAAGCAGTTGCTTAAAACTAGTGCAGGGTCATGTCACCTCGTTATTCTCTTTACCTCTCCCATTAGGTCAAAATACCAATACCTGCCCCAACCACTTTCATCTCAGGCAGCGAAAGCCAGCTCTTGCCTTTCAGGTTGGTCTTTTTTTTCCTTCCCTCCTTTGGAAGGATTACAATCTCCAACACCACAGCTCCGGTTTCATTACACAGCCGCTCTATCTTTTGGGGGAAATCAGTTTCACATTGTGTTATTCTTATGCCTCATACCAGGGTTTAGAGAGAGAAAGAAAAGAAGAATCCTTTTAAATTAAGAGGGCCCAGTTTGATAGCACTTCCCTATCAAAAAAAAAAAAAANAAAAAAGAAAAAAGAAAAAAGAAAAAGAGAAAGAGAAAGCTTTATTATCTGAATAGTTT
The DNA here is from genome assembly GCF_003342845.1 of Nothoprocta perdicaria. Taxonomy (NCBI): domain Eukaryota; kingdom Metazoa; phylum Chordata; class Aves; order Tinamiformes; family Tinamidae; genus Nothoprocta; species Nothoprocta perdicaria. Next base: position 977,952 of record NW_020455699.1, on the reverse strand, counting down.
GCTTGAAAAGGACGGGCAAGAGTGGCAGGCACATTCAAATCCCAACTGCCTAAGCCAAAGTCATTGATGTGCCTTATCTGCAGGCTGCTGTCATTAATAAGGAAGCTTTAAAAGGACATTTCTTAAAGCCTGGCCAATTTCTTTAGGCTAAAATTCTGAGGACGCCCTTTCTACACTTTCGTTACAAAAAAAAGTTATCCTCTTGTGTATGAATGCATATAAAAAATTCTTGCCTTCTGTTGGACTTTCGCAAATGTGGAGGGGGGGTTGTTGGGTTTTTTTTTTTTTTTTTTTTTTTTTTGAGTTTCCTTGCTTGTCTCACAGTAGTCCTCCTGTACAAGACTGAGACAAGTCTATTTTGAGCGTTAATAGAGAATCATAATAAAGTCGTCCCGATGATGAGTACCATGAAAACTGCTGCCAAGCCTTCCTTACAAGTCTTCCTTAAGGACTTGCTCCTGCTTTCCACAGCTTCTTCAGAAGGACAATTTTTGGTGAAGGTGAAATGTGTTTTATTTGATGATTTTATAGGAGCTAGAGGAGGTGTAGTGAGCAAAAAAGTTCCAGTGTTGGTTCATTTCAAATCAGACTATGGAATGAAATAACAAGACTGTGTGCTTTCACTCACTTGTCTGTGATTTATTTTTCTGTGGGTTAGGAGAGGTAGACTTTTTCCCTCTGGACCCCCAGATGAGCTCTAAATTAGGTCTAACTRGGCTGTTTGTAACAAAAAAGCAGTACACATTTCCCTTTTGCTTTCCTTCAAAAGCACTTCAAGTTCCTGAGAAGACAAATTCCTTTTTGCTACAGTGAACATGTTTGATAATAAAAAGTGCAAGCAGGAAATTATGAAGCAAAAGGAAGAATTAGCAAAAAAAAGTGATGCATAGTGTATTTTTAATTCATGTTCTCTCAGTTGGACAAAAACATGCAATTAATTTTATAACTGTTTTGAGATCTATTTTCATCAGTCAGATGCTTATTTGATTGCAGCTTTACTAGTAGTCTGACCCGTTCAGATGATACAGATTCCCTGGAGCAGATACAAATATCACAAAGAGGAAGCTCAATCACAGGCTTCTGTTGAAGCTCTTTACTAAATGTTTATGTTAAATAAATGAGGTAGTCTCTCAGTTTGCTGAGTCAATGATATAACCAGAGATGCCAAAGGTTTTGCAACCCAAATGAAATAAATCTTTTCCTTTCAGATTATCAGATCAAGAATGAGGAATTGATGTCTCTGCACTACAAAGTAATCTGGTAGTTTTAAAATATACATTCTTTATTACTGTAATTAGCAGGAGATGTCAAGGACAACATGAAGGGCTTCTATAAATACACCAGGAGCAAGGGGAAGACTAGAGAAAATGTTAGTCTGCTTCTGAAAGGGGAGGGTGCCTTGGTGACRGAGGATGCAGAGGAGGAAGAGTTACTAAATGCCTTCTTTACTTTTGTCTTTACTGCTAAGGCCAGTCCCCATGAACTACAGAGCCCGGTAAGAGAGACCAGGTACTTGCTCACAAATGAGCAAGAGGAAGACCTTCCACTGGTCAGRGAGGATTGGGTTAGAGATTATTTAAGAAAACTGGCCACCCATAAATCCATGGGCCCGGATGGGCTGCACCCCAGAGTGCTGAGAGAACTGGTGGGGGTTGTTGCTCAGCCGCTCTCCATCATCTTGGAGAGGTCCTGGAGGGCAAGCAAGGTGCCAAAGGACTGGAAGAAACCAACGTCACTGCAGTCTTTAGAAAGGGTAAGAAGGAGGAGCTGGCCAACTACAGACAGGTCAGCCTTACCTCCCTCCCAGGAAAGGTRATGGAGCAGCTTATCCTAGAGGGCATGTGAAGCTCATCCTCTAGGCATGTGAAGGAGAAGGAGGTTATCAAGAGCAGTTAACATGGATTGACTAAGGACAGCCTTCCAGAAGGATGACAACCTTCTATGACGGGAAGACTGGCTGCTTGGATGATGAGAGAGTCATGGATGTTGTCCACCTTGACTTCAGCAAGGCTTTCAACACCATCTCTCATAATATCCTCATATTAGATGACGTGAAGTAGAYTGAGAATTGTCTGAATGGCAGAGCTCAGAAGTTGTAATAAACGGGACTGAGTTCAGTTGGAGGCCTTTGGCCAGTGGTGTCCCCCAGGAGTCAGTCCTGGGCCCAGGGCTGTTCAACTTGTTCATCAATGACCTGGACGAGGGCACAGAGGGCACCCTGAGCAAGTCTGTGGATGACACCAAGCTGGGTGGAGTGGCCAACATTCCCTGGGGGCTGTGCTGCCATCCAGAGGGACCTGGACAGGCTGGAGAGTTGGGCAAAGAGGAACCTCCTGAGGTTCAATAAGGTCAAGTGCAGGGTCCTGCACCTGGGCAGGAATAACACCAGGCACCAGGACAGACTAGGGGTCGACCTGCTGGAGAGCAGCTCCATGGAGAGGGATACGGGAGTCTTGGTGGGCAAGTTACCCATGAGTCAGCAGTGTGCCCTCGTGGCCAAGAAGGCCCATSAGCTCCTGGCTGCATCAGGAGGATGTTGGCAGCAGGGGGAGGGAGGGGATCCTGCCCCTCTGCTCAGCTCTGGGGAGGCYGCACCTGGAGTATTGGGGGCAACTGTGCTACCCAGTGCAAGACGGACACGGAACTTCTAGAGAGGGTCCAGTGTAGAACAGCAAAGATGACAGATTAAGGGAATCGAGCCTCTATCTTATGAGGAAAGGCTAAGTGATTTGGGCCTGTTTAGCCTGGAGAAGAGAATGCCGAGAGGGGATCTGATCAATATGTATAAGTTCCTGAGGAGAGAATATAGGGAGGATGGGGCCAAACTTTTCTCAGTGGTAGTCAATGACAGGACAAGGGGCAATGGACACAAGTTGAAACACAGGCAGATCCATCTCCATGTGAGGAAGAACTTATTCCCTGTGAGGGTGGCAGAGCCCTGGAACAGGCTGCCCATGGAGGTTGTGGAGGAGTCTCCTTCTCTGGAGATCTTCCAAAAATGCCTGGATGCCGCCCTGTGCTCTGGGTGCCCCTGCTCGAGCAGGAGGGTGATCTCTCGATGATCTCTGGGGTATCTCTTCCATTCTATGATTCTGCAATCTTAAGATAGCAATAGCATTTTCTTATTATGTTTAGAAAATTATCTCCATGATTTGTTGAAAATGACCAACAAAATTAGATGTTSATAATGTAATGGGAACTGTCAATTACAACGCTATTAAACATATGAAATTTGAAGTGGGAATTGCCTGGATGTAACAGAGTCCTACAAAATATGCAGGAAGGCAAAATCAACCTCTGGGAATGGTCTCCACTGAGCTGCTCAGCTCTCTTCAGTCACCTGTTTGCAAACATGCATTAACCSTGGGCTCCTGTAGAAAAACTTTATTTGCTGCCTAGAGCCCAGCTGCCCAGAARAGGTATGGCAGGAAGCAGATTGGACAGAAGTAAAAAATCTCTGCACACCTGCCTCCAACCAGCATTTTAAAAAAAGGTTGGATTAACATTATTTACTTTAAGGTGGGGTTTATTTTGCATATTCTCACTTCAGACTGTTTAGATTTGGAGTACTGAAGCGCTGCTTCACAAAGAAAAGTTTTGGAAGAATTGCAGTCAGTGAAAAATAAATAAAATGAAGTCCCCAAAGTCCCACTAATCCCTGACTATGGTTAGATTCATTTTCAGTCTGATTTTGCATCGCTAGAAGATCTGAATGTTTCAGATATGGTTTGGGTTAACATGGAAGATAGATTTCTGGCCCTAGTCATTCAATGACAGTTTTCCCTTTGATTTCAGAAAGCCCAGAATTTTATCCTGGCATTTTAAAATACAATGAATGAAACAACTCTCCAGCTTTCACAAGCAGTAAATGGACTGTGAGCACCCAATGTGGTGGATTTGCCAGTATAAATCAAAGGTAAATACACTTGAGCTTGAGAAATTACACTTATATGAAAACCAACTGGGACTAAGATCAGAATGAATAAATAGGCCCATCAGGAGATGACTGCATGTACTGGTGTGTTGCCTCACACATTCACACATTGGAAAAGCATGTGGACTATGGAAAAGAGATCTGCTTTTCCTTGAATGTAGAGAGCTCCAGAAACAACTAACTGATCTGCTCCTTGAAGACTAACATCACCAAATTATAGCTTAGCAAAGAAATAGTCATAGCACCTATTCAAATGTACTTTTGGCATTAGATCACCTTGGTCATTTCAATTCTGTCAAACCATATAATTATAAAATAAAATAAAATAAAATAAAATAAAATAAAATAAAATAAAATAAAATAAAATAAAATAAAATAAAATAAAATAAAATAAAATAAAATATAAAAAAACCTATCAGACAGGATATAACCGAAGCCTCCTCACATCAAGCACATATCCAGTCAGGACTATTAAGGAATGTTGATATTAAACCATCCTGATCATTAAGCCTTTCAAATAGCATCTTAAAAATATTACCTGTAATAAAATAAATCAATAAATAGCAAAAAAATCTACAGAATATATTTTATTCTCATTTTTTGCAYTGCCTTTGATTAGCACTTTCCTAATGTATGGCAAAGAATCTGACAGACTTGTGCATGCCAAGGATGGCCCAAGAACATTTTCTTTGTGATAAACTGTCAAAGACTTGGAGAAATTCTGCTTGTGCAGTCTGGGCTCAGCTTCACAGTAAAATTGATCTTTGTTCTATTCATTTCTCCAAGGATTAAGACAATATGATTTGGATGCTTGCAAGATGACCAGCAGCAGTCAGAAAAATAAATCATTTAAAAATTCTGTAAGAGTAGGGAGAAAGAAAGGAAATTAAGTTTTTATTAAAACAGATAACAGGAATGTTATCAGTATAGCAGTTTCCTATTGCCTGCTGAGCATAGTAATCAGGATTCAGACATTGTAAATGATACACTGTCAGAAAAAGCCTCTGGATGCACAGCAAGGACTTCAGAGCAGCTTCATTTTCCTGCCGAACTTAATCTTATGAAACATTTATTTAAGAAACACTAAGCAATTAAAAATGTTCATGCATGCATGCGTGTATGCATATTTTTTTTGAGAAGCTCTGCTTCTTAGAGCTGAGCGTACATTCTTGCAGGTACGCCTGGAATTAAAAGAAAATCTCTTTATAAATGATGAGTAGGAACTGCATCAGTCTATCCTCAAAATAGAGATTTGTGCTCAAAATAATAAAGCCTGATAGTTCTGAATGGGCAGAATATTGTTAGCAGCGACAGCCACTGCTTGTTGCTCTTGGCGCACTTGGTTTGTGCCAAGAGAGGGAAAATGCCCAGCATGGCCACCACCCAGAGATAACAGGAAAGAGTAGATCTTGGGGTTCATTTACCCATCAAGGCTGGTTCTCCAGGCACCTACCGCACCAGCTAGCCCAGCAGCTCCCTTGAGGAGGAAGCAAGGCCCCTTTTTCACAATGCTTGCTGCAGTGGGACACCATCCCACCCCACCTCACCCTGTGTTCTAGCACCAGGGATTTAAGCACTGAAACAAACTTAATTTCATTTTATGTCTTTTCTCTTTGCTAACTGCTAGTGATAAGCCTCAAGAATTATTCCTCCTTCCAGCACATGCACCATGTGAGCTTCTCACACTCTGCCTTTCTATCAGCAGTTCCTATTCTACATTCTTCTGATAAGTGTCAGGCAGGGAGAGAAAACAGAGCAAGCACTGGCCTTCTTCTCAATCTCTCCCAGTCGGAGATAGGATCATGCCCTTGGAAATATTTGAGCATTCAATTTGTTGACCTTATGAACCAGAGAGGAAAGGTGGTGCCACTGCCTTATCGAGCTTTTCCATGTCTCTCACAGCAGTCCGTATTTTAGGACTCGGATTAAGAGTATGCTTTCTCCATTGGTGAAACCTGGCATGTAAACCTGTAAACCATATCATGAGTTCAGGTACACTGGAGATGCTTTTGCTCCAATTACTGAAAAGGCACAAGAAAAACAAAAACATCCTGAGAGTCTTATTGTAGCTGCAGCCAAAAGAGCTTGGTGCAAACGATCAGTGCAGCAAAGGACACATTTAGCTAAAGCCTCAACCTTCATACAGAAGAAGCAGTGGAAATTCCAGCAAYGCAGCTTAAGACCAGTTAGTAAACAACACAGGATGATTGCCCTGAGCAGCAGAAAACTTATCTCCTTTGTGTTATATATAATCCTGGCTTAAGTCATCAGTCTTCTTCCTAGGGATAAGTTTGTAATTTTTATAGTTTTACAGTGTTAGTGGTATTTTTCCTTCCCTTTCACAAGGTTGCTCACAAACACTCAAGCAGAAGAAGGAATGCAAAGCCTGTTCTTGGCCTCCTACCAGAGAGACTTTTCTTTCTTTCAAGCACCACACACTCTGCTTTTTGGTTTAGTCTGGCTATCAGTTCTTTTTCTTACCTTTTCCTAACACACCTATATATTGACCTTCATGCACAAATACACTTTATATTGCAAGATCTGGTGGCAACAAAGCATGAAGAACTGATCAGGTAGTGCACAGGTCTCCTTTTTCTGCCAGCAGGCTTAGTGGATTTGTCTCTATAGGGGAGGCACATCTTAATATTTGTAACACGCCACATGCAGAGCAGAATAACTTTTTAAGATATTATTTAAAATTCAGAGCACTCAGTGACTATGACAGAGTCATGCATGCAGAATGAGACAAAGAAGCAAGCATGAAAAATGTAAAATGTATTARTCTTTATTTAAACCCAGGGAAGTCTCTATTCCTCTTTCATGTATTTGATTGGTAATTTTGTGTGCATTATTTTGAGAAAGTAAAGTTTTGTATGAGTAAACTTTGCCAATAAATGTCACACTAACCAAGATGAGGACAGTAAAATATGGCAAGCTACTGCTTTCACATACAAATAGTAATAGATTCAATGTTACACAATTACAGAGACTAAGAGAAATACAATGTAATGAATGCTAACATGCTCTGTACTGTAATGTTAAGAGATTGTAAACCTTTTATTTCTTTTATTGCAGTGCAAACATACTTATCCAGAGCAACACTTTCACGGTCCTAAAGGGTAGGAATGCTTACAATAATTCACAAGTATCAGTTAGGATTACCAAATTTTACATTTTTCTATGTAGGCTATTACGAGAGAGAACATTTCAGAAGCATGGCAAATATTCAAGTACTTTTATGCATGCAATCACTTGATTTTCTAGTGTTAATATTAAATTTCATGAAGAGAACAAGAGTATTTGTGGCTGCTGTTTTTTAAGCTGTGGTCGCTATCATTACTGTTAAGCAGTCTCTAGCCACAATTTGATAGGCATACTTTTACGTATTACCGTTTAAAACACAGTGCTGTTATCATCTGTAAACTCTATTTTCTTAAGAAGGTAAGCCTTGCAGAAAAGAAATCAAATGCAGGAAACGGAGCAGAATAGCCATAGCATTAGATCCATCCTGCAACAACTGTAAAGTGAGAATTACATTTTCCTAGTCTAGTTTGTAACATCTAAAGGACAAGATAACATGGTTTTGAATAGAGTTAGGCACAACCTCACTAAGGAAATCCCATAACTTGTCTCTGATAAATAGTCCATCTCTTTACAGTCACTGTTACACAGATACTACATACCATGTTGGTTCTGAGGGAGGACTTTCCCAAACACTCCATCCAACTAAAGTGAAAAATTATACATGCTTGCTAGGGGTTTTAAAGAAGACTTTGCAAAAGGACTTACCACTTAGCACAGGTATGAAAGSATTTTTTGCAAGAGCAAAATATTCATTATTTTGTGTTCTTTTGAGCTTGGCCAAAAAAATTCTGACACTTTCCTGTAGCACAATGGAAATTAGATAGACACTGCTGGTGCCTCCTTGTAGGCTGTGGACTTAGCAACCTAGATCAATATTATTAACTTTATTCAAGACGTAATTCAGCAGTACATATGCAAAAGCGTAGTTCACACTATGCTTTGACATCCTTCAGGTGGACAGGCAAATAATATCACTATTATGAAACTTGTTTAGCAGCCATGCTGCAGGGATAATAAATAGAGTCTATGATAGAAAAAAATTCTGTACATTGTTATACACACTTATGAAAAAAAGGAAATGTCAATATATTTACTCTAAAAGTCCATTCAATTAAAATTTGTTTGCAGTATTGATAGAAAATTGAAAATGGAAATAATTTTTCTCAAATGTAGAATCACTCTCATATTCATGCCAGTAAAAGCTTTGGAAAAAAAAAAAAAGAAAAGAAAAGAAAAAGAAAACATTTTAAAATTAAGAGTATAAGGTGATAAGTTTTACAGGAGATTCCATTAGCACAGTAGCAGGAAACTGAAAATTATTCACTGGAAAATGCAAGGAATTTTGAGCACAGTGCAGAAAATGGTATTTGAAAGGGCTGTGGCACATGACCAGTGTTTCAAAAAGTCAAGCTCCATCAGTTGAGCTCTTTAGCTCTTCAGCAGTTTCTGTCTGATTGCAGGCCGCTGGCTTTGGACAGCAGCTTCAATCACAGTTCACAGGCAAATGACTTTATGCCAAGAACAACTTTGTCTGGCAGCAGGAGCTGACACATATGCTTCAGTTCTCCTGCGGTACCACATGTGTCTTCTCAAAACTGTGGTTGGAGACTGCAATAAAGATCTAACTGTTGTAGCATATTAGTGAGGAAATATACAGTTCCTGGCCTCAGGTCTGGAAAAAGATCCAACTGTTCAGCTTTGTTCTTCATTCAGGCACCTTTTGTAAGGTGGCATATTTCACTCAGGTTTTGAACAGGCTTTATTTGAAATGTTTGGGTATACCCACACTTATTAGAGCTAGATGACAGCTTTTAGCTAACATCTCTTTCCTTGCAAATGCCATATGGTCAGACAGTGCACTTAGCCAAGAGGGGAATTTCTGAGCAAAACAAGGAACAGAGAGGAGAGAGAGCAGAGTCCCAGCACCCCTAAGGCAGCCGAAGGGGCCACTAATGAAGGACAGGGAACAACCCTCCCGTTGTTAATGTTTCGTATTTCAAAAACAATTCGGAAAAATGTGATTTTTCTACCATTGCACAGGCAAACATCCTCAAAGCCAAATATTCTTTTGGAAATCTCATTTTCTGGCCAGTCCAATACCCTCTTCTAGCTTTTGTGAAGCTTTTTTGCTCACTATTCCATTGCCAATGTCATCTAATATTATGCTCATTTAAAAAGCTATTAAGACAGAGAATTAATTGAAATTTATATTCCATGCTGAGTACATAAGGAAAACAAACTTGAGAAAATTCCCTGTGCACACCTTTGTTATTTGGGAGTTCATAATGAAGTTTCAACTCATTAATCAGCAGAACCACAACAAAAGTCTTAACAATTGTATTTTGTCTACAACTAATCTTTATCAATTAACATGGGCTTGGCCTTGGGCAGTGATCTCAAAGGCTAAGTGCTTCAAACATATATACATAGAGATTTTCATCTGAAGAGCATCTCTGTCAGCAACTCAAACCTACATTTCATAATCTTTGTCATAATAAYAGCACTGTCAGCACAGTATTAGATGCCAGGCAGGGAGCTGAGCAATCTCATCCCACTGAAAATAAAGCAATCTTCAGCATGATGTTGAGACACCCTAAGTGGCTAATGACATTTCATGTGATCCACCTGCTGGCCATCCTTTCCTTTGGGACAAACAGGCAAGACTTTTTATTAAATGCAAATCAGTGGTTAGATAAATACTAACCAGATGAAAACACCCCGACAGGCTCAGGGACTAAACATATGCTCAGCCACTTCCTAAAAAGAGGCTTTTATTTATATATTTATTTTGATTTTTAACACAAACAACATTTGTGAACGCCTAACAGCGCTGCTACCTCAGCCCCCGGCTAAGGACAAATCCGATACGTATAAAGAAGCAGTAAGGATGTAATGGAACAAGTGGACATTTCAAGGGAAGGAAGCACTGGCTCCCCTCCCCAGGAGCTGTGATGGGAAGTCTGGTGAGAACTGGTCCAGGGAACACAAGGGCTGGGGGTGCGAGTCACATCAGTGACGCAGGCTGCAAGGTTTATCTGCACTTACAGCTCCTGCCTAGAGCTGTTTTACTCCATGTCTGCTCCCACCAACTCTCTACAAGGCCTGAGGCAGCCCCTGGTCCAGATTCCTCCCCCCTCCTGTTTGCTCTCCTTGCTATCAGTCATCCTTCCAAGACAAAAGTCTAATAAAAAAAAGTGCTTCCAAAATGACCTTATTGTAACATCAAAATGCTCACAATAACCTAGTAACTAAGCCATATTCAGTTGCTCTAAATGGGGCTTAGGATCTTAATCTGCAAGGATTGGTTTCAGGGCACTTTGATATCCTTTTTTACCAGATTCTTAGAGATGCAAAGAAGCAGCAGTAATATGTCTAAACTTCTAAACTCCCCACCATAAATCTCTTATATTCACAGCTACTAAAGCATGGCACATGGTCAGAGAGCACTATATATATAATGCTAAAAAAAAAATTTAAAAAAAGAAAAAAAAAAAAGAGCAAGAGATTTTCATAGTAGCAAACACCATGCCAGAATACTTGAGCAATGACTAGAGCCTGCTCCCTGTTGCCACCTCCCCTAACCATATTGTGGCGATTTGCTGAGCTCAGAGCAGSTCTGCAGAGCTGGTGCAGTAGATCCAGGGCCCTGACTCATCTTAGCTTTACGGAGTTAGTGCAATAAACCCAGCATTGTCAGGAAGTGCTGGCATGGGTAAAAGGAAGTGGTCTCTCACTTTCCCTCCACTGTGTAAGCAAAGAAAGTGCCCAATCTCCTAAGATATCCTGGGCGCTGCTTCCCATAATGGAGAGCTTCCCAGTGTACACAAGTCAAGGCTGGCGTGTTTTAGAAACCTGTATTTCCTGGACCAATAATAATAGAACCTTTACTTGATCCAGTTGGAGGTTTCAGGCATGTTCAATGACCCTGAAAGCCTCTTTCATGTCCCTGCTCTTTCAAAGCCAGTTTAAAAGTCCCAAGGTTTTCCCATAAGCACTTCAATTCTTAAATGGGCTTCTACATCCTCTCAAACACATTTTTCATCCACACTTGAAGGAGCACCATCCTATGGCCTTTCAACAAAATTCATAACTTATACAGTGTTTCCTGGTAAGAACATGACAGAGGCTGGGAGCAAGCCGTCCAAAACACTATGATCTAATTCATTCACTTATCTTTGAGAGTGTTTGTCCTTAGAAGTAGTTCTGGTATTCAAAGCTGACTTCTCATTTGAGGCAGGTAAAAGTTTCCTATTACACTTTTTTTCCTCCAAAATTTACAAATCTGAACTTCAGTGCTCTGCAGCAATGTGATCCTAAGAATTTTTACCCAACCATCAAATCTTCCCTAGCTGGTTTTCAGTTTGCAAACCGTAACTCTGTAGTTGGAAAATAATCTCTTTATTCATGTGTGTTTGACAGGATCCTCTTGGCAATGTTAATGTTTTGTTCTCTTTCAGCTAAAGAGAAATAGCCATGAATTAAAGGAAGGTGGGAAAAAAATATAAAAAACTTTTTACTGCAATGAACTCAATTCAAAGTGGACTTTCCTTTGTGAAGTAACTGGTTTAAATTTTTTTGCTAGATCAGTGGCTGAATATTTGTCTCTACTTCTGAAAAATGAGCAAGAGGGTCTATACTAAGAAGCACTCAGTATATCGACTCTGCTAGGAACGCATTTCTAGTTGCKTGTAAAAACAAAATCTTCCCCTCTTTCCCTTCTTATTTTTCCTTACTCCTTGAGGAGTTTTAGCCATCCTCAGCATGTTGCTCTCCCGTCTTGGTCTGGTTGCATCAACCTTACAAAACATATCTGCTGATCCTCCTGAGAGCCTGGCTGAACCTTTCTGGTGAGATGGGATCTCACTGCTGGTAACATGAGCTAAAATGGTACTCTGATTCTGTTAGTCAAGCAGTTGATCTTGGAAACCTCATGCACAGTTATTAATTTGAGAAAGAAGTCCAATTAAAAATCATTCCCATTTTACCAGTCTTTCAATGGGAGGTACTGATGAATGCAGAAGGAGTATAAATAAACTTAGGTAAGTAGATGCTTAGTAGAACTACTGGCAATTTCAGGATGGGTAACAGTGCAATTTCAGAATATTTCAGAATATTTCAGAATATTTAAGGTTGGAAGGGACCTCTACAGATCATCTAGTCCAACCTTCCTGCTCAAGCAGGCACACCTAGAGCATGTGGCACAGGGYRGCATCCAGGCGGGTTTTGAAGACCTCCAGAGTAGGAGACTCCACAACMTCCCTGGGCAGCCTGTTCCACTGCTCTGTCACCCTAACAGTAAAGAAGTTGCTCCTCACCTGGAGACGGAACTTCTTATGCTTCAGTTTGTGGCCATTACCCCTCGTCCTATGGCTGGCCACCAGTGARAACAGCCTGTCCCCTTCCTCCCTGCATTCTCCCTTCCTGAACTTATACATATTAATCATATCCCCTCTGAGCCGTCTCTTCTCCAGAGAAAACAGGCCCAGCTCGCTCAGCCTCTCTTCATACGAGAGATGTTCCATTCCCTTAATCATCCTGGTTGCCCTTCTCTGGACCCTCTCCAGAAGCTCCACGTCCCTCCTATACTGGGGTGCCCAGAACTGCACACAGTACTCCAGGTGCGGCCTCACCAGAGCTGAGTAGAGGGGCAGAATCACCTCCCTTGACCTGCTGGCAACACTCCTCCTGATGCAGGCCAGGATGCCATTGGCCTTCTTGGCCACGAGGGCACACTGCTCACTCATGGTTAACTTGGTGTCAACCAGGACTCCCAGGTCCCTCTCCGTGGAGGTGCTTTCCAGCAGGCAATATACCACTGTTTCTTAAGGTTGCATACCAGTTCTTATAAAAAAATTCTAACACCTGTTTTCTCATAATAGGTACACTGGCAATACAGCCTGTAGTAGAACTGCAAATTAGGTGTGAGTAAACAGAGCTCAAAGCTACAAAATATTATTTATGTAGGTAGACTAGAATTTCCAAAGACTTGTCCATAAACTCTGTACCTATTTTCTCTATGAAAAGGTGGTTCTTCAGGAACAGTCTGAGGAATCAACATTGCATTAGTGCCAGTTATATAATGTCTGATCTGTCTTTCATGTTTAAAGATGGAAGTTTCCAATTGAAAGCCTGCAGTTCAAAGGTTTATGGGATTTTATCTTATATGTTTTTCTTGTTTGGTGTATTCGAAGATGTTTTCAAGCAGCATTTCACCTTGCTAGGTCAAATGCTTTCCAGTTTATTGATATATTACTGTGCTCAAAAGACTTCTGCTCTAAGAAAAGCACTTAGAAGTTTGTACACAGGTGTGAAGGTTAAAGTGTTTTTTTTTTAATGAAGGACTTGGCAAAATCAATAGAATACTTTAGGAAGAGCATAAAGAAAGAGAAGTGACTAGAGTAATGGAGGTAGTTTCTATCATAAAGAAGACAAGCTCTTCTGAAGAACCTACGAAAATGGAAAAAACTGTAGGAGACCACTGAAAAACACTGATATACAATGTCCCAGAGCTGTTTTTCATTATGATGCTAGTGGCAGAAATTATCTATGCTCTTACTGCCAGCGTGGGTGGAAAGCCTGTGATTCTTTCAGCTCTGACTTCAAAGACACCAACAGAACACCAACAGAGACCTGTTGCATCACATATGGATTTCTTTCACTGAATCAGTTCTTTACTAAAACAAGTTAGCTGAAAATCTGTCATTCTTGATGGTAAGTTCTCTCTATTTTGGGAATGACCTACTCAGCTCAATGGCAACTCTCTCAATTGCTCCAAAGCAAAAGACCCAGAAGCAAAAGTGGTWCCAGGACCTTTGAAAAAAAGGTCAAGCAAATATATACTTCAAAGTCAACAACTACTTTGTTTGCTTGTTTTCAATTGGACACATTCTGAACTAGGTAAAAAACTGAGATCTACACACATAAGAAAAACGTTAAATGATGCCCTGGATTTTCTTCCAATGCTACAAAATCTATCTACAAAGTATGTGATAGTAAATACAATGGAGAACCTAAAGCATCCCTCCCACTACAGTTTTTTATGAGAAAGAATTTTTATGATAGAAAGGAAAGGAATTTGGGATGTTGCAGATACTCTTTTCTACAAGATAGAGTAGATAGTGAGATAAGGAGATAGTAGCTTTCACAAAGTCTTTCTCCAAGAAGAACTATAATAGTGGAGGCCATGGCCTAACTGATATCTCTATTTCAACTTGAATACAGCAGCAATAGGTGAGCAATTTGTAAACACATTTGAGATGGAGTTGGGAGTCACAGATAGGGCTGAAAAAAGAAAGAAAAATCTATTTTATCCAATAAGGACAAGAAGGCAATGTTCAATAATCCCAACAACTGAGAAGTGTAGCAATAATAAGAGGACCAGCTAGAAAGTGTACTCCTTTGGTTTGGCATCACTGCCCTACAAGTGACTTTTGTGCTAAGCTAAGAGATAAGACACTGACCTCTTTAATCAGAGTTATGGATCCTGTTGCTTCTGGCATACATTCCTCCAGCCATTTTCTGCAAGTAGAGTTCAACAGCACAACTCTCTTCCTGCAGCAGACACACAGAAAGACTAAATTACCGTGAGTACAATGAAAACCCTTCAGTTTTCTTCAAAAAGTTTTCTTCAAAAGAGGATGGTACTGCTCCTCTTGCTGCCTCCCAGCATGTGGTTTGTTACAACACTGCCGGCCAAAAAGTATTTATTATGAGAGAGTGAGAAAAAGCAGAACACTAAAACCGCTTTCTAACAAAGGGAAACTTTAACAGTGAATTATATATAATCACAGAGATGTCAGACCAGGGAGGACCTCAACAGATCATCCTGCCCTGAGGCAGGAGCTGACTCCTAGCACATCCTGTGGCAGATCTGGACTGCACAGTTCAGCAGACAGACCCAAGAACTCCTACTTGGGAGCTCAGCAGAACTGGGAGAACAGTGGGCACATGGCCAAGGTCGGTCGCTGGCCTGCGTGCAACWCTGTAGGCTGCAGGTTTCTATGCTGCATGTACCCTACCAAATTTCAAGGTGCACTAGTGAATGTGAAATGGTTGTAAATGAGGTTATAGGAACACTACCTTTTTGAAATGCTCTGCTCTTACTTTCAGTTCACGTACATATTAGATTGGTTGCTATTAACATCAAACCATCAAGCAGAAGTCATCGCTGATGTTGGGAGATCCATTTTGATCCATCTTCCCTAATTACTTCCTATCAATATTACCCAAAATAACACATAATATTCACAAACATTTCCATCATAAAAGAGCACTTTTGAATTGAATTAACTCCATCTTCACAATTGTCTTGTTGGGTTGACAGAATGGACTGACTTTATTTCTATCTGCCAACTGACTTTTGAATGCTGATCCTGAGCATCCCTAAAATTTTTGGAGACTGGGAAATTCTCTTTCTTGATGGTCAGCTTATGTCTGTTGATATCCTCCTCTCTGGGACTTCGTTTTATGGATTAAGCATATTGCTTAGAAGGCACTCATACCTTTATTTTTAGTATCAAACAGCTAGCCTTTTCTTTAATGACCACCTGAAGATTTGGAAGACACTGCAACACAACAGYTCACATCTGGACAAATTTTCTGTTTGGAGAAGAAGTGCTAGGACATGGAAATAAAATAACTGGAAAAGCATATTTTAGTTCTACAGTCAAGAACTTTTTAAATAGCTCAGAGAAGATAATCCTTCAGCTATATCAGGACAAAAAGAACTCAGGTCACTGCAGTCTGAAAACTGACCTATTTGGGGATGAAGGAGAAGTGGTAGGATGATTTCTCCTGCTTTTCAGTTTAGATATTTTTCTTTTTGGCATGGGAAGGATCAGTGTTATGTATTGCTTAATCAAATAACAGTCTGGTCAGTTCATATTAATCAGTGATCATAATACATGAAAGTTCAAGTTTGAATAGGCACCAGAAGTTTTTAGTACTCACAGATAAGAGAAAAAGCAGAATGCTTTAAAAGGTGGAGGCTACTTTTGCACTAAGGTCTCAAAAGAGGAGGAAAAAATTCATTGGAACTTTTTATCTAGCATCACTCCAGAGTTTCCAGGCTCATATTAGTTACCAGACCACACTTTTTTCTTTCTTTGTAGTTTTAGCAGCAACCTTGACCCCATTACAATCTGCTCTTCCTTCTCTTCCCCACAACACAAAWACCATTTAGTGATGGAACTAGATTTTCACCAAAAGAAAAAAAGATAGGACATTTGTGATGTAAAAAGAGAAACAAATTTCTTTTCTGTTTTTTTTTGGTTTGTTTTTGTTCCCTTTAAATACAACACTTACAAAATACAATTTTAAGCTACTAAACTCTTTAATGACTTTAACTTTAAAATGACAGCGAGAGCAGGTATAATATCAGTGTCAAAGTATCATTTATCAAGATTCAATTTGGGCCCAGGTTAAGACAGATATAAGCCTGATCTCTTGTAGCTAATGAGATAACATACTACTGATATATAAAATGAGATTGCAGAAGGCCTATAAGAATATATAATCAGAACCTGGCTCCAAGAAAAAATCTTAAAATGAAAAGGGAGGAAGATAGCAGACACTCCTACTGTGATTCACACCTTGATTTTGAGACTCATCTCTTCTGCATCACTAGTTTTCACACAAAAGATGCACTATTATTTCACATAATGGAGGGGGCAGTGAAAAGATTGGCTTCAYTGCACATGGTAGTCACATTGACATTTGTAAAAACATCCAAATGCAAGGCTATAAATAATTCATTGCTTTTCTGAAAAATAGCACTAAAGGGTTTTGATAAGTTAATAAAAAAGAATGCAGCTGTAAATATCTGGCATACCCAAGTCGCAAGGAATTTGTACAAGCCCACTATGTGCTCACTTTTCAGATGGCCTGTTAAATGAACACCCCTAGATGGGATTGCTCATTTTCAACTGCAGTGATCCCTATGCTAAAGCATGGAGAGATTAAAAAAATATATTAAATGGACCTGTAAAGGAGGCCTCAAGAAGCATTGAAAGAAGGGGAGTGGCTTGTATTTTTCTAATTATTTCTCTAAACACATTCTTAAATAGGAAAGAGAAYTATAACTTAGAGTTCTTGTCTCTATGGTTTGACAAATGGACAATTTGTCCATTGTAAAAGTAATGATATGTTTCATTTATTTTCACTTGTTCTTTTAATAGAATATTTTACTCTTAAAATTGCAAGGACAGCTGAAAAGCAGCTTTGAGATGGCAGCAATTTGTGCATTACAGAAACATCTGTGATGCCTAATTCTGTTAACAATGAATGTAATGGCTTTACTTGTTTCTCATGGTATCCCCTGCATTCCAAGCACTTGAGGATACTTACTCACATAGTCGTTTATCTGCTTTTAGTTCTGGAAGCCTCTGATCTTGGCCCCATTTCCTCCAGATAGAGATGGGATGCATTTAAAAAATAGTCTTCATCAGATAGATAACTGTTGAAAATAAAAAGTAGTTAATTCTATCCAAATTGCCTGTTCTCGTCCTTTGASCATTTTGCTGCCTTAACTGTAGATTTAAGTAATAAATGAGCCTTTTCACATTACAGTAGGACACATGGGCCAAAGGCCTGGATTCTGGATCATCAGGTCCCATCCCCCATGTTACAGTCAGCCCAGAGCACTGTATTTGCTAGTATGTCTTTCTTCACATCATTAAAAGCCTTTACAGTCTTTGGGTTCTTCTTTTAGGAGATTTTTATCTCCTGGAAGCTTGTTTTCGTCCATTGCAGATAACGTCAGAACAAACAGAAAATGCCATAGTGAGTGTTATTTTAAAAATGCATCCAAATTTTTCTATCATGGAGGCAATCATAAATATGAAGCACACATGTCTTTTATTCTGCTAGACATACTCCAGTATTCTCCCATCCCAAACTCTAATTTCATTTTGGAGCTCCCTGATACTCTTCACTCTTTCTGACCCTCACATCCATCGTACTATTGGGAAGTTCAGCCACAATCTCTACATTACAGAGTCACAAATATACTTTTTTATTCCAGACCTTACTGCCTTCCAAAATAATCTTTCAGCATGTCACTTTGACCTCCTGTGGATAACTGCCAAATTAACCTCAAAATAGTTACATCTTCTTCCTGAGGCATTCTTCTATTTTCTTTCTCTCACTATCTGCAATGGTATCATCTGTATTCATATCACTCAGGTGTCATCCTCAACTTGGATTCCTTTTTGGCTTCAAACATCAGGATTATGTCTAAGGTCTTTCAGACTATTTCCACATAACTTCTCTAAATATAAYTTTTCGCACCTATACATACAACTAAAACTTTTTTCCAGGTGGCCCTAGTAAACTCTCAATTACTGGGGCATTCTTCCCTTTGGGATTCACAATAGAAACCTCACCATATTCATGTGTTTGAAATACTGTACTTGCAAAGTTCTGTCACTAGCTCACTGAGTGGAAGAAGCAAGGCTTCGCTTTACATCACAGCCTCTCCCTTCTCTGCCACCCCATAAGGGGCTTTTCATCTCTTGCTCAGCTTTGAGAGATCAAAATCCACCTCCAGCTCATGAAGACCTCATTCTGTGTCATTTGGTGAATGTTCATAAAAGCTATTTCAGGCTTTTCTCCAAGATCTCCTTCAGGCTTGGGAAAAAYTCCTAGTAAAACCTCAAAGCTACCTCATAATCTTCTTTCAAACAATCCCCCAAATGAAAAGCTGGATAATGTTTCATTGCTAGATGTATCCAACCTATTAGTTGCTATTTTTAGGTACAACACTTCCCTGTTGTCTTTTATTCCCAGTCTTCCTGATACGCCATATTGTGAACTAATCAGAAACCAAATCCTTGCTTTATGGCTTTATGGTGGTCTCAGCTGGGGCAAATCTCAGTTCATGTATAGTCCCTAGGGGCTACAGCAATACAAAATTAGTAGTTGTAAAATACAGAGTGACAATATTGACCAAAACTCCTCAAATGAAAAATACCTGAATTCTGATTGCTGCTAAGGTCTTTTTTACAGCTTTAAAGTTTCTCATTGGAAATCCTATTACATTCGGCATAACAGGACAGGGTGGCATTTGGGTCACTCTGTACTGGACATCTCCAATGCAGACATCTCCCTCTGCACTAGTTGCTAGACTCCGATATGGACACCAGGGGAACAAACAGCTCTCAATTCATACAGTTCATCTCATCTAAAATAGACCTCTATGACAGATGTGAATCGTGACCAAGATGGGCTCTTTTCTTCCTATTGATTATTAAGAAGGTCAGACTAGCAATGAAGAGACTAGTAATGGAGAAGCAAACATCTGCAATGCAGATGCCTAAAGTTTCGCAATGTAAATCCCAGACCTGTTGAAGTATCTGGAGACATGCAGCTGTGTGCTTTTCCCAGAACATTTCAAGTAGAGTCATCCCTTACTTAAGGTGTTCTAAGCACAAATATAAAACCAAGGACTTACAGAGAAGGCAAGTTTGCCTTTCATCAAGTGCAGAAAGAAGAGCATAATAGTCATTTTCTCATCTACAAAAGAAACAGCAGCTGCTCTTTTCTGATATTAGAATGTACACTGATCTACAGTTTCAGCTGGCACAGGAACAATGGGAGTTTAGGCATGTATTTTTCTTAATCTTAATTTTGGTTTAATTCATTTTAAAGTTTATTCACCACTATCCCCCTTGCCAAGGTCCTTGTACTTGACCTGAAACTAACCTTTAAACAAATGTAAAAGTAAAGACAGCACTGAAACACTATCTGTATGTTCTTTTGTCTCGGGAAATGTAAATCAGGGCATTGGGTGAATAACAGAGCTTGGCTTTGTGTCATGAAATGTAATTCTCGGGCTATGACAGGGTCAGGATTTATGAAGTTATCAGGACTGGAGTGGGCACGGTGCCAGCTTACACCTGCAGATCTATTTTTKCTGCTTTTCAGACAAGAAACTGTGGCGTAAGGGGCACTGCTTTCTGAGCTGACATCATTTAGCAGAACAGCAAGCTCCCCTCTGAGATAGGAAAGAAATGTGCAGACTCCAGAAGGAAACACCAAAAGTAAAAAGCACACGAACTGCAAACCTGAGCTTGCCAGTACCCCAGGGAATGTGTAATTTCAAATAAAAAATGCCTTTGAATAGAAATAGAGGGAATAAAAAAACTAGGGTAACCAACAAAACATAACTATTTAGACATGAACAAAGGGAAACTATGATGACTATAATAAGGAAATAAATCAAATAGATTAAAAGATTCTTCTTTTCTCTTGAAAAAAACACAAAAGCTTATTTTTAACCCAAGAGACTTACTCCATAAGTATAATGCCTCCTTTTCACTGCTAGCTAACGTGTTCCATCAAAAAACCCCTATGTAAATAAAAGCATAAGCATGATGCAGGCATTTCTGCGTCAGCTCTCAGGCTTAGCTCACAGCCCATCACACTTTTCTCGTTCTTCTTTATTCACAGTGCAATGGTTGAATCACACAAATCTCTGATTTCTGTGACTACTGGGGAAAGCACAGTAATCTTTATAAGAATCCCATGTATAGAACAAACATAGAGAAGAGATTATGTTTTTCTACGGATTTTCATTACTTGTGTAATTTCTTCATTGTCTTTCTCATTATTAAATAAAATTAGCATACTAGCGTGTCAGATGTCTGAGAAATGATTTCCAACAAATATTTATGGACAGTGGTCCTTTTGTTCAGGGTGTATCTGAGTAGTTACAATTTACTCATACGTAGTCAACGTACAAAGATTTATACAAGATATCTTTGTACAACCTCTCTGCTCTTCAAATGTGAATATTCAACAGTTCTGCTGAATGTGGATGCCTGGTCAAATAGAATTATTTCTAGTTTATACTTCATGAATACTTATTCACTTTACACATGCTAATTTAAATAGCACTCTCTCTAAGTGCTAGAGTCTTTGTTTTTCTTAAATATTTTACCCAATCATCAGACACAAAAGGGGATGTGCATAAAGTCAAAGAAAGCCTTAAAAATGCAGTCTTTTTGTTGTTTGTATTCTTTTTGTTGCAATCACATAGCTAGTTGAATAACCTTTTTTTTCTAATTATATAAATTTTCATATATGAAAAGGTAGTTAAATTATACCAAATTTGCACTGGACTGAGATTGGAATATTGGCCATTTCTATCATGTGACCTATAAAAAGGAAGAAGAGGAATTCTTAAACTCCAAGTAAATGTAAAAATGTATGATAAAATACTGTAATTACCCAGCTGCACCTTTACTCCTGCACTAGCACCAGTTAGAAACGTGCCACCATTTAGGAAGTGGAGAAGTGTAGTAGATTTTACCCTATCAAACATCCTCTTGCTCGTAACAGACAGCTGTCAGGCACACAAAGGGCTGGCTACTCAGCTAGAACTAATTAGATTAATACCATGAACTTCAAATTCCAAAGGCTGTGGGGATTTTCAGATACGAAGATTCTGGCAYTGAGCCATTTCTATTTTATATTTTGAACTTTGACTTAATCTTAGTGCAAAGGCATTTTTGCCTTTACAGAATGCACAGCTCCACCTATGAGTTCCACTATGAAATCAAGGTAGTCTTAGCTCTCTTTTTCTCTGCTTGTATTTTTTGTTATATCCATAACTTAGCTTTCAAATGATAAAATTGGTATTCATTTGCGAGATCTTGAACTTACTCAGCCATTCAATGCAGAATTTTTGTAAAATCCGAACAGGAAGGCAGATAGCAGAGAAACAATCATTAAAATGTTTCCATTTAAAATAAAATGATCTACAGAATGTTTTAGTTCCATCTGGCAAGTTGAGGTTTCTGTTGGCACTCAGAAAATTCAACATGTCAGTCCTGACATTGCGTTTCTCCATGGAAGCTTGACAACATCACTGCCTCTACTGAGTAAAGAGCAATACAAAAGGCAAAATAATTGGACGAAGCTCATCTTATTACCTATGCTTTAAAAAGTAAGGTCTCTACTACCACATAATTTTCAGGAAGAAATATAAAGGATTTAGGAGGGAAGTATATGTTTAAACTTAGACTTCAAAATAAATAGGAGAGCATACCTCAGCTCTGGGGAATAGATCACTATTCTACATTTTCACTGTTTGCAGTACTAACTAGACAATAGCTGTGGAAATGACAATTAAGTCGAAAAAAGCCTGACTATATATTGTATCAAATGAAGTGTATGAACTTCAGTCTTTTTCTTCCTATTTATATTTATATAAATTTAAAATTAATACAAGAACATTTTGCATCTAATACTTGACAGATCCTATTATGATTTCTTCCTCCTGTTTAGTATAGTTCTTAACTGTGCCTCTAGCAGAAAAGGGCAAGGAATTAATCAGAATGCCAAAAGAGTTGGGTTACACAGTATGTAGAAAGCACTTCAGCTACATTATTTGCACAATTTCTGTAGGGAGTTGTGAAATAGAGGTCTTAAATTTAACGTGTCTGGCCTACTTCCACCTGGATTCAGTTCAAACCCGTTGCCTGCAGCTTGCTGAATACAGAGTGGGAAATCAGTCATTATATTAAGAACTGATGGCAAACGATTCCAGTTCTCATTTTTCAGCTGGTATGTTTTTTAACCTGGAGCAACACCAAATTGAAAAATTCTGCAATTCCACAAGCTGGGCATAAAAGCTGCGTTGCAGACTAAATGCATTTCCAGTGCTATGTAGTCAGCAAGAGGATTTTTCTTCAGCCTTTCTCCAGTTGCTATGCTACCCACTGAAGTTACAAGGTGTGCTATATCATCAACCCTCATTCTGCTCTCTTGCTCTCTGCTACCAGTCAGTGTCAAAGCTGTTCAGCTGCTGTGATCTACAGTTTAGCGCTGACCCAATTTCAATAAGCTTAGAAATGCCTGATGTAGATTTAAAGGCTATTTGCTGCAAAGATAAAAATGTACCTCTGAAATTAACCTGCTGCACTTGCCAATTTGAAGTGTGCATTTCAGCTCAGTGACACTGAAAGGAATTGTATATCTTTCCATCCTCCATCAAAAATGTTGAGCGGCTGCTCAGGTGCCTTTCAACAGCTGATAGCTGATAGCTGTTGAAACAGCCAGTATTCCAGACTAAGTAATAAAGAGCTGATATACATTCTTCACCTAAGTTTTTGAGCAAGCCTTAGCAATTTCTAGTGCTTATGGATGTGAATGAGAATTTTACTGGAGGGAGTTTCATATGCTATAGACAGGAAACCTGCCAACCCTGAACTCTGCTACTGATGTCATTTTAATCTGGGACTCTAGTGGCCATATAATACCAGATGTGTTGAAATGTGTATTGATTGAGTGATGCTGACAAACATCAATTTACAAAATATAGGAGATTTTAGTCATGTCACAAGACAACAGATTAAAAACAAGTTCCTATCATATGATAAATGTGGGAAGTTGATCCAGTAAACTCTAATTGCTGATAATTTTTCTTATTTTGAATCGATACAGTTTAAACAAAGTACTAATTCTACTTTTGTTARAATTTAATGCACACCCTGAGTCACAGCATTATCCCCCTGAAGTATTTCTACATTTAGTGGCAGCAAAAAGGTAACAAATTTAATTTGAGCTTGTCTGTCACAGAAGATAGAATTTAACAAAAAATACAGGGACTATGTATTCCTCGGATAACACCACTCAAATCATTGCAGTTTTGCCTGAAGGGTTTTATGAAGCTCTTTGAACGTTGTGGCTAGCTCACCGAGTTACTAGTTTGTTTTAGTTGCTTTTTTTTCCCTTCTCTGTGAAGAATTGCATATGTTCAGAGAATTTTGAAAAATAAGCATGCAAACACCAATGTAATACTTTTTAGCAGCAAATCGCAGCATGCAGGGGGAGATCTTAGCAATCACTGAGGAAAACCAGGGAAAAGAATAGTGGAATGAAGGATGAAGAGATTTGCTCAAGATCATAAAGTGAGCCAGTGACAAAGTTAGGAATAGAAAGAAGGATTGAATAGTGACAAAGAAAGTTACCTTCATAGCTTCAAGCTTAATAGAAAGTATTTACCTACTATTCCATCATGAAAAATCTGCTGAAAGGCAGAGGGTTTACATTTCCGTCATGCCTACTCTGATGGCCCTCAGCTAGGCTAGAACTTCCGTATGAGAAGTCAGGAAGCCCACCATGTATTCATGCATGGAGGTACTTTTCCAGTAAGGAAAGCCTAAAGAAATTTAAAGGTTATGTTTTAAAAGGAGAAAAAGAAGACATACCTTACCACAAACCTCATTGGAAATGTCTGAAAAATGAGGTGGATTCCAACACAAATATTTGTTCTTTAGAAACCCTATGACTCTATACATGGTTTACAAGAACTCAAAGGCCAACGGTGGCTATTTYAGCCACTCATTGGTTAGGGCAACTCTTTGTTATTGAGACAGCACAGAAAGCTCTACTTTTATAGAACAGAGGGGCTGGAAACTCAAATCTAACAGCAAACCACATTTCATGATGAAGAGTCCTCAATCAGAAGCCTTGGTTCGAGACACAAACAGAGTGTTTTGTTTCTAAATCTGATTCAGACACAGTCCAAAAGGATGGACAAGAACTGGCTGTGAGTCTAAAGGCTCAGTTAGGTGGGACACAGAGTGCTTCTAGCACAACACAGCCCTAATGCAATTTAAAAGCTCTGTCCTGCACTTATCATTAGAGTACATGCAAGAGGAATGCAAAGCTGTTGCCACATGTGTTCCCAAATCATTTCATCTTTACTGACAAGAGATAAAACACACCCAAGAAGCAGACACGGTTTTGTGAATTTCAAGGCTGTGGGGAAATTACCTGTATTGTGTGTTAATTGGGTATCTTGATCACTGCTTATGTGGCAGATCCAAAATTCTCAACCCCAGACACTGGCATAATTCCATCTCTGGTTATCCTGATTAAAACAACGTCAGATAAGGTTGCCACACAATACGGAACATTAAAAGGAACAAAGAATATTAAATATTTMTCTGAAGAAGTTATTYGGATGCTATCCTTGGCTAAATGAAAATGTTTAGTTGTGAGAACTTCTTTTAATTTAAATTAATAAACTCTACTAAAGAACTATATAAGAATCATTTTATTAGAACATATAAAAGCCATAATCTTCCTTTAAATATATTTTAACTCTTCATTTTCTCACAGTGATGTTACCTGTTATTGGTAACCATAGCAATTAGATCTAACAATGTGTATTTATTAATATATTTAGGCAGATAAATCTTTCCCTTTAGAGCTTGTGCTTTGGTCTCTGTTCTGAACTAAGCATATATTTATTTTAGCATCCATTAAGAATTAGAATTCCACTAATGTAGTCTCCTTTTAATCTAAAAGGAGACTTCATTTGCATGAAAAAGCATAAAACAAAAGCATATGTTTTTCCTAGACAGAGCCTAAAAGAAGGTGAGATGGCTAGATAATCTAAGCATAAAATACATATTTCACTGAAGAAGATGGCTTAGTGAAAGGAATAAGAATAGCCATTTCTTTCAGGAGTTTCTGGGATCCAGAAGTTCAGCAAGTTTCTGGGATGTCACCGGAGAGGCAACTTCTTCTGCAAGAGAGCTTATTGTRATATCCCAAATCATTATATTTACAGCTTACATGCCTAGTACTGAGACCCAAAGATAAAYATATAGCTGCACTTCCAACAACCAGCATGGTTTTCTTTCCGCTTCTGTATAAGCATTATCACTTTCAWTAAATGATTCAGCTCTTACTCTGATCTCTGTAACATCCAAGTTCTTCCCTTAAAATGTTTGCACAAGTTTAACAGCAATTCCACATCTTCATTTGCCATCTCATTTTATGTCTCAGTGAAAAAGCGAGAAGAARAAGAGGCCAGATCCCTTCCAGGAGTAATTCATAGAATCACAGAACCACAGAATGCTTAAGGTTGSAAGGGAYCTCAGAGGTCACCTAGTCCAACTCCCCTGCTCACRCAGGGTCACCCAGAGCATAGGGCACAGGGCCGCATCCAAGCGGGTTTTAAAGATCTCCAAAGAAGGAGACTCCACAACCTCCCTAGGCAGCCTGTTCCAGGGCTTGGTCACCCTCCTTGTCAAGAAGTGTTTTCTCAAGTTCCTGTGGAACTTTTGGTGCCTCAGCTTGTGGCCGTTTGCTCTAGTCCTGTCGCTGTCCACCACTGAAAAGAGGCTGCCCCCTCCTCCTCACTGCCTCCCTTGAGGTATTTATAGACACTGATCAGGTCCCCCCTCAGCCTTCTCTTCTCCACGCTGAACAGGCCCAGCTCCCTCACCCTTTGCTCACAGGGCAGATGTTCCAGGCCCCTGATCATCCTCGTAGCCCTGTGCTGGACTCTCTCCAGCAGCTCCACATCCCTCTTGTCCTGGGGAGCCCAGAACTAGATGCAGTGCTCCAGATGTGGCCTCCCCAGGGCTGTGTATAGGGGGACGATCACCTCCCTCGACCTGCTGGAGACGCTCTTCTTAATGCACCCCAGGATCCCGTTGGCCTTCTTGGCCACCAGGGCACACTGCTGCCTCATGGTCAWCTTGTCGTCCACCATGACACCCAGGTCCCTCTCTGTGGGGCTSCTCTCCAGCWGGTCCACCMCYAATCTGYACTGGTGTCCAGGGTTATTCCTCCCCAASTGCAGGACACTGCACTTGMCCCTGTTGAACYTCATGAGGTTTCTCACYGCCCAGTTCTCCAGTCTGTCCAGATCTCTCTGGATGGCAGCACAGCCCTGAGGGCTATCAGCTACTCCTCCCAATTACTCCATTCCAGGAGTAATTCCATTCACTGAAGCTGATTTATGATATAGCAAAGCAAAAATTTGGGGGAAAAATCATAAACAAAGTTTATGAAATGCAGTTAAATGCATCCATGGAACACATGTGTGTGTGTGTGTGTGTGTGTGTGTGTATACACTATATACACTACCTAAATATATAGGTGTATATATATGTATATATGTGTGTGTGTGTGTATATATATATATATTTAAGTAGTTTAAGTAGTTCTGTCTCAGACATTAGCACTGATCATATATCGCAATAGCTAAAAATCTCCAAGGGAATTATTCCCTTTCAGCTGTGCACAGTGATATTAACAGATGTCTGCATTGCTGGTGTTAGAGAATATCAGCAGCACTCTGGTGATTAAAACACATGGCCACACCTTGCTTACATTGCCTCTTATCACAACAATTAAAGATCTTTCTCTGCTCAAGTGTCTCCTGGAGCTTTTCCGAGGTTGCTGTCAGTTTACTAAAAAATGCACTTAAAAAATCAGTCATTGGCCTAGTGTCCAATATATGCATCTCTTTTGCTTTTAACTTTGGCACAATTTCAGCAAATTGACATTTGCCTCAGACTGCACAAGCAATCAAAAAGAAACAATTTATCTTCCAGAAACTAGAGCTGCCGGCCAGCTCACACGCACCAAATGGCTTTGTAAATAGAGTCAGCCAGCACTGTTACRACTTTTAAGCTCTTAAGTGCATATTTCATAATTCATACCAATATTTCAGCTGCATAACGAATAGAAACTGGTAATCTTGGAAGAGAAAACTTGCTAAAYGACATATCAAAAGCATACATCTTGGCATGGCAGATCTGAATTTGTGAGTGCCTGAAGCTGTGAAAAACTTTGAAAAGCAACATGCCCTGATATCTCATTCACTCTTTTCTTATTTAGATATAAAATTATGTTATTTTCAATTTGTCTTTAAAGTCATGAGATCTATACCCACATGAAGAGTGTCTAAAGCTTCAGTTTTCTCTTTCATTTATATTGATGGACAACTACCAAACAAAATAATATACTATCATACCTTTCGAGCATAAGAACAATAGATTATAACTACTTTCTTTGTGTATATCAACACTTATACACACACACTGGGGCACTAAGAAACATCCTTTGTACTGAGACCTCAAACAAATATTTGAGAAGTAAAGAAAATTGCTATTTTGTTCACCAGATGACCATACAATCATATGTTGTATAATAATTACTTGTGCTTAAAAGATATTAGGTTATTATTGTATTTGTATTTTATATGTATACGGCTTAAGTAGTTCTTGCAGATCAGGAGAAAATGGGTAATTATGCAATACAAGTCTGCCAAAGGCTTTAAAAAAAAAAAGAAATATATAGAAATCTGGTGTCTTATACTTTGAGTTGAACTTCTGACTGTTTCTGCGTGTCTACTGATGTTTAGTAACCTCTGTAGAAACCAAGTAGGTACRTCTGTTGCCTGAAGCTATTTCACCAGGAAAAAACGGACCTCATTATCTTTGCAAGTAATTCCATACAATACATTGCAATAACACTACTCACTCTCTCTTTTCTCCTGCTTTTGTCATTTTGAACATTCATATGACTCCTACTATAGCAGTCAGAGTTTCTCAAACTCTGATTATAGATTGATTATATCTGTAGAGATAAGGAAATAGCAGCATCTCTATTCTGTGTAGCAGAATTTGGATTAAATGTATATAGGTTGTTCATGGAAGAACCAAAAATTTGTCCCAAGACTTCAGATTTAAAAGGAAGGAATTTAGAAAGGAAGGAATAAAAAAAAAAATACAAAGACAAGAAATTGCAAAAATAGGGCTAACTGAAAACAAATTTAAAGTAATTTTATCTGTACAAGCATCATCAGTAGTACTACCTCATCTGGCAATGTCAAGCTATAGTAGCCTGAGTAATAAAATTCAGAAAGGAAATAATTTTATACTAAATATTTTCTGGAATTTTAAATAAAAATTTGAGAAATGAAAAAAAAATCCCATTTAACTTCTAGTACACATGTTAATTTCTGGTAGCAATACTGAAAAGACCATTTTTGAGAAAAGTATTTTAGTTTAGAAGAAACCAATTTTTCTGGAAATGAGAAGGCTTTCACTGCATTTACAGAGGGTTTTGCACAAAATGCAAATGTGTTTTGTACAGAAGATGGGTTATCTACATAAACGATATCTGCAATTAGAGAATTCATGGTTGGACAAAGAGAAAGAGAATTTTGAAAATTTAAAATCTGGATTCATTCCTRCAGCAAGATTTCTTTTTACATATATAAATTTCAGTATTAAAAAGTTTAGATTACTTACACAGAAATTCGATGTATCTTGTATACAATAAACATGAGACATTTTATATACCTAATACCTAATGCTATATACCGAATGCAAAACACAATACCTTGGATAAGACACATGTAGACATAGATATACCTAAGAGCCTCCTCTCCCACACACTCCACATCAGAAGGCACATGTAACCAGCCAAGCCAGTATGTCTTACTGAGGTGTGCACTGAGTGCATAAGCCCAAAGTCTATTTATCTGACCACAGCATAGGGCCAAATCATGTCCCAGAACTTACARGACTCTGACCTGGGACAGCTAAAGACTATCTTGCCTATTATATGTGACAAGGGTTTAAACCCAACTTGGGATGGTTTTGCTAGATATAGTCATGCCTTTGAACTGCAGGAAGGCAAAACCTATGAGAAATCCTTTTCACCTCAGTTTGATATCTGTCTTCAGACACATCAGAAGATAGAAGGTCTCATTCCAGGAACACATTTTTCTAATTGCAAGTCAGCAGGAAAAGCTCTTCCCTGGTACCCAAAGTTACTTGTAATAGCATTAGAGATAACAATGAAACCTGTCACACTGAGGTACTTGGAAAATTAAATTAGGTTGGAGCTGCTGCTTTAACAGCAGTGACAAAAGCAGTGCTGAGTGAACAGAGGGGATGTAAAGTAGATTTGCAGATAGCAGA
Source organism: Nothoprocta perdicaria (assembly GCF_003342845.1). NCBI lineage: Eukaryota > Metazoa > Chordata > Aves > Tinamiformes > Tinamidae > Nothoprocta > Nothoprocta perdicaria. The sequence continues at coordinate 948,198 of NW_020455699.1, read as the reverse complement.
CAGAAGGATAACCTCAAGCTTTTAGTACAGTGCTATTCATAGCCAGACTCCTCACAGGATTCAGAGGATCCCATAGAAGTGCCAATTGCCATTTTTCCATCTTCTATAAAATGTAAAGGGTTTTGTATCAGATTTTTCTATCTCATAATACAATACGTAGTAGCTAAAGCAAAATGATAAATTCAGAATAAAATACTTTGATATATTTTTCCTAAGCTTCATCAATGAAAACACAGCAAATTGGCATGGACTTTTTGTTTGGCAAGGTTATAAAGCTTAATATGGGAGTACAAAATACATGGCAGTTTTGCCATGAACTGGACTACAAGCTCAAAATTCTCCTTGTTCTGTACAATATGSAACAAAATTACCTGTTACCTGTATCACTTCCCAACTATCTGCTGGGAATTCAGTAGAAATAAGAAAGGAATTTATTACTGAAAATCTCTTAGCGCACTCTCAGGAAGAGCCAAAAATATTAATTAAAATCCAATTTTTAGTCATTTCTAAAACAGGACTATTGGAGAGATTTTCAGTTCAACAGCAAGATTTGGGCCTGAATTAGGCAGTTATTTAACATACATAACAGCACTTTCACAGGCTTCATAATAATAGGAACTTGCTGACAAAGCAAAAAAACAGCTTGCTCYTCCGTTCACCTGTTTCATGAAGTTGCTACAGTCTCAACTCAGCCCTTCAGCCCTTATTTACCTTTGTAATCCTCAACAATGAGATCTTTGATGAAAAGAATATTTCAGCTTCTTTTATTCTTCATTCAAAGGACAGAATTTGAAAACGATATTTTTCAAAGGACTGAAGGAGCTTGCAATGAAAGAAATTCTCAAGGTTTTGAACTTTAATGAGATCTTTGTTGAATTTGTGACTCAGAGAAAATGACAATATTAGTACTAATAATGTTAGATAACATTATACATATGAATGCCTTCTGCCCAAGAGGAAAGCATACTTAATACAGCAGAGAAGCTGTTGATTCATTCTGAATTTACATAGTTCCTCACAGAGAGGATTTCCAATTCTTGACGGACTTTCTCAATGCTACAGTAATATCATAATGACAGAGAGTGTACTCATGCAGTACTCTTTACATACATACACAATTCAAGWGTGTTGCATGAAAAATAGAGTAGGGTAAAGCTACTCATACTTCAGGAGATTTGACAGTAGGTATTAAGAAACTGATCTCCAGGAAGACATAAAAATATGTATAAGAAAACAGGATTATTGAAAAATATCTTCTTCACAAGCATTTTGTATCAAATCTAGAGTCCCTTATACTGAGTAAGGAATTCTGATGTCAAATGCAATGTAAATCAAAATGTAAATGTAAGAAATACAAAAAGTATGAACAGACTAAAATTTCCCAATACTTTCTCACTGAATTTTGTTCACAGAAGAAATTCTGGATTTATCATTAGAGACAGAGGATCGAGATTGAAAATATATAATTRTACACAAAATGTTACACTTTAAAGTAAAACTAAAACTTAGAAAGTCCTTAATAATCCAAGGATTTATAGTAAATTCATAGAATCATAGAATCATAGAATGCCGAAGGTTGGAAGGGACCTCAGAGGTCATCGAGTCCAACCCCCCTGCTCACGCAGGGTCACCTAGAGCAYGTGGCACAGGGCTGCATCCAAGCGGGTTTTAAAGATCTCCAAAGAAGGAGACTCCACAACCTCTCTGGGCAGCCTGTTCCAGTGCTTTGTCACCCTCACTTGAAGAAATGCTTCCTTAAGTTCCTGTGGAACTTCCGATGCTTCAGTTTGAAGCCATTTCCTCTAGTCCTACCACTGTCCACCACTGAAAAGAGGCCGCCCCCCTCCTCCTCACTGCCTCCCTTGAGGTATTTATACACACTGATCAGGTCCCCCCTCAGCCTCCTCTTCTCCACGCTGAACAGGCCCAGCTCCCTCAGGCTTTGCTCACAGGGCAGATGTTCCAGGCCCCTGATCATCCTCGTAGCCCTGCGCTGGACTCTCTCCAGCAGCTCCACATCCCTCTTGTACTGGGGAGCCCAGAACTGGACGCAGTACTCCAGATGTGGCCTCCCCAGGGCTGTGTATAGGGGGATGATCACTTCCCTCGACCTGCTGGAGACGCTCTTCTTAATGCACCCCAGGATCCCGTTGGCCTTCTTGGCCACCAGGGCACACTGCTGCCTCATGGTCAACTTGTTGTCCACCATGACACCCAGGTCCCTCTCTGTGGGGCTGCTCTCCAGCTGGTCCACCGCTAATCTGCACTGGTGTCCAGGGTTATTCCTCCCCAAGTGCAGGACTCTGCACTTCCCCCTGTTGAACCTCATGAGGTTTCTCGCCGCCCAGTTGTCCAGTCTGTCCAGGTCCCTCTGGATGGCAGCACAGCCCTCAGGGCTATCAGCTACTCCTCCCAGTTTGGTATCGTCGGCAAAGTTGCTGAGGGAGCACTCCAGCCCTTCATCCAGGTSGTTAATGAATAAGTTGAACAGGACTGGACCAAGAACTGACCCCTGGGGGACACCACTAAGTACAGGCCTCCAGCTRGACTCCRCACCAYTGACAACCACTCTCTGCACCCTGCCATCGAGCCAATTCCTAATCCACCTCCCCGTCCACACATCTATCCCATACCTTTGGAGCTTGCCCAAATTGGTCACGTCTTATGAATATAAGATGCTTGATTTCTTTTGTGAAATTTCCAATTTATTTTTTCCAGAGACTGTTATTAGAAATACACTCTTGTGAATATGAACGGAAAAGGCTGCAAAACCTCTTCATTTGTTTCCTCTGTTAGATCAGGTGGATCTCACTAAATGCTTGCTTTTTTTCTTTTTTTTTTTTCTTTTGTTTCAGAACTAGCAATGCCTTTGCAATGAACTGTTTCCTACAGTTTTCTTATTTTAGAGCACTAACCTTACAAAATGTGAAAGCTCCCTGGCTCTACTGCTTTGCTTTTAGTTATGAAAAGAAGTTCTCTCTTATCAGTGGAAGGATGTTAACAAATTTTTTTCGGCTGCCCTGAACCACTTTGTCTGTAAGTATAGTGCAGTTTCCTTTATTACATTCCTTCATATAGTTGAGAAATCTCTAAAAATCTTTTCCCTCTTGCATTTTGAATGTACAAGTATTTAAGTTTTTGAATAACCTAAAATGATATAGTTTTATAACAGAGATAACAGACTAGACTTTCGAGTAGAGTGAAGTTTAGCTGGGTGCACCTCTCACACTATGAACCCAGACCCTACCATGAGGACAACTTATACACATACAAGCAGGCAACATCTTTGAGGCTTTAATATCACTGAAACTCAGCATAATCTTGCCACAAAGGCAGCTGAAGATTTTCCTCTATCTGTTGCTAGATAGATGCTTTACAACTGATTTCTTCGGTAATCCTATTGATGATTGCAACACCTAGAATGTTTGTGGTGAGGGTTCCAGATGGGAGCTACCGTTCAGTTATTGCAGACACCATTGTGTCCTGGAGCCAAGGCTCCTGGTGACTCCCAGCCCCATACATGTCACCAAGATGGGCAGCAATATGTGAAACAGGCAGCTACTTTCAGAGGATGGCCCAAATTGTCAGAAAAGTGAGTTGGAGTTTGTGAGGAGAGTGCCAATTTTTGTCAAATATTCCCCTTTTTCCCTCTTAAAGTTTTCTGAAGGAAAAGAGACATTGTAATCAGTTTTGTCAGCAATACAACCATCTCTTGCTTATATTTAAGAGCAGGGCGTATGTCTGCTATTAATGCAAGGACATTTCCAGAGGGATTTCCTTGTCCTTCCCCTTCCGACTGAGAAAGTATTTAATATGCAGCGACATTTCTTTTAGCAGCTATTTTGTTAAGTCTAAGGTTTACTGAAACCACCAGAGCAGCTAAGTTGAATTGCTGAATTAAAACATTGCAATTATGTAAACAAAAATTTGCTAAAGAGCCTATTAAATATTCAGCAGATACAAGTCTTACCACCCTGTTCCATTTATGAACCTTTCTGTACACTGTGTATTACATGATGAGCTTTGACAGATTTGACTATGTCAGAGAGGAAGAATGTTTTAGTTGAAGTAGCATAGCTATATTTGTAGGATACAATTTTCTTTTCAAATCAACTGTGGGATTTATTTCTGCTTGTGCTTAGGGAATTCATGCTAATAGTTCATTCAGAGACAGAGGAAAAGTAAAATACCTGAACTGAAAGTAGGGAGACAGAAGTAAGTATAGAAAAATATATCCTAAAACTGCAATTTTGATGGGTATTTTTTTCCACCTTTTTTTTTGTTCTCCTCGTTGGCATCAGAAAGGATTTGCAATGGAAGTTTTACCATTTATTTTTACCATCAAACTGATTTGTAAAGTGCATCATTATTGAGGGAGCTGAGGGGGACTGTAGCATTTTGAGACTGGAAGTTTTAATAAGGAAATAAATAGATTTTCTAATTTTCTTCTTACTTGAATTAATTGAAGTGTAAAAAGCATAAAAGTCATTTTGCAAATAATTTTCCACATAGAAAAATGCAATAAAATGAAAGAAGCAGAAAAGGGTGTAAAGTTTCTGTCATGACAGAGAAGAAAGAAGTATATCGTATATCGTATATCTAGTCTCCAACAAAAAAGCGCAACTTCTGTTCAAGCTTAACAACTATATAGGGCTCATGATAAAAAAATATATAACATAATAACTTTTGCTCTTTCAATCTGAACAGCCCCCCTTGACCAAACGTCTACAAGCTAGGGAACCTCACAGGACAGCAGACTTTGCTGTGTTTATTCATTAGATTAGTGTCCACTAGCTCCAGGTCTAGGCTGCTGCTAGCAAAAGCATCTGGTCCCCATCCATCTAGACCAGAACATCCTTGTCTTACTCTCATCCATCACGCTGGAGTTGGGATGTGAAAGGAAAAGGGACCCCTGGTATTTGTCAGACTGGCTTCCTCCYAGCTTTCCTCCTTACCTCGACAAAGTGGTTAAAGAGGTAAAATTCCCTAACATACAAAGGAACAAGATATATGTCAACAAACAGAACGCTGCGCGCTGAGCATCAAAACACATAGATTAAAGCACAAATAACTTTTCCCAGGCTTCAAAACTGCTCCACTTGTCATTTTAAGGCAAAAGCTATCTAGCGTGAGCTTTGATCGTCCGTAATAGATTCTTTCTGACTGGTTGTCAACCTGAAAATTAAAATGGCTGGTTGAGAAAGCACAACAGTCACTGCAGCAAAGAAAGATTAATCATTTGTTCTGTCTAATGAAGACATCATCACTAGTGTAAATCAAACCAGTCCAGTGTCATTACTCACTGATATTTTCTTCAAAAATCAAAATGCCTTTGTCCATGAAAAGCAAAGGCCAGCATGCTAATTATGGTGTAGTTCTTCCACTAATAACAAAACTGAAGTGATTTCTCTTCCTTTGCAGCCCCAGGCCTGGACAGAGAAGACAGCAACAGACTGCACATTTTATGCTAAGATAAACAAAGATATAAAAAGATGAGATAAAACAGAGAGATGTTCATGAATGCTAAGTTATTCCATATTTAAATTAATTACATGTTTAAAGAGTGATTGCTTCTTTTTATCTTCTACCAACTATAAACCAGAAAGGAAAAATCAAGAAACGCAGCTGGGCATTTATTAATTCTATTCTTCCCTCTGCAATTAAACTTTAATCAATTTCAAAGAACATTTGGGTTCTGTCCAATGCAGTTGCCATGCTTAGAATGCTGAAATAAAAGGACACATATATTACCTGTAGTAGTGTTTTTGGAGGTTTTGTTCTCTGGACAAGTAATGCATTGTAGCAAAAGAAGCAAAGATTTCTATACAGAATATAATAAAATTAGTCACAATTTTTATCTATAGATTGAGAGCTAGCTTCAAAATATGATATATAAATTGGTTATCCTTTAGGAAAATCAGGCATCAGAAATACTTAACATTATTATATCTGGATAGGGATTCCTCATAAATATTTTTATCTAATATTATATAAATATATAAGATAAGATGATAAGATAAGATAGATAAGATAAGATAAGATAAGATAAGATAAGATAAGATAAGATAAGATAAGATAAGATAAGATGTGTGCAACTAGAAAAAGAAATCAATCACATTAATCACATTTAGTGAGGTTCCGTCCAAATTCTTTTAAAGGTAAATGCTTTCCTCTCAAAGTGAGAAAGAGCATCAACAACAAATAACAGCATAGTTTTCCCCTCCTTCCTTGCAAACAAAGTGCCCACTGTCGGTGCTCACAAAAATCACTCTTTCCCTCAGATGGGAACACAAAGCTGATCTATCTTTCTTCCTGCTGTACTGTAATGCAATCCAGAAGGGAAGGATCTGTAATCACCCTGCTGCAAAATATCAATATCTGTCAGGCTACAAGAAGTTGCTCCTGCCTCAGACATCAAATTAGATCAATTGGCCATCTGGGGTGAACACATGGAGGAACATACAGAGAGCAGAGAGCCACAATTAGGCTCCTAAGGGTTTCAGCCAAGGAGATTAATCAATAGCACAGAGACCTCATCACTAATAGCACTACATTTTGGAGAAGAACTTCCATCCTTAATAAGGTCTGAAAACTCCAAGCAAATAAGAGTACCTAGCTAACAAGGCTGCTATCCATCTGGGCCATGCCTCTTTCAGAAGAGGACAGCTGCCTTCTTGCTGCTAGGTGTCAATGAAAGTGCTCAGGACCAGAGTGTCCCTCACTTATGAATGGAAATGAGCCTAGAATCTRTACCAATAAGAATGGCATAGACTAATGTCTCTCAAGTGAAGRATGCAGCCTCCAGCCCAAGATCCTGCTGGCAAATATGAGATTGTATAGAAAATCTCACTGTCAAAAACTGAATGTCCAAAAAGGAGACAGAGGAGACTCTAAAACTTTATTTGAATAAAAGGAGAGTCCASCAGGCACAGCCCCCCAGACCTGTGGGGTCTCTCAAACTGCCGGAGGTCCCAGGCCCCTTTTTGTTCTAATTTCCCAACCAAGCTTTTCCCCATGTATTCAGAAGTTACAGCCTTCCCGGCCCACCTATACTCAACTTGCTGCCTCCTTCCACGTGTTATCTCCTATGGCCACCTGACTGCCTTGTCCCCGCCACTTACAGCTTGTCTCAGTTTCCCCCACCAGTCACGGCTCCGCTCAGGCTCCCACCTGCCTGCGTTCCTTTTCCTGCTCATCAGCCAAAGAAGGGGAACAACTTCCTCTATTGTAAAGATACAAACTTAAAAACTTGTGTGTGTGTTCTGCTCAATCTCAAATTTGGGGGTGTGTGTTTTCTGCTCAAGATTTAGGAGAAAGTCTTYAGGAGTCCGTGCTACAACATACAGCTAGAGAAGGGTAGCAGTTTATTGTGATAGCGAAACTGAAAAAATAGCAATAACAACAAAAAAAGACTTATAAACTCAGACTCTGCAGCCAGCATTTATGAGGRAAGATGGACGAAATGCTCAGATCCATATTCAGATCTCCAAGGCTGATTTATGCGGGAGCAAAGAGCAATTGCTGTGTCCCCTTCCCTAGAGCTCCCCACCCTGCACCCACCAGACAACTTCTCCTGAACCAGACCCACAGGGCCATTCACTGCCTCCAGCCTGGAGATGACCAGAGCATTACTGAGTTAGAGAGGCTGGATGAAGGCCATGCACTTGCAGAGGGTGCAGAAACCTGAGTCAGGATGAAAGTCCCTGGCTCCCCTCTTCTGCATGGCTGAGAGCAACAGTGCAGCAGAAGGGAAACAAGTCAGTTAATTCTCCTATGTAACCAATAAAATTACTGGATATAAATTGAGGAAACTAAGTAAAGAATCTCCTAACAATCAGAATTTTTTGAGGAGAAACATCACCTGTATGAAAGCAACACCACTACCAAAAGGGGGCACCTCCAGGTACAAGGCTATTTAATTATCTTAATTCCAGCAAAAAATGGGGACCAGTTCCTGCCTTATTTTAGAACAGCACAAGTCAGCTGAGATTGTTTCAGCGTGAGCTSATAGAAAATAGGAAAACACATCAAGAAACCGATTTGTACTCAGACTCYGGCGAAATAATGATAATGAAATTTATGTCTAATTACTACACTCTCTCATTGTCACATAAATAGGAAACTGCTATTTGGTAGCAAACCATTTGCTTAACATGGTGCTGCATATTTTCTYTCAAATTGTTGTGGGTTTCTTCTTTCTCCTTACTTTGGTTAAACTATATAACTCCCTTTGGAATTGTTAGATTAATTTGATTTGTTTTATAGTTATTACGTGAATGGTTCACAGTCCATAGGGCCTAGCTTTCCCTTTATAAATAATTTCCTTTTTATGATGCAATTAGGATGCTGTGTGTTTTTGCAATGCACCTCAGAGTTAAGTGTGACAAATGGGACATATTAAAAGTTCTCTTGCTTTTCCTCCTTGACACAAGGAGGACCTGAAGAATCCAGAATAAGAATTATAATGCTGCTCCCGATACACAGGTCACAATTTCTACTGCATACAGTACATTTTGTGCTGATACTTGACTGCCTTTGTACTTGATGTTCACCTTCATCTAGGGGCTTCTCAGTATTGATCTACTTAGATAAGCAAGTACAGATCAATATGTGCATTTTGTAAGGATCTGAAGTTATTTCTGTGAATGTTAATAAGAGCCTAGAAAATGCTTACAGATATTTAGGATGCACACAAATTCCTACCAAAACTGAATTTATAGCAACCGATAAATAAGAATACAAAAATGCTTGTAACTTACAATGACTTATAATTAAAATTAATGAGATTCAGCAGTGGAAGTAGAAGTTAGTGGGCAGCTATAGCTATACCCAGTCTGATGGATATCTTCCATCGGAATATATATGAATATATATCCAGAATATATATGAATGGATAACTTCCATCAGAATATATATGAAAAGATATTGAACTGAGAAACTCTCAAGGTGCATATATTCCACTTGCACCCTCAGGGTGGATATTTTCGTCAAAAATGTCCAGCTTTCTTACATGAGGAGTATGTACATAAAGCCACAAGCTCCTTACAGAACAATGTAGTCATGCCCACCTAAGAAAGTTCTGCACTAAGTTTTAAAGAACAAAGTTTCTAAAAAATATCTTTCTAGAGAAAGAAAGAGTGTGTTAGAGTGGCCAGCTCTTTCTATCTACCTCAGTAAAACGTGCAAGTCATTTTATTCATTGCTGTGCCACAATTCATGTGTCACATGTTGCATGTGAGGTCTTGTATTAAAAACTGTTCACAAAGTCAAACTGAAATTTCTCTTTTCCCTCATTTTACTTGAAAAACTTGCAACCACAAAGCTGTGAAACGGAAAGAGCATCCATCACATGACACAGGTAAGCAACCATTCATACCTAGCAAATAATCAGGGTTTCTGGCATGATTTTTCATTTTAATTTGTATTCATTTGAAGGGGAAACACATTTCAATAAAGTGCTTGAACAATTTCAAAGAGCAAACAAAATGCCTTTTAATCCATCTACACATTGTCAATTTGAGAAGAGAAAGATGAACTATCATCAGTGAATGCAACGAATGTTTGTTCAGCACAGTGTTTGAAGCCATGAAATCATGAGTCAGACTTGGTAAGTCACCACTAACACTCAGTTTACAAAAGAAAGTAAACCAGATCAATACTAGTTGCTATATGAAAGAAACTGATATCATCAAAAGACTAGAAATGCGTGACAGCTAGCACTTGCCTACTGTTATTACTACTTTTTCTCCAACTGAACAAGCACAGAGAGATGAAAAGGCAAAAGAAATGAATATGATTGTGGATTTAGGTTGGTTTTACACACGAGTGATGAGCCAACAGCAGTGTTTGCGCAGCCAGCTTACTAACTCTCCCCCTCCATGCAGAGGCCCAGCAAATTTCCTCCCACCCCATCCACCCCAAGTTTATAGTATTTGATTAGATGTCTCGTTAGTGAAATAGCTTGATTGGGGCATTAGGCATTCTCATGCTGCAGGCTTTCCAGACGAAATCTCCAAAGAAAACTGCGGAGTAATTAGCAGTCATTAATGCCTCTAAGATCTTCTGTCTGTCCAAACCCATCAATACAAGAGCCACAGAACCTTAAGCTCTGGAAACAATTCTCCCGCTAGACTGCTGCCTATTTAAAAGGCAAAATAACATGGCTTTATGTCAGAGGTAGTGCTATCACATAGATGGCTTTTTCATGGGCAGCTTCGTGCATGCCCTACACTCCCATTAGCACTTGGTGAACTGGTGTCACTACATTGTGCAAGTGCTGCCTTGAAAACTTTACGCAGTGAGGCATGAAAAGCACTGAGGGAGTCCCCTGCTAACCTGAAAGAGAATATTTCATTATCTGAGCACGGCTGGCTCCTTTCTGCGCCAGGAACCTGAATCTACCCGCTAAGCATCCCCTGAAGCTCTATATAAAGAAATGCCCTTATATTTCTATTGCACCTCTGTGCTTCAAGAATGCATACTCTCATAATATAATTCTGAATTTTATTCTCCTCACTGGCTGTTCTGCTATATATGTATGCTATGCAGACAGCGTTCCTTACTATATTAGCAGAAGCATATAGATGCCATGAATAGCTTCCAATTTCTTTTATTAGCCACTTTATATTTCTCTTGCACAAATGCAGAAAGAGAGCTTGTGAAGGAAAGAATGCCTCAGGACTCAAACAAGGACTCTGCAATGGGAGGARGACCTGCAAGTGGAAGTGGAGGGCTGACTAATAGTGTATACACACTCTATTAATACAGTCATTTAAATATGGAGGCTGAAGCCATGCTGCCGGGGACTAAGCAAGTCAATTTTGCTGCTGTCTTTTTTTTATTGTTTATTGTAATATAAAAAATAATTATACTTCAGGTTTAAGAGCAAATTGCCAACCACAAGGATACTGAAAAAAAACTGTAGTAAATATTTTTCTACAGAAAACAAACATTTCAGAGATTTTGAACGCATTTTTTAACAACTTTTTCTTTCCATAAACTAAAAGTTTTGTTTGTGCATATTTGCACAAACCACCCATCAAGCCCAGTCATGACAAAAATAGATTATTTCTTATTATGAAAAATCTGACTTCTCCATGAGCTGATGTAGACAGCTGTATGCCTCATACTTGTGTTTACCATTGAGAATAGTATAAAGATAAAGAGGAAAGTTTGCAGACAGACAGTAAAACCATACCATATGTGCAAGCACACGGGTACTAGCATATCAAAGCTAATCTTCTCTCTCAGTTTCACAGCACTACCTCCTTCTTCCTTGTACATTTATGACTGAGTTCTTCAGAGCAGGCTGAAGAACAGGTCTTCAGCTGATAGCTTTATGCTATTGAACACCTTCTCTGAGCTTAGTAAGTAGTGGAGGATGCTGTGGGCAGAGATTTGTGGCTCACAGGGAGTTCATGTCTCAGATAGGAAGTTTTCAGAAATAGGAGGAGGCTGTTCATGTGCAGGGATGGTGCATGGGACTGGCACCTGTGAAGGTGGTATGAGCTGCCTTACACTTGTGGGAGGTAATGCTCACAGAAAACACCAAAGAATTCTTCATATGCTGAAAAACACTGAAATGCTGAAATGGGAAATCAATGGCCAAGGAAGAGAAGGGAAGACAAGTTTCTCACTAGAGTGCTTCTGGCACCAAGCTTCTGTAATTGGCATGCAAAATAATAAACAAAATTCAGGTTTCTTTTATGGTACCAGAGCATGAATATTAACATTGCAAATAGAGGCTCCCTGCGGCCTTGTGTGAGAACAACAGACAYGATGTCTTTTCCCTAGTAAAGCTTTCTGGACAATTCCACCTTTTTGGTGGGGACCTCCCCCTTTCCCACCTGCCGCAGAGGACAGAAAAAATGTTTCACAACGGGGGCAGCAGCAGCAGCAAGAACAGTGAAGCAGAGCTGCACCATTAGAGGAGCTTTTCTCCCAAAAACACAAAGCCAAAGTCTTTTCTAACCAAATCCATGCAGATCCTCTAGATGTAAGTCTTTACCCACACTAGCCTTACTAATGGAAAACCAGCGAGGAACCTTCAGGAAGCAAAGGAATTTTGTTCCCTAGTCATCTTTCAGACAAGGAAGAAAGACTGGAACAGAGCATGAAAAAGAAAAAAAAAGAAAAAAAAAAAAGAAAAAAAAAAGAAGAAAATGGAAAAGAAAATTGGAACCAGCTGCAAGGATGTAAAACTCTCTCATTTCTTTCTCTTTTTACCTTATTCAGACACAAAGTCCATCATTCTCTTTGGCTAGTCTACATGAATAAAAATAGAATATTTCCTTTTACCTCTCAGGTCTTAACTAGATCTAAAAGTCCCATTGTCCATGAAAGAAAAAGACAAAATCTCTCTCAGCTAGAATACATGGAGAGGCCTTCCTGATATAATGTGTCATGTTACTTGATTACAATATGATAATAAATTCAAAAGTTGTAATTATGTAGTTATCAGGAATTGGCACTGTGACATCCAAATTCTCATCATAACCTCTCAGCTATGTTTACACTCAAGAATAACCAGATGTGGCTGGCTCTGCACCTGGCTCAAACAAGCAGGAGGGAAAAAAATTAATTGCTTTAAGAAATTCCATAATGACTTTCCTAGCCATTCTTCTTCTGAAGCTTCTTCCTTCTGAAGCTTCCTTCCTCTGAAGCTTCTTTCAGAAGCCAAGAAAGCTCTGCAGTTCAATTTTGGTTTCATTTTTGGACAATGCCTCAAATCCTTCTATTTCCAGTCTCCAGATTGGAGATGGTCTTATTGTGAGATGGACGGTAAACAAGCCCTTTGCTTTTTGCATGGCCTGTTAAGAAACCCACAAAATATCTCTGTATTTTTTCAGAAAAGAGAAAACAGGCCCACATGGGATGTGAAAAATCCAGATGTGTTGTGAAATGATCCTGGGATAATGTATCTTAGCTCTTCTTATCCCAGACTGGGACACAAGCCCAAGGCTAAGCTGTTATATATTGGAAAAGTTTGTTTTGAACCCCTAAGAATTTTTATCTTAGTTCTTTGAGTTCAGGACCTGACTGCAGGTATTCTGTGCACTTCAATTCTCCATGCACTTAGCTGCAGACATGAGAGTCTTGATCAGTAGATATAATTCTCTACTTTCTGAACATGAGCAAGCACTACTAACAAGTAGTTACTTATCCGGCTTTAACTACTTGTGTGGTTTAAACTTTTTGGTGCATGGAGAGTGACAACAAGGCTCACACAAGGGAACAGAGAGAGAAACACTCATGAGGAAAGCTTACAAATTCTGCCCATACTTTGATGGTGATATCAAAACAAAAGACGGGGGCAAGCAGATTTATCATCCTTCTCTGTATCTAGCAGTGCTTTAACGTGATTTAGTGCTGTAACACTTAGGTTCACACTCCCCATGGCCCTATATAAACAGAAATACCTTCAAGTAAGTGCCAATTATCTTGTGAGCTGTAGACATATTCTCTCCTCTCAGAGTGAGATAACATCTCAACATCTGAAAAGATTAAAATCTTTCTCTTTGGCTCATAACATCCTGTGTTTCTGCCTATTGGACATTATTCAGAGTGCTTTTCCTTCCTTCCTTCCTTCCTTCCTTCCTTCCTTCCTTCCTTCCTTCCTTCCTTCCTTCCTTCCTTCCTTCCTTCCTTCCTGTCATCCATCCATCCATCCAATAATGCTTTCCTCTTTTCACCATTATTTCCATCATTAAAATCCTCAGCAGTAGCCTCAGGGTAAGGCTGCTGTAAACAGTAACTCGTGAACAGGAATATAACAGGAAGAGTTTGTAAACACAGAAGTTTTCTCACTGGATAAGACCCAAGTTACAGCTATTTCAATGACCAGAACACATGTGTCAGGAAGAGGATAGGAAAATTCATGTATACCAAATATCCCAGTAATGTCTTAGGAAGTGTGTCTTATGCTCTGATGCACAACGAAAAAAAAAAGAGAGCACCAAAAGTCTTGTTCCAAAAAACACCAAGCAGGAGACTTCTATACCAAAGGCCTGGAGAAGAAATAAGAAAAACTCTAGTGTGTTTGAACTGTTTTATCTTGCCCTTTGTCTTTCCTTTTTATGCAATTCAAGGGCATGAGTTGARCATTTTACCTCAAATTGTGTCAGAAGCATCTTAATATCAGTAACTGAGATTCATGCTCTAACACCACATCTCCCAGRAAGTGAGAAGAAAAGCATATTAAAATCACCACCTATTTCTTCAATCTTCTCTCTTATCACCCTAAGTTTAGCTGTTTTCTCACCTATGGGTATTGATTCATGCAACTCTTTCTATATTTTTAACTTCTACATCATATTTTTCATTATTGCATCAAGTACATTGGTAAACCAATAAAAAAGAAAAATCCTAGTAATTCTTCTGTATTACAGATAGACATTATATTTACTTTACTTGGTACTTCTTTTGCAAACACGTTTATTCATTTTGGATTTTAATGGCAGATTTTTAAAAGTCTGTCATCAGTAAAAGGCACTGCTGATACCTGAAAGACATTGTGCGCTGTTGTCTGACCTGGATACAGGAAACTGCGTTTTGCCTCCAAATTTTACTTTCTCCAGTATGTCATTTTCTTCTGGTTGTTACTATCTGAGATATGAAATGCTGTGCACTGATAGATATTGGCAGSTCCTGATTAAAATTCATTTCACATCGCTTGCTATTACTTCAAAGGAACAAAGGTCTTTTTCTGAGTCCTAAGAACTGAAAACCTGAGTTTTCTTTGATGTGCTGAGCATGAAGACTATGTCTTTGTTTGATAAGTAACATCTGATGATTCCTCTCTTTTCAACTCAACAACTGGCCACTATTGAAAATCTGCAAAAAGTGATTTTTGGTTTTGTCACCTCCAGGTGCTGCTGACAGCTAACAAACTGCTATTTGACAAGTAATGCTCATCCTTACCAACTTCCTACGGCAAAAGAAGAAGAAAAGTACCACAGTTTGAGAGACAGAATTTGTTTTCAGACTTGCTCAGTGCCTTTTGTCTCAAGGGAAGCCACTTCATTTTAATGCAGTTTTATTCTATTCAAGGCCATTTATTATCTGACAGCTAAACCTCGTTCTCCCTTTTCCCTGTTCACCATGTACACTTCCAGTCTACACTTTCCTCTCCTCAGTTCAGGACAAGTTGAAGCCAATTTTATGTTACAGGCATTTGAAAATTAATTGAAACGGTAAATTAGTAAAGAGTGTGCTAACTGAAACTGGGCTTAGCAAAATAAATCCAAGCAGAATACTTTGCTTGTATTTACTCCATGATTTCATATAGTTTTGATTGATTTTCAAGCAATGAWATGAACACCAAATATTTCTAAAATTAATACTTATATGCAGGCATCTAAATCAATATTTGAGCTTCTAAATAAAACATGAATGTTTTCTAGTGGTAAAAAAAAGCTACTCAATTCCAGGTGGTTTAAACAGAAAGAAAACTGCATCCACATAAACAGAAATCATACTACCTTACATGTCAAAGCTTAGATGTGGAGTAAGTTACTAAGTGATACACTTGGCAATTTTCCAACTTGAAAAAGTTACCTAAGATCTTTCCCCCATCTGTCCAAGCAGGAGAAGAGAAATATTTTATCATCTGAACTGTCTGTTTTCTCTAACTGTCATTAGAGTCTTTGCTCTCAAGGACCTTTGTAAGGCATAGTCTCTTGAGCAATTCTGTCCCGAATTCTCTGCACTTCTACTGATTGCCAACAACTAGGATGCAATGTTATTGACAGCCTATTTAACAAAGTTATTTTTAGAAGAGATAACAAGTTCATGAGAGATCTTAATTCCATATTTGCAAGATGCGCCAAAGAAATGTAACATTACTACACAATGACTCTGTCCTTTGTTTGATTTAATGAACACATATGTCTTTGTCCAAATTCAAAGCACTCTGCAAGCTCTTTGAAAATAAAACATCAGCTTCATAATTCAGACCTGTCTACAGAAAGAACTACTCCACAGTGCCAGTATTCCCTGGCACTCTGACAAAAAAGACAACTGTTGTTGGCATAATAGTTTGCAGGGTACAAGCAGACCTTTCATTACTGTGCTCCAGTCACTACTTAGATGGTCTGTCAAGTCTGTTTTCTGCACTTCACTGCACTGAAGTCACCTGCCAGGAGGCTCTTGCCAGTAAAAATAGTATTTCCTCTTTCCACAGGACCCAGGGAAGCTCCAGATCCCAGACAATGCCATGCTTTCCCTTAAGAGCAGTCAGCTTTGGTCTACATCAAACTGTGGCCAGTGTCAGGTCATAAATGCTTACTGCCAGCTGGAAATGGCAATATCCTAGGCATGCAAATAAAGCCAGTTCTAGCTGAAGGAATGGTCAGAAAATGATGTATCTGAGTTACTCACTGAATATGAATAGGACTACATTAAAAAGAAACTGAGGAAAAGAAGCATCTGTGATAGTGAATGAGTTTAGGGGGAAAAAATGAAAGAACAGCCAAGACGTCTATTTCACATGTAACTAAGCCTTATGCAAAAAGCACAGGATATCTGTAACAACAGATTTGATGCAGTGATTGGCAACACACTTGGTTTTTGAAGCCTTGATTTACATCCTTGGTGCTTGCTCTTCCATGTAACCTCCCTTGACAACTTTGCCATTCAGTGGTCTCACCTGAGAAGACAGCCTGCTCCAACATCTAGGCTCAATAGAAGAGATAGAAAGTTGCATAGGCAAAACTCCAAAACTTTAAGACTGGTGTATCCCAATGCACATACGATACTAAAAGTATAACTTCGGAAAGAGGAGGAAGAACAGAATTACAAGGGTTTCTGTATGCCAGACACACACTGTTTATGCCAGCACATGCCAGTGAGCTCTGTCCTTTCAGATGAAGCAGAAGGATCTAAAGAGTTCTGGTAGTTGCAGGGAGTTGTAGTTGCTGAGTAGTTCCTTACGAAGGGCAACAGCCCTTCTTTTCTGCTATCCTCCATGCTCCTTCCCCCCAAACATGGGGCCTCATGTCCTCATTCATCTCCTCCAGTTTCACTTCCTCAATATTTTACTGGATTCAAGATATGTGTCAGTCCCGCCACACCTATTGGCTTCAGCTTTCTCAACTGGCGCGAAAGGCTGATCTCGATGTGGGCACTGACTTTCAAAGCGGTGCTGTCACAATTTACCTGAAAACAGGCAATAAATAGGGAAAATAGTTGAACTTGAAAAATAATATAGAAATAAGCTTGCTACTAAGTATTTATTCACAGAGTTGGACAGGAAGTTACATTCCATCCTGCTGAACACTAGCTTGTTCCACAACAGAATGCAACCAGGAATACACACAGACACACACTATATGTGCATAATCATATTTATTAAATTATATTATATATATTCTTATGTAAACATATCAATATATTTTAATATTGATAAATGATATTGATTAATATTGATATATAAATATAACATCTATATTTTTCAGGGAAAATATAAAATAACAAGTCATGTCCAAGAACATCTCATTTGGTACAAAGCAGACACTGCCTCATGGTTTAGAGTCCTCACCTAGGAGTGATGTGGCATTGATACTACTTTGTCCCCAGTCTGAACATATCACACATAGGAGAATTTTCTGGCCACTGAAGTAAGGAGATGAAAAAGATCTTCCTTTCCCTTATTTTTCTCTTGAAGCCAAGTACCTTTCTCAGTAAATTCTTATGCAGACTGTTCTCCTGGAAGGGAAAATATTCAAATAGCCTTTCAATGCACTTTTCCGCACCATTACAACCAAATCTGCTCGTATTTCCTTAGCCTCACTAGAAATCTGAAGTTCTGTCCACTTCAGTCTAAGCTTTCAACCATAGTTCTCTATGTCATATAAGGGGCCTTTAGTAACTGCTGGTAGCTATTTTGAAATAGATTTCTGTATGGTATGTGTCTGATACTCGTGTTTTTCCATTAGATAGCAGGCTGGCTGAGGACCCTGCTACACATGTTTTTTTTTGTCACTTCCTAGATTATAGCAGATATAATTCCTGCAAGTTCAGGATGCACTAAAGTCTTCACTACTTCTGAAAAGGTATCTTTTTTAGATACATTACAAAGATGCAGCAGCCCATATTATACATGCCACAGGTGTCACAGGACCATTGCTAGGAACCACACACCCCTTCACATTGTGTATAACCACTAAAAAGCAGATTTTCTATACTCACATTGAATTTTGTGTGAATGCGGTTTAATCAGTTTTTTTCTATTTATTCAGTCTAGGAATAGTTTTAGAAACTAAGTCCAAATTTATTGGCAGCCAGATGAATTCAGGGTGTGAACAGAAAGAGGGCACATCAGTTCTCAGTGGTGGCCAGTGACAGGACAAAGGGCAATGGATGTAAGTTGAAACACAGGAAGTCCCATCTCCATGTGCGAAAGAAGTTCTTCACTGTGAGGGTGACAGAGCCCTGGCACAGGCTGCCCAGGGAGGCTGTGGAGTCTCCTTCTCTGGAGATCTTCCCAACCCGCCTGGATGCCGCCCTGTGCCCTGTGCTCTGGGTGTCCCTGCTGGAGCAGGGGAGTTGGGCTAGATGATCTCTAGAGGCCCCTCCCAACCTTAACCATTCTGTAAACATATTTTTATTGCAGTACGCTCATCTTTCTGAGTTCAAAGGAATTCGAAGGATTGAATTTCTGAGATTACCTGTATATGCCCTGTCCACAGGAGAATTTACATCACAGGATCCCAGGCAGCACCTCTTTGCGTTGTTATAGCCTGTAGTTTGTTTAGACTAGAGGAGACCACTGAACGGGCATCCATGCTCCATCAAGAGTTCACACACACCTCAGGCACTGCAACTTTTTAAGCTGCTCAGTGCTCTTTGACATGGCTGTCTCAGACATATGCCCTGCAAAGCCATGCAAAGTTTGCATCCCCATAGCACCATCATCCACCCAAGAGCTACTTGATCCTGCCCTGGCTGCCTACTCAAGACCCACCGCATAAGGACGTTAGCATCAGCAGATATTCAACATTCATGTTCCCTCCTGCAAAGACTGGAATTGTTGTTTTTATAGTCTTATTTAGAAAATAATAAAGATTAATCAGAAGAATAAAGATTAGCCAGAGAGCATTGCAAGCACCCTTATTTGTATTTGCTGAGGAATTCTGTTTTCCTGCTGTTTCACTTGCCGACTGCCCAATTCTCCAGTGCAGGCATACTTTCTGAATCTGGCAAGGACCTGAAAGCCATGCCATCTTTCCTCTACACATCACAAGAAAGCAACAGAGCATAGGACTGTGGCAGCAGCTGTACCTTAACTGTACATCCCTGAAATATTTGCTCATAGATAGCAAAACTAAAATACTCCACAAACAAAGCCTGATTTTTTTTCAGATGTGTTTGCCATTTACACATATTCTTCTGTAACTTGAATCACCAGTCTCTAGATTATAGATTATTAGCTGTTCCCCAGTATTTTAATTATGCATGATGAGGTCAGCCTGTATGGATGACATACCCTGCAACAATTTCTTCTGCCTTTCCCATCACTCCTCATTTTCTTTGTCACCATCCTGTTTGAAAAACCTTCAAAGTGCCTTGTATACGAAAGATTTACTTGCTGTAAGAGGAGGTAATATCTTTCCTAGGACAACTTCTTTCCTCGCCCCAATAGATAAAATATCCCTACTCACTTGAAACAGATTCCCTAACAAAACCACAAAGGTGATAATGAGCCAGCCTGTTCGAAAATGGCATCAAAAATGGAAAAGCATGTATAAGAAAACTATGAGGGAAAATACAAGTCTATTCAACTTTATGGGTTGTATATATGCCCGCCAAACAGATCATGCTGCTGACTGACACATACTCTACTAATCAGCAGCTGGGATGAGAGTCCTTCAGTGTAGCTTTGTTTCCTGCGTTTTATTTGCCAGAGTAACCACATTAATATGGGTCAATAGTTACAACACCTATAATGTCTAGCACATAAACCATCATCTAACTGTCTGACTTGCTTATTACCATCTGTCACTCGAGGAGCTCTTACTTGAACTCTGCTGCTGTCAGTTCCTCATAAAGTAATTTTTATAATTAGATTTTTAAATAGCATGGAGAAAAAAGATTCATGCAGGATTTTTGGTTCAGTGACAGTACACAGGAGGGTGGTACTATTGCTGGCTATTTTGGTATATTAAATACAACCTATTTAATGACTAAAAACAAAGTTAAGACCAGAAAATCATCTATGATAACCACTTTCAACAAAATGCTAATCACTTGTGTTATATGTGCATCTCTGTGCATCACAGTCTATGCAATACTTGAAACCAAATATACAAACAAAATAAATAACAGCATGCTCTTAAACGTGCTTACAGAATTACGGGGCTTTGAAAAATGGCATGGTATTCTGCTAGAAGCTATAAAAAATCCCAGCTGCTTAATACTGTAGGGGAAATATATTGGTTTTACATTTTATAATTTCAAACCCTGTTGTCAACAGGCAACTTATGTTACTTTATATTCCACTCATCACAGCCCGCCATAATTCCTTCTGGCACCGCCAAGTAAAATATATCCCCCTGTGCTGACACTACTTATTGTTTTTTGTCTCCTATAAATGATTTGTGGCTATGTTTTGAATTTTGGTAAGAGTATTTCCAGAAGGTTTTTTTAAAAAAACTGTACACTCAGCACAGCAGACATAACAGTATTTTAAGAAACAGGAAAAGAATGCGGGTTCTATCTATGTGCCTTCTGTGTTTTGCTCCTTCTTACCAGAGCACTCCTTACCCCTCTTCTGTGTTCAGACGCATCAAGTAGCCATGGAATCTATTATACTACTCCTTGTAGGCTACTTGGGCATTTTAATGTTGCTTTCTCCAGCCCATATGTCATATATTGAAATGAATCGAGAAATCAGTTTTTCTTTTTCTGTATAATGAAGTATTGGTTAGGCCTGCCTCCGTCCCGTTTGCAAAGGAAAAGGAAATACATTGTAAAACAGCCAGGAGAGTCAAAAGTCCTGGCTTTCTTGTCTTAGTACCTTAAGATAATTAAGTAAGCTTATTAGCAAGTTCTTGTCTTCATCATTTTCAAACATATTTTTCACTGAAGCATTCATCCTGAATTTCAGAAAGAGCACAGGTTTTGCAAGGGTCGTAGTTAGAAGAAATATATTTTTACCTACTTTTCATGAGAGTAGGAGATTTTAAAATGCCTTACATTTCCCACTTTTGTTCGTGCTGGTTATGAGAGAAGGTAAGCATAGCATTCATTGAGTTTTATCTTCAATAAGAATCACTTGCCCATATTTTTCCATGCTATAATCTTGGGTCATAACAAAAACAAAACAAACTTTTTCAGATACCTAGTAAATTTAGTCCTCTGTATTTTAATACATGGCATAATGGTGACTGGACAATTGGTTGATTTAAGCCCCATTACTACCCACATAATTAGATGAATATTTATGGAACTATTTTTTCAATGTTCACAGCAGGTTTCACTCCTTAATTGAAAAACGAAAAAAAGCATTAGCTGCACAACGGACAAATTCAAGCAACTATTTTACCAACAACACTAGACACATTATCAGTGTCATGATCTTTGGCTTTTGATACTTTCAAGAGTTGTCCCTAGGGAAATCTTCTACAGGAATGTTAATCTGTTACTTCTCTGACCTTCTACACATGTACCACATTATTATTACAACCCACACGCTTCCCTTTTCATGCTGTCATTCGGACAATGAAGCCAATGGGCAATTCATCTCTAGGCTAGATAGTTGGAACAAAGCATCTCCCAGTAAATGCAATTAGATTAGATTTTTTATTTTTTTAATTGCTAATTCCATGCTAAGGATGTGTGTGGCAAATATACAACAATGGTCCAGAGATGATTCATGGAATGAGCACAGCTCCATCATTTCTTTCAAGCCTTTCACAATTTACTTCTGAAACATAAATTTCCCTCTGAACAGATTCTGGGAAGATTTATTACCCAACTTTTCTCTGTCCTCATCTTAGCTCTTTCATTTGCCAGTGCTTGTTATTTCATCTCCCAAATCATCATAAGCTTAACATTACTGACATTGTCCCAATACTGCTTAATAATAATAATAATATTGATAACATAACAATAATGCTTAACAATAATAATATTAATCCATGTTTATCACATGGATTGTTAAAAGGAAGGACTTGCTGAGAACCTGAAGCTGCTCTTGCTTCATACTTACAGTGAACAACATGGTTATCAGAGCCACCTCTGATGGTGATTCCATAGACAGGAATTTCATGTTTCGCCTTTCAAAGGCAAAGACTAAGAGAAAGATATGACCTGTCCTCATCAGCCTGTAGGTGAGCAGCAGCAGAACTCTATTCATCATTTGGGAATCACACCCTCAAAACCAGATCTCTCCTTTAATTTTTTTCCCCCRGGCCTCCTAACTATAACATCAGTCAGCAATTAGACTAGCTTAAATGAGCTGTGGTGAAGGTGGCAAATGTTGTGCCAGATCCAAATATTTAGTGTGTTTGCATTTTTAACCTCACCGAAAGAAAATACCAGGGTGAAAATTTTCTTAAGAAAACTTTTACTCTTTTCCATTCATCCTCCCAGATCAGCGTTATAAATATTATCCAGAGACCTTGCAACTTCATAATCTGATGCCAATAATTAAATTTCAGAATAATTTTTCTTGTTATTTTTTGTTTTATAAGGAGAAAAGAGACACTAAACTTCAGAACATAAATGAAGATGAAAAGGATATGTTTGTCTCCTAGTATCTCTCATTTATTTTGTTCTTCTTGCTATATTTATATATTCTATACCTTTAGGTACACACAGTCGATCTCTAGCACTTCACATTGACTCAGGTGAAGTCAATGATGAGGAAAATGCAAAAAAGAACTATACCCATATGAGTGTATTGCAACAACACTTATCATTTGCTCATATGTGGGTGTGAACTTGATTGTATGTCAAAGCAAATTTAGAAAAATAAAAAAATGTAGATTAAAATAGAAATTTGTATTAGGTTAGTTTCATTCTTTAACCTGGCTCAAAGAAGAGATATATCCTAAAAGACAGTTGACATAGCAGTGCTTAAATCCCATCTGTCTTGCTCCTAACTCTGTTCTCACCCCTGAGATGGATACTCAGGTATTTGCTGTAATTATGGACAGGAAAACTAAGCAGTTGAAGGGTCAGACAGAAGTTTCTCTCTGACATTCCCTGTGAAACCTCTCCAAAATTTGGGCACATAAGCCTAATTTCACTGGCTGAAAAGACAGAGACAAAGATGTTGTTGACACCTAAGGCATGATTTTAGATCTGAAGAAATGTTTCTGCGAAACAAGTTCAAAGTCATACTCGAAGATAGCCAGGCTTTCAACTCTTAACTCCTTGTACTATTTTTCATCCTTCTCAGATATCCTTTTACATTCATGTGTTAACAGTAAAAAAAAAAAAAAAAAAAAAAAAAAAATTATGGAAATGGACCGGCAATGAGTTAGCGTTGCTTTTTACACCTAATGATTTAGCTTATACAAATTAACAAAGATGTGCTGAGGAAACTTGGTCAACTCTAGGTTTATGAAGACTGATGAAGACACATTATGACATAATATAGCGAATAGGTAGTAAGCAAGACAGCCTCCCCAGATATCAAGCCAACACCTTTGAGTGGAGTGGAGGGCTTAAGAAAAAAAATGGAGAGGATTTCTTCAAAGTATTTCCCCAAATAGATTCAATTCAAGCATAAAATCTGAAAACCTCCTTAGAAGCAGAGTTTTAACTATATGTGCTCCAGCTTTGAATTCTAGCTGTCTGACACAATTTCAGCCTACTTTAAGCCTAAGAGAGCCTTTGGTCCTCAAAGTTGTACAAGCCCTTGTGGCAAGTTGCATGACATTTTTCTACTGCATATTTACATTACATTGAGCAGATGTGTTTTGGAACTGTCACTACACATGAAAATAACAAGAATAAAGTTCATGCCTTGATTTCCTATACACACATATTAAAAATAGCTCTTTTTTTCTTCTCCCCGCCCCAACAGCTCCCCCAAAAAAGAGAAGCTAAGATGTTTTATAAGTCAAAATCAAAATGATCTTTTCAGACCTTTACTTTGAGATCACAGTGAGGAAGAAAAAAAAAAAGTCTTCTTAAAAAAGAGAAGGGAGGATTAAAGGGCAACAGATGACAGAGTTCAAATTATACAGCAATGTCAAGAAAAAGGGGCTGCAAATGAATGACGAAAATGCTGGGCTTTCGTCTTACCTTCAAAAGAAACTTCAAATGAATGTACCTTTATCATAGCTTTAATATATTTGAATGACGTATTAAATTATTTAGGATGCAATCCTAAGTTTAGGAGCCTGAACATGCAAACTGATATTTTGGCACTTTGTAAAATTTCTCTACTCTTCTTTTAGCAAAGTGGTAGGAAATTTTTGTTAAACGGTCAAAGATGTATGTTGTATAAAATACAAAGTCGCAAATTTTTTGATCAGTTTTCTCATTGATTTAGAGGTGAAGTCATTTGCCTGAGTAGACCTGAAACAGTAATTTTAAAAAAGAGGATTGTTTAAATAATGTTACATACACCTAAATCAAACACCAGTAATCACGTATTTTCTTTTTCTCTGATAATATTAGAAATGCAAACTAGCTCCGGAAAAGCATAATAGGTAATTTAATATAGAAATTAAGTAATGAAGGACATGTATATCAAGGTAAAGCTTTCTAGAGGTGTATTGCAGAGGAGGAGGTTTAAAAGTGATTGGCCTTCTAGGTCAGCAATGATAAAGCATTGAAACAGAAAGAAATAAAATTAACCTATACAGATGCAATATTTTTACCCTAAAAGACAAGGAAATTTCTAATCACAAAGTACCAGGCA
The DNA here is from genome assembly GCF_003342845.1 of Nothoprocta perdicaria. NCBI lineage: Eukaryota > Metazoa > Chordata > Aves > Tinamiformes > Tinamidae > Nothoprocta > Nothoprocta perdicaria. The sequence continues at coordinate 923,324 of NW_020455699.1, read as the reverse complement.
GATTAAGGGAATCTTGCTTTGGAAAGCATTTAAATTTTAGGGAACAATATTTTTGAGGAATTAAAGAAATTGGACTTGATGTTTTAGAGAGGACATCCATTGTTTAATGGAGACACAGGGCAAGGAGATGTTATGTGCCACATCCATAGAAACAGTGGCTGTTTGCAGAAACTGAGAAGTCATTAACCAGGGACCTCACTCAGGAAATGGAGCCAAGGGTTTCCTAGGARGATATAGATACCTGTGCTAAAGCTGTGCTCTGAAAAAAATGGAATAGGAATCTAATTAAGTATAAAACACTACACAGCCAGAATAACACTAGCTCTGTAAGATCAATCAAGCACAGTCTAAACCTAAACCCATGTCCCTCAAATCTGCTAGAGCACTTTTGAGAGAAGTTGTTTGCTTGTGTTTAAAGGAGCTGAGAGCAGTAGCCCAGTAGATATAATTTTCTTATTATTGTTTTGCTAAGGCATTTGAAAAGACTCTCTGAAACAGATCATCATTTAATATAACCACAAGTAAAGAAAGAATGTCACATTGTATACAGAAAAACTAGAGAAATAAAAAAGATAAAATGAATGAGCCACATCCAAGTTAAGTTTCTAGCCATACATAAGATTTCTAGAATCACCTATGTTAGACTATGAATAAAAGGGAACAAGGACAGGGTTATTGAAAAGAGCAATATTGACACATTTTCAAAGAGCCAGGAATCAAGTCACAAAAGTCTGAAATTATTAAAGAATATGTATTCTTCTGTCACTAAATCCTTAAAATTCATCTTCCTGTGTCTTCTCCATGTTTATGAAAGATATAAGCATATTCTTAAGAAAAGATATAAGCATATTCTTAAGAAAAAGCAGGAAGGATGAGATTGAGAGCTGTATCTCATGCCATGATATCTCATCAGTCTAAGGCACATAGCTTTCAGATCTGAAGGGCAGGAGAAGTCTACCCGGAAGCTCCAGGGCCATGACACTACATGCACCCAGTTTCAAGGCAATTRTGTGGATGCAGCCCCGTGGACCAGAAGAGAGCTGCAGTCACTCTGGAGACTCCCCTGGATGTCCTCCTGCCTCACTGTCAGAAGCGGCAATACTAGGATATAGAAACACCACAAGCCTGGACAGGGCCAGAAGGCACCTCTGAGGAGGGTGAGATACARCCCTGTGAAAACAGGTTGTTGGGAAGAGAGACATGAGTTGGAAAGGGAATTCTGAGAACCTGTGTGCTGCAGTAGAAACCAGAAAGCGAAGCACCATGGCAGTAGCACAAGTTTCTCACCCAAACTATTTCCCAGAAGGGAGGCCTCCCCATGCTCTCAGCCCTGTTCAGCCCTTGCTCCCTTGGCTGAGCTCGCAGCAAGGTGCTCCTGGTTGCTGACAGCATGCAGGGAGAGGCCAACACGGTGCTCACTTTTCCCCCCGACTCTCAAGCAAGATACTTGCTAAAGAGAGAGAGGAGTGGCAGCAGCCAGCCACACTTCAATACAAGCTAACGTGTATAACTACAGCAGAAGGAAAGAAAGAAAAATGTGTTTTTAAGCCCCCTACATCACCTTGCTGGAGGTCAGGCATTTTCACCCGAGTTTTAAGGGTCTCACACTTCAACTCCTGCAGGATCAAAGCTGCTCCTCACACGCAGCAGTTGCCCTTCTAGCCTGGCAGGTTTGTCTTGTGGTTTCAACATTAGAAACTCGCATCTGAGGGAACCTGTTTCACCCAGATGAAAAATTGATGGAAGAATTCAAATGCCTTTACTGCACATAAAGGTCTGCTTCTTCTTCGCAGGAACAAAACAACAACAGGCATTTCATTGCTCAGCAATCCCACTATATCCATCCAGTGATCTCTGTGCCAGGGCAGCCCTYGCTTTCTGCCCGCACACTCCTCCTCCTCCTGTCTTTCCACTTCGATACACAGAAAAACCAATATCCATCCAGCCCCTACTGCTTTGACCTGCCATGTGCCTCGGGCAGTCCTTCCATTGTTCGCAGCTGTCTCTGCTAAATAAAAGACATTTAACTGTGGCTTCCGCTGGGCCTTGCTTGCCTCTGTCGCTGGCTTTAATCTGGTACAGGCACCAGGGATGTTCAAACTGCTGCCAGGCAGTCCCCAGAGAAGATAATTCTTAAAAAAATATGTATTACACCTTTCCAGTGGCTTGCCACTTTTCTCCTGATAMCACAGAGAATTTTAATGTTATTTCCATTTAAAGGGTTCATAATATCTCTGCTAAATTACTGGGATAACTATCTGTTAACTTTATAGAACCATGCGAACTCAGCTGTTGGAGTACCTCCCTGATGCCCATGCTGGAGGATATTTCTTCCCTGATGTGTGTGTTGATCCACTCTTTCTACAGCTTTGGTTGCTTTAACATCGTTGTGCAGTTTTTCTATTTTCACTGTACACATTTTTTTTCTTGGAAGAAATAGCGCTTATTATTGTCCCTGGAAGAAGTTATTGTGTAACTTTTGAATCACAGGAATAAAGAGAAATTAAAGTGTTTTTCCCATTGCACAGATGGCAAGGTCCCAAAAGTGATTACAGTATATTATCTATTAAAATAATTAGAATTAAAATAATAACTTTACTTATTAAAATAATTTTAAGAAAACATTTCATAAAATATGATGCCTGACAAGAACAAAATTTAGATTTTTGCAGCTATATTTATTTGAAGGAGATGTATTTGTAAACTATTTTATATAAGGTGACATAAAATTTCATATATACTTAAAGGTAAAGCTCTAAAACAATTTTTATTCCTGGAGGATTTGAGAAGTTTTATTTTTCTGAGTTTGATTTTTCTTTGCAATATCAGAAAGCAAAAAGAAAAAAATAGTAAGAACTAATGGGTTTTGATACAAATGTGCTGGAATCTAAGTACATTTATGTCACATTTCAAAGTAAAGCTTTTTGACAGATATCGACATCAGTTCAAACAGAATACTAGAAGTGATTGTGTGACACCCAGTCTTGAAAACATGCTTGTCAGAAGATAAGCAGTAGAAGACAAACACAGTATAAAATGGTGATGAGATGAAAGCAAAAACAAGGCAGCAACATTTCAAGGAAAAAAGAATCAGTAGAAGAAGGAAGATTATTCATTTCCATGGCAAACAATTATGAGAGTGATTGCATAATATGTGTTGTATTTTTAATGAATTCAGTATGATTATTTTTAAATCATAATCTGAAAAGAGTGTTTGTAATTATTSACTATTTGAAAGAGAAACAAATGCTTACTAATTTTTGGAACAAGCCTTTTGAGAAAGATCTCAGTTTCAATGACATTAGGATAACCTCTGCATTTTGCCTCAAAAATAAGAGATGCTCACAGTCATCTTCTGAGGCAGGCAATCTTTTTCAGGTGCAGGAAGGGTGTACTTTATTATTCTGTATCCCATATCTGTACTTTTACATTGCTCTTCACCTCCATCTGAAGCACTGCTTTTTATCTGGTGGCAATATGTCTGATCTGGGACTCTTTTTGTGAATACTGAAGCATTCACTACATGAGATTTTTAAATTGATCTATTTAAACTTGTGGAAAATCCTATATAGACATATTTCTGTCAGTATAATTCCAACTAATGCCGAATATTAGCTTCACAAAAATTACAACTTTAGAACAAGTTATATAAGCAAATTGTCTTCCCACATTATCTTTAAAGAGACCATATTTTAGCCGCACTCCTACTTTCAGTGACAAGTATACATATCCTGTATTGCCATAGCTATAACCTGTAATTCAAATAACAGGTTATATGTAGATATTGTCCTCGGAAGTCCCCACATATTCTTCCTAAAGTCAAAAATAAAGAAAACTAATAGATTGAAGGAAGCTAGGGGTAAATTTATCATTATCATTATCATCATGTCCACACACATCTGTACTATTTCTGAGTAGTTTGGGGGCTTGTGTTTTGGGKTTTTTTTTTATTATTTTTGTTGGAGYGGGGCAAGGGGAGATGGGTCTTTCTCAGGCGAGTTGGTTGTTTTTTTTCGCTTGTTTTCCACAAGAACCTTTGTTTATTTATTTGCTTATTTTACATATATATCAGCTCTACCCTGCATACATAAAACCACAATCTTATTTCAGATTCKCACCATGTGAGAGTATTAGATAGCCGTAAACTAACAAAATGGGTTATATGCTTACTAGAGTCTGGTTTGAGAAGAGCCAAAAATGTATCCACAAGTCAAGAGTTTGGAGAAATTTATCTTTCCTTGAATTGTTTAGGTTGGAAGAGACCTCTGGAGGTCACCTTGTTCAACTTCCCAACCGAAGAAGGTCAACTCCAATCAATTGCTCAAGGCTGTGTCTTTTTGAGTATCTTCAGAGATGGAGACCCCACGTCCCTGGGCAATCTGTTCCACTTTCTGAATACCTTCATGCCATTTTTTTGTAACACGTAACTGTAATTTTCCCTCGGTGTAATGTACAATTTCAACCTTATCTTCATACCTCTGCCTTTGAGAATAATCTAGCTCTGCTTTTCTATAAATTGCCATAAGATAGTTGAGGAGGGCAACCCGAGCCTTCTCCTCTGAGTTTTCTGATGTGTGGCTAAGAAAACACCAGAGTCCATTTTAAGAAGTTGGGTTAGAATAAGGAAGGAGGTAAATAAAAAAGAAGAGCGATAGGAAAGATGGCAGGAGGCAGTAGGATAAGGCAGACAGCAAAAAAAAATAGTTTTATACCAGAAAAAACAGGCATCTGAGAAAGGAGTTACAGAAAATGTATCAGACGGAAGAAGGTTGTCAAAGGGCTGGCAGTCAATGGCAAACTTGGGGAAAGCATAATTAGTATACGACTTTTTAGGTAACACAAAAACCACTCACATTTCATAGGAGTTTTGAGTTTTTGAGAGTCATCTAGCGGTGAATGTGACAGGTACTGTGGGAGGATTTCAGTGTCCCAMACATGAATTTGAAACTTTTGAAACACATAGGAAAGTACATTTGCAGTAGGGTGGTTACATTTTCGGTTTATTCTGAAAGGAATAAAATCAGGCATGTCAAAATTACTTACAGACCCATCTGATCATAAGGTACATGAAAGTAATCAGAAAAAAATGCTTCAAAATCGCACTGTTTCTCCAAGCCAGATTACTAAGGCAGGTCCGTCAAATACAGGAACTAAGTATCTATGAAAAAAACAGAAGCTGTGAGTTCAATAAATTTTGAAATATCTCATAATGCAAAATACATTTTATTTTGTACTCCATTCAGCTCTTTTGAAGCCAATGAGACTGAGAGAAGAATAAATAGATCTTCTGAAAAAAAGAAAAAGACTCAACAATGCCACCCAASTATACACTAGACTTTCAGAGTCACATTCTCATCAGTCTTATGCATACACTACCAAACCATGAATCCTGTCCACAACCCTTTAATTTTATGCAAACTGTGCATATAGTTTGCTGAGGAACAAGACAAACCTGAGCTATTTTAGACCCTAACATGGAATTACTGAGAAGAAAGAAAATTCTAGCTGTCAGTATTAACGTYATTCTTTCTGTAGCTCATAGGCAACAGATGAAAAATAACAGATTAGATCTCTATTCATTATTGTTTCCCTGAGGAAAGTGCAGGTTGTGATAAACTTCTTTTTCTCAAGTGAAAAACTTTTCATCCAACAATCATACTACAGGTACAATCTCCTTCTCTGAGAATTGGTATACAGACTTCTGTAGTTACATAACTGTAAAGTAGATGTTTATTTTTAGTGTTTTCTGTAATGCAGTTGTTCAAACTATATAAATGATAATTACATATAAATGAATGATATCCAGCATTGAACAGTCTTCTGTATCAGAGGAAAAAAATCAGTCTTCTTAAATGATTTCAGAAGCACATACTCTTTCATTTATGGGTGTAGATTTTCTTCAAAGAGAAACATCTTATTACCTTAAGTCAGAACATTCTAAAAGTGTCTCACAAAAGTATTTGATAAAGATCTAAAGACTGAGGAAAGCCTTTGATATATAATAAAATAACTAATCCTTTCATATACAAGAACAATACAAAGTATCTTTTTTAAAACATCATCATCTATTTAGTATATAGCATCAATATAGAGACTTTTTCTCATTTGATACTGAACTAAAATAATTGCAGTGAACTCCTATTGACAAAATCAATCAAAGATTACTGCCGTAAAAATAATTCACTTTCAACATATCAAAAATGAGTAGGGAACAAACATAGAATTTGATCAAGAAAGGTTAATATTGTCTAAACCAAAAATGCTGTAGCTAACAATAGGAATATGATGCTACTATGCCACTTGTGACCACAGAAGGATTAATAAAAATACATTTACAAGAAGCTCTGTGTCAAATAGACTTTTTATACTTGTCAGTAGTGACTAGCAGATACTTGACAGAAGATCTTGGATACAGATATTAAGAACTGAGCAGCAGATCAGGGATGAATTATTTTTGCTCACATAAATGTAGCCTGAAAGGCCACTATTATTCTTTCAGTGGCATAAACSTACTCCTACCTCAATTATTGATTTATCATATCACTATAAAAAAACCCCAAACATTTGGCATAAAAATTTCATTTTATGTATTTTTTAGTAAGTCTCTCTTTACTTGTTCTCCTTCATAATATAACCTCCTGTGATTACTTACTGATCTTTACAATTTCTAACGACATTTTCTTTGGGAAGGTGCACTATTTTCAAATCAATTTAGTTATTTGAAACTTACAATTGCTTTTACTGTTATGCAACTTTTACTGTTATGTAAACTGCTTAGTGGTTACAAATCAGCATGCGATACAGAACACTGTGTAGAATTTCAAACGTTCTTTATTCTGAGTCGTCTTTGCAAAGTATTCTCTGTAGAGTGGGATTTGCCCCAGACTATAATGCCAGTTAACACCTGAGTACATCAAATTTAAACTTTAGGAAACACCAATGCCAATAAAACAAGAATGATGAAGTGCTCACAGAGACGGAAGACATGAAGTGCACAGTCTAACCATATTCCTGTTGATTTGTAACAAATACCTAAAGATTGCCTTTCCACTTTTTTTTTCAGATTGACTTTTTAATTTGTCTCCAGTCTCCTTTCTGCATCTCTGTCTCTCCCTTTCTCATTTTCCTCCAGTCCCTGCATTGTGCTGACTCTGCACTCTGCTCTTCTCATATGTGATGGCAACAGAGGCATTGATTATGGTGGCATAGCAATGGCATGATGAATTTTTTGTCAGCTGAGCAGCATTGTTGATTAGAGCCATTGATTATGGTGGATGTTGACTAGAATTCCAATGCACTCAACTGCACAAACAGGAGGAGAAAGGCCAACATGGAGGATGAAAGAATCAACTCTCAGTGTTCACAGGTCACTGCACAAGCTTAAAGAATACATCTGTGTCTAAAACTATTACCATGAGAGGTCCATAAGTAAGCTCGGGCGTCTCTTCCAAAAATCTCAAAGAGCTGAAACCATTAAAGCTAGATTTCTTGGGACATTCCTTTAAGGGGTATTATATGTTCTTTAAGGTTAATATTTATTGTAACCTAGATATTATTTCATTTTTGAGCCTGATGAGGTCCAGGAGGGAAATTACCTTTTTACAGTCACTTTTAGGGAACTGTGGAAGATGCAAGAACCTCCAAAGTTTTCTGCTCTCCACCTTTCATTAGCTCTTCTTTTTCATACATATGAAAAATTTAAAATTTGTTGCCTTTCTCTTACACCAGAGCAAAAGTTCTAATGGYCAGATTGCCAATATTTTCAGCGTATTTCATTTTCTTTCCTCTTTCCTCAGCCACCCCACCCCCAGCTTTGTCTAGGTCAGGATATTTAGGTTTCTATCTCTTTTTGGAGGCAAAATGTTCTTATAAAGTATGAATTTGCCAACCTCATCAAAAGTAATGTAAGGAAACAGTATAAAAAATCTCAGAACCGTGAAACTCTTCATAGGTTTGCTAATAGAACCTGCTGAGCTTCACTATATTTTTAGGGCGTCTCTAGAGACCTCTATAGGGCTGGAAACCAGGTCTATATAGGCTACAGGGTTTTCAGAAGCAAGTAGCAAAGCTGACCCACGACTTTGCAAGTAAAGATAAAGCAGAGCCTCTCTCTGCTAACACAGCCCAGTTCAGTCCCTTATTATATGGCATACATTCATTTCTTATCTTGGGAGAATAATTATTAAAGAAGCTGCCCTTTACCGTGAACTACTTTCACTTTTTAGGTCTTTTTCTCGGGATATCCTGGACAATACTTACACGAAACCCCATTATGAGCTGTCTTGTCACAGTAAGAGATTATGGAAGGATTCAGATATATGATTGAGTTACAATAGCATGATGAATTCTTTGTCAGCTGATGTTGGCTCTTAGCCCACTGCAAATGTGAAGCAAATTAAACCTCTTTTATTTAGATTTAAGAAAATGCCTTTTATCTCACTTTGCCAACAGTCAAAAGCAAGCACACAGTCATTTACTGCAATTCAGCTGATATGCAGCAACTTGAACTTGTTTGTGTGTTTGAACTTGTGAGAGAAGGCAAAGAACAGTTTAACTGACATTTATTACACACAGGAAAGTTGAGTTTGCTATCTGTGCAAGCAAAAAGTAACATTTTTTTTAGCCTAGAAGATAGTGGTATTGCCTAAGTCTCTACATCCTACTGTCTACATCCATTTAGTTGCAGTGATACAGTCAAGACTTAATTCTATGCTTCTGTTCAGCTTACTGCAAGGAAATAGAAGATGTAGTAGGAAGGAAGCAGCAGACCATAATGTTACTATTTGCCCTAGAGTTGCACTCCAAATAAAATATTCATTAGATTAAAAAAAATTTTACAAATCACTATGATATACGTATTCTTGATTCGTATATATTAAATCATTAAATGAAAATTAGATCATTAAAGCASCCAGTGATTCAGTATAAGGTAGCTCTGGTTCATCTTATGCTATTTTCCTGCTTCTGACCTCTTTCTCTTTGCTTCATTTATACAAGAGGAAAACAATTTCTTGGTGATTCCACAGAGGGAAAATTTTCTAATTAATATAAGGTCCTACTTAGCTGTGAGGAAATTATAATAAATTATTAGAAATTGTTACATATGACACATTATTGAAGATGTCCTACCTTGACCCTCCCAGGATATTTGTCATTCTCCGTTATTAAGAATTAGGAAAACAAGAAGAAATAAAAGATCACAAAAACAATGGAAGACTTGGAAAATACCCATCACCTTTCTCATTAAAAATATATTTTCTTGCCTAACGCTTTCCCTCCAACTCCTTAGCTTTTCAATTAAGTCCTCATGGCCTTCACTGCCCAGCTTCAGTGCTTCTGCACTGCCTGACAGTGCAGAAGAGGCAGCACAGAAATGCAACTGAGTCACAGAAAGAAAAGAAAACCTCCTCTGCCTGAAGAGTGTGATTCAAAAGTGGCCCAAGGCCATGCTGAACTTCAGCTACTAAAGCCCTGCCCCACTGTGAAGTGTCTTGCAACTATTTCAGATGTCCATTTCACAAAGAAAATCATGAATTGCAAATAAACTTGAACTTAAAGATTAAACCTTCTGCTCACCAGAAGTCAGAGTTCTGGCAAAAAAAGAACTTCCAGACAACCAGAAGAAATCTAGATTCCTGCTGGTTTTCACCTCATTATCCTCTCTGGGGTTTTGTGCAGTTAGTTTAAATGTATATAAGGATGGGTACAGGGCTGTTCATTTTAGACGACTTTTGCAAACCTTTCAATGTCACTTTTTCATCATAAATCTGTAAGAAGCGAAAATAGAAGCATAAGAGGGAGAGAAGAATAGTGAGACATAGGAGAAGAAACAGAAACAGAAAAGCAGCTGAAGAAAGCAAAAGCTTGCAAAGGATGATAAAAAATAGTTACCACAACCTCCTGTGCAGTAGCAATGAAGGCCAGCATTTCAGTGTATGTGGAACATGATTTGGAAGAGAAGAGTGAGAGAACACTGGAAAAACAGTTGTTGAGTGAATAGAGTACATGTAATGCAAAGTAATACTGTGCGCCTTTAATTGCACATTTCCAATCCCCTCACATAAAGAGATAAGTATGATTACTGAGATAGGAAGCAAGAACACAAAGCAGAGGACAAGCGAATCAAAAATTAGGAGGAAGTACATTAAGGCATCTGGGAATGAAAGATAAAGAAGGATGTAGAAAAGGCTGCAGGAAAAGGGGAGGCATAGGAAAGTGTATCAACAGTGGAAGAATAAATAAAAAAAGTCTAGGAACGAAGCAGAAAAGATAAGGGAAGAGGAGTAAGATTGGAAGCAGAACAGGAAGGGAAAGTTAAAATTGAGCAGAACAAGAAAGCACAATCTCTTGGGAACTTTATACCCTATAATTTCTTCCAGTCATTTTCTGGCCAAACTCTAGATCCTTCTCTCTCAGGAAGATGAAGATCTTTGAAGAGAGGAAAAAAGAGGAACCAAAATTACCTCAGTGTGTGGGGAGCCCCACAGTGACATTTTTTCAGCTTCAACAGCCATGTAGAATGTAAGCCAGACTATATTGCCGATTAAGGACGCTGTGTTTGAAATACTCTGAGTTTTAACCAGTAAGGACAGATATTCACTTGCACTCTGGATATAGACCTGCACTTCCTTTTTAGACCACATAAAGGACCCTGAAATACCATTTCAGGATGCATAACAAATGTTGAATTCCCATGCAGAGCTCTCTTCTGATGAATAAACATGTAGTAGGTTCAGCGCTCTTTCATCCACAATTGGGATTTGGATCTTAAGTAACTATCTATATGCCTATATATATGGCACACAAAAATCCTCCTAACTTGCTCTTAATTTTCACTTGCTCTTATATAACCTCCTTGAAGGCAGTGGTACTGAATCATCTCATGATTTGTTTACACTCACCTGTCACAACCAATACATGCAGCATGTTTGAGGATGCTTTATTAAAACACCCTTCATTTCTAAAACTTGGTTTTGAAATAGAACAGTGGGAAGCTGCTTCAGTGAGTGGAAGATCAAAGAAGATACAATCCCTGTGGCCAAAGTGTATGAAAACTTGTGTTTAATGTATAATTTTTCAAGAAGCGTGACTCCTTTCTGAGAAGCAGGAGAGTGGACAAAACTACTTCCTGTTCCACATGTCATTTCCATGTAAGTGTAACATTTAATAGTYTTCAAGTCCTGATTGCTTCTGCCCCAACGAGCTCAGTTGCTGTCTGACCTAGCATCCTGAACCTCCTCTTCTTTTTTACCAGTTATGGGTCTTTATCCCTTCCTCTGTTCCAGGAGCCTGTACATTATATTTTTCCCTTATACAGAGCTAAGTTAAACCTAATATTTCACTCATCTCTCATGTAGTTTAAGCCATGAACTACCTGTTCTTTGCAGATTATCACACTCTGGCTCCTGTATCATAACATTACTGAAAATAAAGAAACTTAAGTGGAAGACATTACATTTTATATGCTCTCTTACTTGAGCTCATGATTCCTTTCTTACTCAAGACCAATCTATTCTACTTCAACTGGTCTTGGCAGAAACAAAAATTTAATTTAAATTCATTGTGCTAATGTCTGTGTGACGATTTCCACTCCTTCTCTGCTTCCTCTGCATACATCCTGTGTTTGCACATTGAAGGAGGAAAGACAGGCAGTGGAAGCTCTTGGTAACACTGGAAGTTATTGCCCTTAGAGCAGACGTCCTTTACTGCGGAAGGGAATTTGTGCCCTGTCCCAGCCACTCCTGCTTTTAGATGAGCACAGCAGCAAAACCTGCCTTCCTCAGCAGGATGGAACACGTCCTGGGGCAGAGAGGTTGCAACATGAGCACAGAGTCCTGCTYCCCTCACTGCTCCTCACAGGGCCATGAGCTCCACTGGGCTGGGGCAGACAGAAAAAACAGGCTTCTTCAGTCCCTATGGCAAAATTCAACAGAGCTTGTGGGCAGAACCTCACAGATCTGCAAGGAGTTTAAATTTAAAATAGCTGACTATCTTATGCTGTCTTCAGATGACTCACTCACCTACTCCTAGGTAAGTCCACTATATTTATAASAAGGTCAACAGATCACATCCTCAAAGACAATATCATCCCCCATCTATTCACAAAATACACTGTTGTTTATTGCTTGGTTTTATTATCCATGAGAGGCCCAGGACTGATCACAGCTGGGGCCGTTGATGAAGGGGATAAGACTAATTAACTCTTCACCCCAAAGGCTGTCAGTAGGCTCAATTAGCTTACACTTAAAAGTGCTTTGAAACTGTCACATAAAAGTAACAGTATCATTCATTAGTTATTCCAAATCAGTTATTCCAGTTTAATGACATTCTCAGTCTTCTGTTAATCTCTAATAAAAAACAGCAGCCTATAAATGCTAATGAAAGGGGTCCCTTCATTTTTTACATTGTCAAGAAAATTAGTAAGTAAAGGCCTATACATCATGTATAGTATAAAGCATGAAAAAAATGATTTCAGTAAAGCACTGGAAAATGAGCAGAAAATTTCAGAATTTATTGAATATTGTTGAATTCATCCTCAAAAAACCTGAAAGTCCTGATTAAGATTTCAACAACGAGTGTCAAGTACTTTAAAAGAATTATTAATCTGCTCATTAATTGAACATCAAAATAGCATGGACTTTCTCATACTATTGCATATCTACATACAACTCATCAGGAGTTTTCAGTGACTTTTGCACTTTAGTTTCCCAAATATTCTGTTGTTAAACTAGGCTGTAAATAAGCACATTATTCTGAAATTCTGCTTCCAAAAATAGAATGATGGAGAGGATCCTGACCACAGTATACAGCAGAAATGTATTTCCAAGCTTGCTACAAAAATTGGACACTTCTTTAATTCTTACTGTGAATTTTGTGCCTGGTTTTGGATACCTCACTGCCCATTTAGGATCCTCTGTCATGCCTCCCAGCCACACATGCARCTACACACATAAGCATGGATGAATACATTATTATTTTTAAAATAAAGTGGAGGGGATACACATAGTTTTCAGCATGGACTCCTAGTTCATAGGAAACAGTAATCAATAGAGAACATCAAAGAAGTAAACATCACAGTGCTTCCAATGAACATTTAGCTTAGCTGCACCTTTAATGGTTTTTCTAAGGACTGAGTTGAGGAAATGAATTAGCTGCAGAGATCAAAAGAACTAGATATATCTTTGAAATCCCTTCACCATCCAGTATTTTGTTTATGACCAAAGCCCCTGAGTTGAATGTGAAAGCCAGTTTCCATGGATATTTAAATGGCACTTTTATCGGACTTATCAGAATGACACACTTTGATATTTAGAAGTCTTGCAAGGTCACCTCTCAGCCATCACTGAATTCATTTGTGTCTAGCAATCAACATTTTGTGTGAAGAACAAGAAGTATTTGTGGCTTGTCAGTGTGACCAAACTGCAAAAGAATTGAAACAGTGCAGTACTGAAGCAAGGAAGATTAACCACACCAGCAACCTATGACAGCAAACCTAAACTGTTCTCTATCCATGCTTATGCTTCTGAGAGCACCTGGGGAACCCACTGGGTGCACAGATTGCAGCTGTGGTTATTGATCACATCTGATGTCTCTGCTCTGATTTCATATGCATTTTTTTTTTCATATTGGCTTCAAAAGTTGTCATTAGTATGAAATTTCCCCAAACTCTCRAGTTTTCCATGGTACTTTAACACATCCTTGGGAAAAATAATGAGACTTTGTGTGCTGCTGTTCACATGAAACTGAAGCACTGACCCTGCAAACATGTGCATCTCCCTTCCCTACTGTGACAGTCCTACTGAAATCAATGGGAATTCTCACTTAGTAAATCACAGACACATTGGCCGAATTGAGCCCTGAGTTAATATGTGATACATTTTAAGAAGCATTATTTCAAGATGGAAAAATATGGTGTCTTTGGTGCAAGCTTCCTGTCATCATGTTCAAAAATAAAATTAAAAAAAAAAAAAAACAGCAAGAGTAAAAGCTGAAATAAAATTATTGGAAAGAAATTAGCAGCAATGAAAATGCTTTTCAAAGTAATGCTTCAGTTTTGAAATAGCTATTATAAACATTTGTGCTTGCTATGGCTTGCAGTTAAATTTTAAAAATAGCACTTAAATATGCATGTTAATAACATCCAGAAGGCATTTCTTTCAAGCCTGTTTGGGCTGTTGAAGGGTTTAATTTAACAGCAAGCATTCATTTATGTCTAGCAGTTAGAATTTTCTTTTAAGCTCAAAGGAACGAAGAGTTGTAACTATGATCTAATTGGTAAGGAATGAAGAATGTTTTTCATGTTTTATAGACAACATGAATCTTGATCATTTTATAGCAGTAAATTATAGAGTGCTCAGCTCACTGTGTCTCCCTCTGGAAGCATAGGCCTATATCTCATTAAACTATAAAAATAACTTGCAGTCTTCGGCAGCTCCTAGAAAGTTATCCTGCCAAGGTGCATTATTTTTATATTGCTAATGCATGCTTGCCAGTCAGTCCAGAGAAAGTTAGGTTCTTTATGGCCTCAGAYTAAATTAGTTTATAGTTACATCTACATGTCAGAGGGGATGCATGAGGAACTGAAACTGCTAAAGCAAATGATAATTTATTATTGATTTTCAGCTCCTTTTTAAAAGCAGCTACAATTCATTGGTTTCTTGGTTCAGTCCTTTCTGGTACAAATGACCTATACAATGCTAGTGATATGACGGAGCAGTTCCTGTGGGTAAGGTAAAGGTGACTAAAGTCAAGAGTGCTTCACTACTCTTTTGGGTCAAGATAAATGAGTTCCAGATATATGGAAAAAACTCTATATATAGAGAGAAAGAGAATGCGGGATATTGGATGCTATTTAAAAAAGAAAAAAAGTCTGTGAGATTAGGCAAAAAATTCTGCTTTAAATGAATTATTTGCCTTTGAAATATACACTAGCATTTCACATATTTTTTAAAGCTATATAATTGTCATGTGGTTGTGTAGTCTTGCTAAACTTAACTACAGTCAAGGCAGTACACAACAGATGACAGATTACAGGTACTTAATCATACAGCAATATTTGTTTTTCTTTGTGTGCTCAATAAGAAATCCATTTGAAAGGCAAATTTTACAGAATGCTCCTGCAATCCCTAAAGTATAGGTTGCCAACACTTTAAATAATGGGTGGAGTTGAACAGAAAAGAAAAAAAAGCAGCTCTAGAACCAGAGAGGAAAGCACTAGGAACAGTTCCTAAAGGAGCCCAGCAGAAGCGACAAGATGAATAACCTTTTCAATTAACAACAAAATTAACCACAAACATCTGCCTTCTTAACAAAATTGCTTAAAAGGTCTCCATGTAGTTCCCACCTTAGAGTAGGCTGCTGAACTACTCAATCATGTCTTCAAGAGTAGGACTAAGAAATAAAAAAAAAGATACTAATCTTAAAACTTAAGTCCAAACACAGGTTTCTTTCTACATTGAGTCTTCTCTATGGAGAAAGAAAAACAACAAACAAATAAAACATTCTGTTGGAAAATTTATTTTTTATTTCTTATTACCAGTTTTGATGTCAGTCCTGCAGTTCCAATAGCTGGTGACTATAGGTCCAAACTCATCTCCAATCTGGAGATACAGGCTGCAGTCAGTCATTTTTTGAACAGGATTTTTTTCTCACAGCATGTAGAGGCAATTTCCAAGGGTGTAAGCTAGGTATGTTTTCAAAGATAGATTTGCAAAAGTCTTTGTGTTTCATTCCTTCTCTTTTAACTAAAAGAACATCCTTATTCAGAGCTTCAGGTGAAAACAGGCACACAGTGCTTTCAGGACTAACTGAGCCCTTAAAGCTAGGGGAAATAATATGTGACAACACTTACTCACCTTTTATCCCAAGGTGAACTGCAATTGACAGTGATCAGGGAAAAATTGCTCAGATATGCCAGATAGAAGGCTAGATCCAAAACCACATGTAGGCTTAAGATTCCTTTCTGTTTGTTTCTGTGTAAGACGTACGCAACTAAATAGGCCTATGGGAATGTATGACCTTAACTGCCCAAAACTACCAGGTTGGGAAGATAATTACAGAATCCTTCATTCGACTTCTGTCGAATTCCTGCGACACTGGCAGCAGCCTGTGAGAAAAATACAGAGTGAATCCAAAGAAACAGAGGACACAGTATTGGCATTTACTGTGAAACACGCTGGTGCATCCCTCACAGGCTGTAGGCAATGACGTCCCTTGTGCCGCAAGTCCCTTYTCAGGTTGTGACTCTTCATACATAGCCTGCTAGATCATTTCTCCTCTTTCATCCTTGCAAACAAAACAATAAGCAATGTAAGTAGGAGAGATGACCATTTCCTCACCGAGCTCACATTGTATTTACCTTCAACACAATTAGAAATCCAGAAAATGGAGGGGAAGAAAAATTTAAATTCACAAAAATATTTATGTTCTTGAGGAGATGAAAACATACCAGCTGGTGCTTATTTATTAGATATAACAGAAGTTGACTTGATTGTCAAATCTACATGCAGAAAAAAAAGAGGAAAAGCGGCTGTAAACTAGAATAGACACATTTCAAACATCAGAGTGCCACCAGAACCACTGCAGGAAGTTAGTCTTTCTGCAAGACTAGAAGGATCTGAGAGAGAGAAACAATCCTAAGCATTCATTGGAGTCAGAAAGTTCATAAGAAAAAAAGAATTATGGGAAGACAGGTAGGACACCACCTTTCTGGGAATTTTACCTACCACAGTGTATAGGAGAAATAAAAACCTGGGATTTGGGACCCAGTTCTGTTTTTCTGTGTAGCCCCAACTGCAATAGAGCACATGGACCTCTCAGTTTCTCATTTCCTTTCATCTGCAAAACAAAGACAACTCAGAGTATCGAGAGAAAGGCAGAAAATCCTACTTACAGAGGAAGAGTTTGCAAAACATGCTGAAAAGAAGTCCCCAAATTAAACAAAGGACAACTTTGTGGTCTAGAAAGAGAGAGCTTTTCCTCAGTTACAGGTCTGTGCAAGAGAAGTTTATTAGGAGCAAGGCCTTTTGATCACATGAGGCTAACAAGAAGGGTTCAAGAATTTGCAAGGCAGAGRGGGAGGAGAATGGCTAAGAAACCCAGTTCAGGCACAGAGCAGGGTTCAAATGGTCAGTAGAGCTGCTGGTACCTCGAGCCCAAGCTAAAAAGAACAGTTTACATGAGGTAGGGCTTAGAGAGCAGTTCACATAGATACACTGCATACATATAGAAGCCAATTTCTTAAAATGGGAATTCATATTGCTAACCAGAATAATAACACACAGATTCTCCAATCACAAGGATTGATAGCTTCTGTCTCCATTTAAACCTATTAYTGCAAAAAAAAAMCASWTTTTTTTTTTGTCTCTCCCTCAACATAAATAATATAAATGCTACAACTTGATTCTTCAGCAATTCTGAATKAGAGGTCTCTGTAAAAAACCTTCCTCTCTTCTGTAACCTTTTAAATTGAAGATGGTTGCATTAAACAGAATGTGATCTGGTTTCCATGTGGTAAATGAATGAGAAGTACTACTTATCTAAAAGAGTTGTGATAAGAAGCATAGTGTGAAAGTTTGGATCCCAAATATATATAGATTCATAGGAGTGGCACTCAACCACACATAAAAGTAATAAATGATTGTAATTACTCAAAGCACATAAGTACCAACATGAGTTAGGAGAAAGTACATATAAATTTAGAGAAACTTGATTAATATTGGCTCAGCATTACAAAGTGTAACCATCAAGTATGATCCAATATAATTATGGTTTGCAAAACTGTAATTTACTCAAATTTAAAAAAGCAATGATACAGTATGACATAAAATATATAAATGTTGCTACTGAAATAATTTCAGTGCTCTAGCACTTGAATTATTTTGTATTTTATTTTCTTTAAGCCCGTATATTTCTAATCTATCTAAAAATTCAGCATGAATGAGTCTGAAACAAGTCCTTTTCCAGCTGAGCTAAACGTCCCTTGAATTTTAATGAAATAGATTGTCTCTTTTAATGTGTTTTTGTACAAATTGATTAACATAAAGTATATTGTAATTGAATTATATATTAATCTGTTATTTAGAATTATTAGTTATGTTTTTAGACCTAACTTTATTCCTGCATAAACATTGCAATTTCTAAATATTCTAAATAAAATCATTTGGCTTAAAATAGGTAAGTTAAATAAAACTGACTTGTTTATGTTATTCAAAAATGAAAGTGTGTGTCATTTTTGAATTTTTTTACTATTTTTAATTTGCATTTTTCCTTTTATTCTATCTAGACTGGTCTCATGCTCACAAAAAAAAGACAAGGCCAAAGCCTTTTTAAGTCATCACAGTCAAGACAAACTTTTATCTTTACATCCATTATCATTATTCAAGAACAATTTTTTCCCATCTCCAAAACTCTCCCCAGTGGCTGATAGTCCATCTTACTAAACTACCTATCCATAATTCAACCCAAATTCATATAGCAGTCTGTCTTTGCCCATGAAAGTCCATCTCTGAACTACAATGGAGACTATTTTCCCTCATCTCCAGGGAGGGAGCTAATTTTGTTGGCTACCTCCTTTCCATTCATCTCCTTGTGAATAATGAAGGAYTTTGCCTTTTTTCTCTGCTATCCATTTACCCATTACCAGAAATCTGAATGCCAATGCAATGCAAAGCACTGAATTAGTAGAAATGTTAAAATGTCTGCCTAAAAAGATATTAGTCTTTGTGCMAACTCAGAGACAGGTTTCAACAGTCACAGTTACTTGCAGCAGTTCTTGCAGCCACAGGTTTCTAGGTCTCCATAAAGAGGACAAAAATAAATTTCAAGACTCATGGAAAAAGTCTATACCCAGTCATACTGCGCTATGTCCTTRAAGCTTAGCTTGTCTTAAGGAGGCATTCCAATCAAGAAAACATAAGAAAAGAAAACTATCCAAGGCCTTTGTTTATGCTGGCATATTCAAAACAACATTTCAATTTTTCACACATCATAAATGATTAGAACCTGTACAGAACAGGGAATTTCTCCAATTCAAGTTGTTTGGATGATTTTAAGAAATAACCATTGCCTCAGAAAGAACAACAATCTGAACAGGCTGACTTATCTTATTGATTTGCTATGAAAAGTTTGATCAATAAAATTTTGAAAATTAAACAGCTGAAGAAATTAATTTGCTATATTAATGATTTAATTTTTAATAAAATAAACCCTCTGAGATTTCTCCAGATCTCAGTCAAACCCCCTATAATTCTTTCAGAGAAACTACAGACAARATAAGTGAAGATGATATCATTTTGCTTGCATCAACAAGTCATTTATAACAGACTTGAAACTTTTGACCCTCTTTCAGCTATGGGCTATAAAAGGGCTAATTTAAAAGTCCTATATGCTGTCTTATTTGCATTTGCATTACTGGAGTAGACAAAGATTCTTCTTATGAAGGATGGCTGTCTTTAATGATTGCCAAAAGCATTTTTTGACACTTCATAAACAATGAAAAAATTACAGTAAGTCAATWTTTCACAGCACAGGATGAAGCTAGTTTCTTCACAATTGCATAAAAAGGAGGAGAAAATCTGGCCAATAAAGTGCAGAGGGAAAAAAAAGACTCTTGAAATGAAACTTATAAAAACTGAGTTATCTCCACATTTTGTGTAAAGGGGTATGTGTCAGTGCTCCAGCAATGTTAACTTCCAATAAAAGCCACATGTTATTGTTTCCAGCAAGCCACAGAAACTCAGACGGGCAAGATTATACTATTTCTTCAGTGCTACATTCAGCAGGGAATATAAAAATTCACCCTGAATGGAAACAAATTCCACCRCATCCCACCCAGCTCAGGAAATTAGTATAACTGTAGATGTATTTAGGTGAGCTAAGCTCACTAAGCTACTTTAGGTGAGACAGTTTGTGAACAGAGCACCTAAMACAATACATTGGAATCATGACTCATGTTCTTTGCTACTACCATATAACAAATAACTAATATTTTATTGTGTATACATAGATCTATCAATAAAGCATATATATTTTCCCATATATCACAAATATAATTAACATGTTCAGTGACACTCTGCTCATTTTCTCTCTGAAAAAACTGAATTGTTTTCAAGAAACTACTGCTAACTAGCATATGCTGTTTAACTAACCATGTAYCCGGGGCAGGAGACCTGTATGGATGGGTAAGGAATTACTGGACAAAGTGAGTGAGAAAAAAAGAGTGTACAGCTTGTGGAAGAAGGGACAGGCCACGTGGGAGGAATACAGGCACATTGTCAGAGATTGCAGATGCGAAACGAGGAAGGCCAAAGCCCGGGTGGAATTGGAGTTGGCGAGGCAAGTCAGAGACAACAGGAAGGGTTTCTATAAGTATGTCAATAGCAAGAGGAAGACGAGGGAAAATGTTAGTGCACTGC
>NW_020455699.1:846929-901250 GCF_003342845.1 Nothoprocta perdicaria | reverse complement strand
TAGAGGTCCCTTCCAACCTTAAATATTCTGTGAATTCTGTGAATTCTATCCTACACTGTTAAATATAGGGCATGCTGTATCCTTACCACAGTCTCAAGTGTGACCCGTTCTCCAAAATATTTCTATGCAGATAGGCWAAGCAGAAAGTTCAGACAGCCTACTAACCTAGACCTTGGTGYTTAGAAACAGGTTGCAAAATCAAGTACTCCTCATTGAAATGCCTTGTCTGCAGTGCTTATAACTGTGGGAAATCAGTTCTGCCACCTGAGCTGGCCTCAGCTGCCAGGGCACCACATGAAGATAGATGTGATCACTTAAGGAGTTACAATAGGGAGCTCTCTTCTGCTCTGCTTTCATCTCCCTTCCTGATCTCGGATCAAAGCTGGGAGGCAAGCAGGGCAAGGGCATGTCTACATGGGGACATTACATCAATTTAGTTTGTTCACTTTAAGTGCAGCAATTTAAATACATCTAACTGAAAGGCTTTTGCACCAGCTTGCCATGCTGTCTTGAAATACCTTCCTTATTAATCATAATATCCGAACAGCTCTGTTTTTGTTTGAATTGACTGCCCCAAATCCTCAGCCAATATTTCATGGCTTAGTGTTTACAACTCTACCCTATGATTTTTCCTGTGCTATAGGAGGTCCACTTGAAATTACAGAAATCTGTGGGCAGGGAAGCAAAACAGTGTCAAATCAAYGAACCCCTTGAAATCTTTTCCTGGCATCCATTAACATCTTCAAAAGCATTATTCAACTGCTGTCATGCAGCACTGATTACTCATTACATTCTGATTATCATGATGTAAACAAAATCACACACACGCATGTTTGCTGTAGCACCAGTCAGTAGGTTTTTCCTTCCAGCAGAAACAGGATCAGTACTGGCATACATTCAATATGGCTAAATTTATTTTCCCAGTGCTGCAAAAATCGGCAGAGCTCACAAGGATCTGCTCAGAAGGACAAACTCCAAGGCTTCTCCTTGGTTCAGAGGAGCATTGTGCTACAGTACTCCAACTTCGACAATTACAACCTTGAGCCAATGAGTTTATTATTGGGACATGACCTATTGGAGCTTTGTAATGTTACCTGGAGACTCTTTTCCTGTCTGATGATTTTTCATCGTCCTGGTACTCAGGAGATTCCTTGTAGCTGTGCACGCGTGAGCTTCTGAACTGCAGAGGCATGAGTATTTCAATACATATGGGTTTTCTTTGCATGCTGTAGCAAGCCGGAGACTGTAGGAGTCAGTTTTTGTGTCAATCCTTTCATGGAAAGTCATAAATAACAGAACTGGGTGTTTTAAAGAGGTCTATAATGCTAAAATGTTCAGAAACAGCAAATCTTCTTGAACATAGGAAAGCAAGACATGAGTGCAAGTTTCTACCAACATTTTCATTTTGACAGACCAAAATTTCCAAACAAGACCAGTTGCATGAGAGATTTTCAATCATATCTAGTATAATATGAATTTACTCTTAAAAGATAATTATTTTAACTATAGCGAATTGTCATTAAAAACTCTAGAAAAACTCATGTCATGGGATTAAGTTAAACAAGGACCATTTTTCAATATGTTACTGAAATAAATACTAACAAGGAGCCATGATGGGTTTTAAAAAGATCCATATATTTCTTAAAAAAAAACACAATAATCCCGCAGGCTTTTAAACAACTTAATCTTAACTACCTCTGCATATAACATGCTTGGAACAAGAAAATGGAATACTTTCCGTACTTTCTGCTCACTGGTTAAGAGCATAACAAACTCATAATGTTTTACAGATTAGTGCGAACATTGTGATGTGAAACCTCATGGACATATTTGAATGATCCTAGTCAATCATAGTACCAGGAATAAGTGCAAAAGGATGTATCAGTTATATGAAAATCATTTATAGCAAATAGGTTCACTTTCCATTTCTAGAGTTACAATCTCCACATATAGAAAGATATCTCAAATGACATTGTTGTTCAGTTATTTACATCTCTGTTTTCAGCACACATGATCAAACATCTGAGAAGGTGGACAGCTGTTGCTTRGGAGCTATACTGATATAAAAATATTTCCATAAGTCCAGTAGGTATTTATGATGATTATTTTCAATAAAAATATTTTCTGTTCCTTATCCATTAAAGCTTACCAGAACAAAGGAACTCAGGATGAAAGACCTCCTATTATTTCAGTCACCAAATCTTCCAAAAACGCATATTTTGACAAAATTCTTTACAGACTGCAAAAACAGATTATACCCATGTCTTATAAAAAGACATGTGTATATTTAAAATTTGAAAGAAAAATGTAAGCTTAAATGATGAAGAAAAATCACTTGATTGAAGAAAACATTTATTAAATCTTATTATTGATRACCAATGAACAAAACAACCCAGAGACAAGAGTGCTAGAAAACTATGTTCAATTAAAAGTACCTTTCCTTTCCATTCARGAATGTATTTAATCTGTTTTACAGGCACTTTAAATTTAGATTTTAAACAAATGAAACAACTCAGAGAGGAATGTTTATATAACAAAAATGACCTATGATTTATTGTTAATTGTATCAAATCTATTTCTGAGGCAGTTTCTTGTATCTTTTTAATACTTTACACCCTGTCTCTATTGGTCCCAAAAGCAATTTGCTCCTCAAATCTTAACAAATGCTTCAAGCCAATTAGTAAATAAACAAACAACAAAGACAGTTTTTCTTCCATTTTAAAAATTTGCATGTCAGGAGTCATTTGAACTTCCTTTTTTTCTCCCCAAAGAATGGGAACATAACTAGGTCAATTATACATGCAGTAAAGTGCCTTATACAACATACCAAAAACCAGAGATGTYGTGCAAGTGGCAACAACCATACAATAATTGTCCAAACAAAATTTCAAAAATCAGAATTTTCTCAAACATTTGACTGGGTCAAGTCATATYATATCCTCAGACATAAACTAATCTGACACGTAAAAAGCTTACATGGAAGACTTCACTAAACTAAAAGTGGCATTGCAGGAAGTGGGGAAGATAGCAAAAAGAATAGGCAGGCAGAAACAGRTTTGGCAAATGGGAGTTTGCTATGTGAAGAAAAGATTCTCAGTATCACTTGATGATACCTTCATTCAATAAGGTATGAGGAAGCCACACGAGGCATTCTTCAGAAGTATTCAGAGCTCTCTAGGTTATCTTCATTGTAGATAAATATTACGGCACTATTACATCTTCCAAACAGACAGCAAATCTCTCTGGTCAACAGAAAATTAAGTGTTCTTCTGAAATACAAATAGAGAGTGTTAAAACCTGTCTCACCTGTATCAGCAGAGTACTAACTACTCTCTTCTTACTGTGTTCAAAAGCCTTGGCTAAACTTCTTTTTCTCAAAGCTCTGGATTTCAGCTTAGGTCAGCTCTCCTAAATGCTAGGGTTCTAGAAAGACACAAAACCGAGTCACCGATTTATGAACTGCATATATAAATGTGGGCATGTGTCAATTACAATGATGTGCTTTGTGCAGTCACAGTGAAAGGTAAACAATTAGTTGCACACAACCTTCAACACGAAAAAAAAAGCTGAATCTCTGGAGGAACACAGGTATAGTTTTATCTTTCTATCCTAAAACCATATGACAAATAATTTATTCTAATTCAAACTCCTTTCACTGAGAGCCATGCATAACCRTACTTTGAACTTTTTTATCTTCTACATTAGTCAGGCAATTTCTTCTAGGATATGTTTCTAGCTTAACACTCGACAAGCACAGCTTAAAACATCCACATGCACAGCACTTTGCTAATACCATTCATAGAAATGGGTCTGGTAAAATTATTCTTAAACTAGCGACCTTCAAATTGAAATCGACTATGATAGTAGCCCTCACATAATACAGAAATGATTTCACATCACTAAAAACTCTGAGAGAAAATCTAGTTTCAATTTCTTCAGGRACAGAAGTTATTCACTTAACAAGTGCTTTGAAGTTATAACATACATGGAATTAACAAACCATTTAAAGCTGAAAAATGCAAATATGATACAAAGAAGATACTAATTGTAATGATTTGTTAACCTTTCCTTCTCCAAGTGTGTGAAGTGACATGGAAATAACCCTATGTCTTTTCAAATTAGTTCACAATTACAGCTTTGTTCAGGTTTTGACATTTAATATTTTCATACATTTTCACAAGGAAGTTAAAGACTCATCATGCTTGCTTCGTGTCAATGCTGCTTTCCCATATGTTTAAAGAACAGCTAAAYTCCTACTTTTTGCTACCGTAGATGTTAGGATCACAGAGTAAATATTCAGCAGGTCAGTAATTGCCATAAGTTATTATTTGATATGGATCTTTCTGCCCCATAAACTTTCTTGGAAAGTATGGTATATTTTTTTTTTCACTACCAATCACAATAATTAGGAAAAAAAAGTGTATATTTGCCCTGCTGGATGCAACATTTTTACAGCAGTCTAGCAAAAAGCAGTCTAAAGTCACAAACAAAACAGAATACAATTATTTTTTAATTCATCAAATATTTTCAAGCAAAAAAAGAAGTTACTAGTTTGATGCTGGAAAATATTTTCATAATTATATATATATTATTCATAATTTATAAAAATAATGATGGTAGATATATATAATATATAAAAATACATAAATTATAATTATACATTTATAAATATAATAGACATATAATATGGCATATTTTGAGACCATAAACAGCATCCTTCCCATCCAGAGAAACGCCAGATCATGGCCACTGAGATACAAGTTTTGGMAAGAAGCATCAGTAAAGGATCAATGTGCAGGGCGGATCTGTTTGCTCCCTAGCACATCCAGCTTAACAAACGTCACTGCTTGGTATATCACTTTGCAGCTTGTTTTGCTGTTGTGAGCAAGTCAATAACCTCTGCAGCTGTGGAAGCAGCAAATGCTTTGTGTAGAGTGCTTACATAGGGGAAAAGAAAAAAAAAAAAAAAAAGACCACAACAGTTCTGCTCTTGGAAAGCATGGAGTCTTAAATCCATACAGAGAGCAGTGTCCATCCAGCATAATGTAATCAGTTTGAAAGCCTGTGAACTCAGAGGATTATAGGGATCTAGGTGTCTTCATGGATCCTTTGGCAGAAGTCAGAGAGTGGAGATGTGGTTATTCTCATTGATAAAAATGTCATTGGGCCCAACCTATTTTTTTCTGCTGCTGTTCCTTTTCAGACAGCAATGTAAACTATGAAAAATGCAAGCGTATGTGGAAAAAAGTCTGAGAAATTTTCCCCACATCCTTTGATGATGCATCTTTGAATTGCACAGCTCRGTTGATTGAGATGGATTGTTTCAATTTAGCTACATCTGTCCAAATACATTGTTTTTGCAGGGGGCACCTGGTGGCATGGCTGCACGTTGCCTTACAAGTTCTTTGTCTAGACATGAACTGTGCTTGTTTTACACAGAAATCTCAGTTCATTACTGTTTTTGTGTGATTCACATTTCTCTGGAAGAGCAGGGCAGGTTTCTGTGCATTTTAGCCTTTTGACTGAACCAATTCCCCCAACAGAACTGGTCTGGAGGAACTGGGCAGTCGGGTCTGAGATCATCTCTGTTAAAGGTTGATCCCAACTGCTCTCCCAGTGCTCTCCCACTGCATGAAGACAGCATCCATGCTCAGTATCACTAATTTCTTCTGAACAAGTACAGCTTGACATGCCCCAGCTTCTGCTATCATTTATTGGAGTGTGACAGTGTGATCATAAAAAGGAAAATGTGTATAACATATGTTAAAGCATTCATATGCAATTTCTATTCAAATAAGCAGTTTTCTCTTTCTTCTTGTTAAATGTGGGCATTGGTCTGAGACCGTACTCAAACACAGCAGCACAGATAATTTAGATTATTTTTCTGGAAGGAAAAATAGCTATTGCTTGCCCCCCACAGGGGAAAAAAATCTCAGATAAATTCAGATCTGGTAAAACTCCCACAGATATTGTCACACTAAATACATTAGTGACAATATTGCTAGTATGAGTTGCATGCCCAAAATTAACGAGTGAGAAAAAAAGAGGTAACAGGGAAAGTAATATCATTCGCACTGACAAAGTGGCAGTATAAAGACAGTAGTAATCTACTCAAAACAGAATATATGAGCATGTAAAGTAGCAAATAAGTACTGTAACACTTTGGAAGCTTCATTAGTCAGATTCCCTTCACTCCTATTTCCTCCTCTCCCTGAAAAAAAACACATATAAGAAAGGAACCCAAATCATTCTTCAGAAATACTCACCATTTTCATCACAAAAATTAACTCCAGAGGTGAGCAATGGGCATAACTATTATTTTTACAAGACTCAAACAGATTTCAAAGTTAAATGCAGCAATGCAGTAACCATGAAGTAAGCATACATTGTCACATTGGCAGGAACAACAATTCCTTCTTGTTTAAAAAAGCACTGCCTATTGCACGTTTCTGTTATTATTATTATCGTTATTATTATTATTATTATTATCACTATTATTGTCTCTTTATGCAGTTATTCCAAAAATAGAGTTTACATCAAGTAAGAACGTAGCACGGTATGAGCTCTCATTTCAAACTCATCTTACAGTTTTACAACTGGAGATTAGGCTTTGGTCCTTGATTTGTAACCTTATAATTTGGTTCCTAACATTAATAAATATATACAAGTCCCTTGTTAAAATTTACTCTATTTAATCCCCAAGGGTCATCCCTAGCACTCAACATTACTTCCAGTAACTTGCTCTAGCCAGAAGGAATCAATCCTTTAACACAGCAAAAATGATGTTAACAAATTTAAACCTGTTTTAATCAGATTAGGTAAAAACATAAATACCCCAATGCACCAGCAGCACCAGCACCTGGACTAGGGCAGAGGACAGGCTGCCACACATTCCCTATTAAAAACTGATGTGAGACCATTCCTTCACCGGTCATTCTTCGCCACAGGAAAGGCACAAAGCTTAGTCAGAGCAGTTTAGTCCACGCCATACTTCTAACTGCTAAAAGCCTAATTTTCTATCATCCTACCTCAGGATAACTGGGAAAAAAACCTTTTATTATATTAGTTTATTATTTTGCGCTGCTTTTATTTGATAAACCCGCATCACACTATCTTTTGAGCCAGGAACCCCCTCAAGCTATATCCAGAAATAAGTATCAGAGTGGCCTACATGCAGCAAGTCTCTGCACAAAGAGGCTTAATCTTCCTCTATTTCTTTTTAATTTGAAAAGTTAAATAGGAGAGATGCATTAGCTCTTTWTTTTCCAGAGTCCACTGTTATTTTTCTCTCAGGTGACAGACAAGGTTTGTCCCAAGCCCATCTCTGCCTTTAAACACAATCCTGATTAATAGGTTAATATATGTACAATTTATTTTTAAGCTCAGTTACTTTTTCTGCCTTTTAAATGCTATCCTATATTAATCCTAATGCTTGTGTCAACAAGGTAGAAAGCTGTCCGTGTTCTCCCTTGGTATTTAAGGCAGCATTCAATGCAGATAAGGTTTGTTTGGGAATATACAGAGTTTGCTGAAGACAATCACTGGAGATACAACCTTAATTTAACCTCAAGCCTGCTGTATTTCCCCTGGGGCATGGATGACTGATAAAACAGCAGAGGGCAAGGAAAGTACAAAATTATTGAGAAATGGAAGCGGCAAATCTAGAGTGCCAAATTTCTTCCTCTAGATCATTGTTTATAAGTATAGTCATGCATGTCTGTCTCAGACTGAAGACACTAAGAAGCATCTTAAAAGAGTAATTTTAAAATACACTGGTAGTGGATGTTTCTGAAAGCTATTTCCAAAGCACGTGAAATATAGTTGTCATGTCCTCATTTTAAAGAAAATGATGTTGTTACAGAATCAAAACACACTTGCTYATAATATCCTCTGTACAAGGTAGGTCAGCAAATGCTAATTTAAATCAGTCCTTAACCAAGAGCTTGATAATATTTCTCATGGGAACATTAGAAAATGGTGTTAATGAGCATTATTAAAGCCTGCTTCTGTAAGCAAATAGATCTTTATTAACAAAGATTATATGTGATGTTTTCATGTGTCATAGCTGTAAAGGGAGAGCATGAAAAACTGCAGGTACTATTTTGCTTTCAAAAAAATAAAAAGCCCTTTTATTTGTTAAAGATAAATTTAATRGACTAAAGCCAAATTGAATATGATTTATGTTTTATATTTCTATAGGTAGAAAAGACTATTCTTAACTAGAAAGTAACATCTTGAAATGTCCACCTCATCTTCAGAATACCAGGGCAAATTTCAGAGTAAAAATATGTTTGATTAGGACATATGAATATTCTCTAAAAGCTGAAAAGGTGTAAAGAAAAAGCTCCCTACCAGCTAGAGAAAACAACAATAACAAAAACTTAATTTTGTTGCAGGTCCAAAAAAAAAAGAAGAAAAAAATAATAAAAAAGAAGAAAAAAATAATTAAAAAAACCTTTTCTATCAACCATAAAATAGTTAAAATACCCAAAAAGACAATGGAAATAGGAAGAACTGAAGATAGATTCAAGCTCAAATTTTAGAGAGAAAATTTGCACCCAGCCACTGCTGAGCCAACATAATATCATTTTAGCATCAGCTCAAATCATGTGCAGTTAAAGGAGCATTTATGTTTCATTGCTGGAGGATG
This sequence comes from Nothoprocta perdicaria, assembly GCF_003342845.1. Classification (NCBI taxonomy): domain Eukaryota; kingdom Metazoa; phylum Chordata; class Aves; order Tinamiformes; family Tinamidae; genus Nothoprocta; species Nothoprocta perdicaria. The sequence continues at coordinate 892,600 of NW_020455699.1, read as the reverse complement.
CTGCTGTTTTATTTTCTGAAAATAAAAAGCGAAATACTGAATCAACATTTGCAGCTGATATTTTAAAATATCAGGATATTTGCAGAGAAAACAGAGGTAATATTTTGATAAGACTTTTTGCTCAGCAGAAGGGCAGGGCAAAATGTAACCCCATAAGACAGCACACTGTGTTTCACATCGAGCAAGAGCTAATGAAATCCTAAGAGGGTTTGTTACATAAGCCAGTGGACTGAAGAAACCTTTAACATGTAGGAAACTGGAGTTAATTAAACTGTTATGGGTATCCTATCCATCATCCCACTAGACTGCTCTATCTTAAACCTATTTACATTTTGCAATTGAAAAAATGTACTTGGGTGGTTGATAACCCACGTTTACTGTCCTTATTGATTTGACATTTGTGCATAACCTTTATGCTTTAATTATCTTATAGCATTTCTTGATTCTTCCTCTGCTACTGAAGGTATTTGATTTCCAAGCAATTAGACATATCTGACAATTAGCAGACAGCAAGCATCTTCCCTCCAACAAATTAAATGGATTGGAAAAGTACCAGTTCATCACTGCAGGGAGACTGCTGGAAAAAAAAAAAAAAAAAACAGTTTTATTAAATCTCATTTCAGCCTGTTTCAGTACCTTGATGTAACCGAAGTGCCTTTCAACTCTGACTATATTTCACCCACAGGACACACTGCCTTTAAGGAGCTTCTCTGCACACATAATAATTTCAAAAGCTAAATATAAAATAATAGAATTTAAACTTTATGTTAACAAGAGGCTGCATTGATGAGAAGCAAGATCAAGCATTTTCTAAGATAAATACAGACAGAGAATAAAAGAATGCTGGTCACTGCAACATAAATTTGCTATCTATTCTGAATCTTTAATAACACCAATATCTTATATTTAATATTTCCTGCTTGAGACATGTTAAATCACTTCCTAGTATTTTTTCACTTTTATTTTGGCATTTAATGCTGCCAAAATCTTCATATTGTAGCATCTGAGGTAAAAATCAGCTTAAGGAAAACATGCCTCCTTCATTCAACTGTAGACATTTCTTGAAAAAGAAAATTTAGAAGTAGCAAGGGATTAAGGGTTTCTTTTGAATTTCCACATTTATGAAATGATATGGTGCAATATTTTCTTACCCAATAAATGGCATGGGTGACTTCAGACCGGGTCTTGAAGCTCTTGCTCATGAATGGTAGCATCTTGTCTTTTTTCCTGCATGAAAGACCACATCATTATGAAGTTGGCATTTCCAGCTGCTCTTATCAGAGATGCTGTGCAAAAGAACCGTTGTCCCTTAAAAAGCTTAGTGGAAGGAATTAAATATGCTGAAATAAAAAACACATTTTACTTTATATTGCAGTACAAAGCAGGAAATCTAGAAGACTGTTATAATTTAAACATCATCTCCCTGCCCTAAGATTATCCAATGGTGTTCTAAACGAGGTGTAATTGTGCTTCAGAGAGGGACAATAACAGGAAGACATAAATTTGTCAAAAAGCTTCTCTTTAACTTAAAATATTACACCTTCCCTCTTGATGGTGGAACTTGGAACTTTCAGCAGTAATGCATACATTAACACAGGTAAAGAAACCTTACAGAAACCTTGTGCTTCTTAATCAGGTCCATAAGTCAACCMTAATATGTAAACAATGAGATTATTTTGCATTTTAACCAGTATTAATAATGTATATTACACACAAATATTATTACAAATATTTTAATGTATAAGCTAGGGCAGGATAGAGATAATTATTTCTATCAAAGAAAAGAGAAAAACTGCAATCTGTTTCCCTTATTCACTAATGTCTGCAGAATTGTTTTCACACTGTGCAAAAGAAACAAGGAATAAAAATATTTCAGTGCATTTAACTAATTAAAAGCTTACCAAGAATTTCAACTTAAAATGTCAGAAATTAGTTATTAAACTTTAATTTATTTAATTGTAACCAATGAGTGTGACTGATTTGCATAGTCTTGTTGAAACTGTGCTTAGACAGCACTCTTGTGACACTCTCATTCAGAAAGAGCTATAACTAGGCTGAATATATTTGTCTCTTTCCGTAACACAATGCTCTTTTAGCTTAAGCTTTTAGTCTTTTATGACTTTTTATCTTTCCTTTAAACAACTCCCTCGTTCTCCAGGGAGCATTTTACTGCACGAATGCATAAAATTCTGGACTCAGTCCCTTAGTCTATGTGCAGGGAAAGTCTCCTTGGCCACCAGAGAATTTCATAAATTTCAGCGAGAGTTTGATATGGGCCTCAAATCACAAGAAGGGCTCTTGGTGAAAAATCGACAGCAACAACAAAAATTTTCATGTCAAAACATTACTTTTGTTAACAGTTATTCACAATAATTAGCTGGACAATTTGCTCTAAATTAAAAGTTTATATATTTTTTTCTTAAATTCATTTCACAAGCATACTGCTACGGTTTCCTCCATGCTGTAGAACACTATATGAAAGAATATGCTTTTCAATATTAGAGACTTAGGACATCTGACCAAGTTAAAAAGAAAAACATTGCAGGTTTCCTCTCAGGTAATTCTTAAACGTAAAATATGGAGAGATTTTGGGAGGCATTGACTTTGTCCCTGGCACAAGGGTGGATTTTAATCAGTAGTAGAGCTTGCTACGTACAGTGGATCTTAGCTGCACTTCTTGATGTTTACGATATTCTTGTATATGGAAAAGCTTGATAGTGTATGGTCTATCGTTTTTGATGGCACCTAGAAAAAAGCCTAAAATACAGGATTATTTTTTTCTCCATTCTAAATACCTGAAGATGCCTTCTTTCTAGTGCCCATTATTTTGCCAGAGGTGCCATTCAGAATTGATTTTTGATAAATTCAGCCCAGTGCCTCTGCAATTACTGCATAGGTAGAGTAGCTTTAAATATTTATATTGTGCTGCTGGTGATAATTATTATTCCAGCCAAGTACAGTTTTAATGCATTTAAATGTCAGCGTTTCTCAGGCTAATTCATCATGCATACATTCAGGTGCTTGTATACATATACTCAGTATGCATCTCCAAGGACCTCAGAAGACCTATTCATATTTCAGCAGCTGTGAAAAAAGTGAGGACAGATTTCCTTTACATTCCTAATAGTAAACATTAATTAGATGCTTGACACTCATTAATGATTAAAAAAACCTTTGTAAAATAATCCATCATAATTCTTTTATCACTATGCCAACCCAAAGAATTGCTTTACTGTACCGTGTTATCTGTAATGCAAAAGCTAAAAACAATGTGTTGAAATAAAATCCATTTATTTGTTCTGTTTGTTTCCATGGAAAAAAAAATGGTTTTGCAGCAATACCTACTAAGTCTCTGAATACAAGAATGCCGTGCTTTATTTTCTGTTTATATGCATCTGTTGAAGAGTCATTATGTGTTTGYTTCAACGTACATTTCTTGGGCTTAGCCACTGTAGCAGAACAGAATTGCACAAGCAAGAATTCAAGCATTTTTCGCTAGTCTCCAAACAGTATTAATAAAGGGCTGAGGGTTATCACTAAAAAAAATTTTTTTTTGCAATGATGATTAYAATGTAGTTTCAGCCTGGCTTTCCAAGTGATACTGTTTGCAATTGTTTACTTGAGCAAAACAATGAAGAAAGGAGCACAGCATTCCCAAAGGGCTTGACAAATCATTTCCAAGGTCAAGTATTTGCACAAAGGAAACAACAAACCCTCCTTTCTCAGCCGTGTTACAGAGCCTGTACCTGTGACATTCACTCAACTTTCAAGGCTTACCATGCAGAACAGGCCCAGCGCTGCCCAAAACACGACAATGAAGCCGTGCTTTGCCTCACTAAGCCCTCAGAGACTCCCTGCACTGATTTGATTGCGGGGCTCCACCCAGGCTGTTTTCTCAGCCCAGCGCTGCAGCTCCAGAAGGTGTAATTGTAATTGGCCAGAACGGAATGTCAGCATTAATTAATGTACTCTTGTTATTGGGCAGAGAGCTGGGTTCCAAAGAATGTCCCAGCCATTATTTATGGCATTTAATTAAGGCACAAACTTATCTAAATAATCAGCATGTTTTGAAATGCAAGAGTCAAACCGTACATCTATGCAATAAGCCAAACATAACATACACAAACACATTTTCGTGGAGCATTTTGACATTTTTGCAAGTCATGAGAAATTTAGGAAATTAGTGGGGTTTTTTTTAGCTTTTACAAGGCATGTGAAACCATTCTATGCCTTCTAAATGGATTTACTCTAACTGCCTAATTCATTATGCTAAAACCATGAAGCAATTTCCTGTTCAAAGCCCAGCTCACAGTCTCTCTGTTGTCAAGTATTTGAATTTCAGATTAGAAATGTGTTCATTTGGATAGCATGAAAGGGAAGCTTTGTTGTCAGCTTTGCTTTATGTTCTGCCAGCAGCCAAATCCCTCTTCTTCAGCGGTCACCAGCAAAATACCAGACCTCCACTCTGCTCTCGACTATCTTGAAACAAACACAAATGCCTTTGGCCTTTATGGCCTAAGTCCTGGTTGGAGGTTTGCTGCTCTCCCCTCTCCCTTGATATTTTTTKAGGGATTATTTGTGACAGATGATATCAGTAAATGTTTAGATTATGCTGAGTTTTTCTCATTGCTATAAAAGGAAAGAAGAGGGAGGGGGAAAGTGTTTGCACAAAGGGAAGGAAGAGCCAGAACATCTCATTCTATTAGGGGCTCTGCAGTTTGTTATGGAACAGTGAGCCGAAAAGCTTGTAGCCTTTTTACCCTCAGTGTGTTCACTAGCTAGCATCTATGCTGAATTTTAACTATGCTACTTGCAYGTTAGCAGCCAGTTCTTTCCAGGCTTAGATAAATACACACAACTAATAAAGGCAGAGGCTGCATTTTACAGAAAGGGAAAAGGAGCTTCCTAATGTAGCCAGTAGGAAAAATAAAACCCAACAATCATTAAGTCTGGCTAATAGTACGTAAGTCCAGGAATTCAGACAGTGTCTGTCACAGGGAGGACATTTTCAGAATTCTTCCATTACTAAATTATTTCTCCTAGAGAYTTAAAATCTATATTCTCGAAGAATAAACCCCCAAACACGTCCTTTATTAGTTTAAAACAAATATTCGCACAAGGAATGTTGTAACCTAAACATGAACTTTGATGGTTATAAAATAGCTGGAAGCTAAAGTAATTACTTCAGTCATTGAAGACATTGAGATATTTGTAATCCCTTTACTTTAGAATACAATAACCCTTATGTAGTCATAATAAGCTCTTCAGTATAGGAAATGGTAATAGAAGATCTCTCTTCTGATATGAGGGCTGTGCAAATAATTGATTTTTCAACTCAACAGCTGACCCGCAGGAAAAAGAAAAAAAAAAGAGAGAAAAAAAAAGAAAAAAAAAGACTGAGAAAGGTCCAATTTTCCCTCCCACCTGGCCTGTCGGTGGCCTTAAGGGTGACAGCACCAGCAAAGGTGGGAGAACACTACCGCCCCAGGCACAGCGCAGCAATTCGGGGTGTCAGGAGGGCACATCTAGGTGCCCTTCCTCCCACAACRTCCCTGTTCCTCCTTGTTGGCCAGTGCGAAGTCCCTATAACCACTTCACAGACAGACTAGGGAGTCACTTTAGGGGCTCATTTAATGACTCCTTAGTTTTTTATGTCAAGTGGAACAGACTGTGAGGATGGGGCTGGAAGAGACCCCTTTTCACCCTGCCAAGACTTCCCTGGGTGTTCATTTCGATTCATCACAAGGTGAAGGTCCTTATTGGAATCCCCATMCAAAATGGGGCAAAAGGCAGATGTGTTTCCATTTTGGCCCCCAAGAGAATAAGCACAGAGTATTTCACCTAGCTCTAAAGGTGCATTGTTCCAATATCTATTTCCAAGTGTTAAAAGTGAAAGCAAATCGAGGCTCACTGCTATGTCCATTGATCACCTTTCTGGCACCCTATTTCATGGTAAGAGCCTAAAAGCCAACAGTGTTCAAYATCTACAGTTCAAAAATCTTCTTGTACTCTAATTGTATATGCTCTGCAATATTAAATGCAAATAATATTCAGCTCAGATTTCCATCTGGCTGCTAAATGCCCTCTAGTTTTCTTGTGGATTCTTTCTTCAGATTATACAAAGAGAATTAGAGAAAGTTAATATGCACTATATAAACTTTAAATAGASTATTAAAGAACCCAAGCTCAAACCACTTTAAGTGAGCAGTGATATCAAGCTATTACCTATGCTTACACTTTTAYGACCCTGAATTCTACTCTAATAACACTCTGTTCTGCATCACTGTAAGCAAATCCAAGCACCAAAATTCCCATACACTGTGCAGTCATTTCACCAGTGTGATGCTACTAGATACAGTCCTGATGTACAGACCTTTTTTTGTGGCTCTAACGCCCTGAATCCTGAATTCCTTGTTTGCTTAGGTCTTCTTCATTAAAGAGAGAGAAAAATTCAGTTTGTCAAGAAGTCCTTGCATCCAAAAAGCTGGTGCACTGTTAAAACTTCATTGAGGAGGAATCTCACAATAAGAATATGTGAAATTTTCCATTCTATTGCTTCCTCCATCTGCACTGAACAACACAGCACTAGCATATACAACATCATGTACTTTCCTCTTAGAATCCAGAAGCATAAAAATGAGCCTATTTTCAAAGCATCTTCTGCAATATCTATATGCTTAAGCAGTGTTCAAGAAAAATATCTAAGCTGATAAAAGATTAAAAAATAAATTAAACCACAAAAAATAAAAAAACATYGCAGAGATACCTTTATTATATATTGTATCAGGGGCTAAGGGAAGAAAGAAATGAAAGGACTTTTAATATAGGTCCATAGCAGCTTTGCAAAAAATGTTTTTTTCCTCACTAACCATTCAGAAGTGGAATTCAGTAATGGAAAAACAATTACGGCACAAGCTCCAGATCCAAGCCTAGTCACAGGAAAATCACCTGCCAGATTTGTGAACAGCCTTTAAAGAGCATAATTATTATTTATATTCAAGAGGAGATGACATTGTTCAGGTCTGGTCCACTCTTCAAATAGGGTTTTTTTTTTCCCTAAGCTCTGAGTTTAAATTAACAATAAGAGAATACTTCACCTTTCCTGATATGCTATTAGGCTATCTAATTTGAGGGCATGGTGGAGATTACGGCTATGTATGTATGTATGTATGTATCTGTCTATTGATCTATGTGTGTGGGGAGGGGAGGTGGTATGCATGTATACACACACATATATTTATGTTTATRTGTATTTTATATACATACGCATATATAAACACACTATAAATAGCCTAAGACTCACTAGAAGTGGAGCAACTATGAATTTCTTTTCATGGTTTTTGCTCTAGTAGGCAGAGTTCAAGACTTCCACCACCTCAGCAGATGACAAGCACCAGCAGAGCAAAGAAAGATGCATTACCATCATTATGATGCTAGAGATTCAACTGCTACAGTCTCAGTGCTTCAGAATTCTTACTTTTTGAACACTTTTTAACATAGTCCTGGCAAAATTTGTCCCATGGAGAACTTTCCCAGCACTACAGGACTGAAAGGGGGTTCTGAATACTTGTAAGAAAATATTGGTATAGTATAAAGGATACTTATTAATTTTTTTCAGCCTTTTTGACTAGCTTCCTATTATTCCCTGTAGTCCTACTTTTAAACTGCATATAGCTGACTGCATCAGCAGTGTAATTACTAAATTAAAAAATGCATTCAAAATTTTTCTGATACAAAGTAAAAATTCTAGTCTGACAAAAAAACACAAAACATCATATCTGGATCACCTAGAACATGAGTAGCATCTCCATTAAAAGAAAAACAGTCTTTTCAACATTCAAGGGGATATTTGCTTTCTATTATTATTCTATTCTAAATAAAAAGAGCCATAATTATTTCTTTGTTTGATTTACCTTCTGATATACTCTGCCATAAACTCCCTTGTGAGGGTCATATTCTAATCTGTTATGATTTTCCTTTTAGCAAATYACATCAACTGATCTAACTAGTGTCTTGTCCATCTCAGTACAACCTTCCCAAAAGATCAAAACCAGSGTCATGGTTCCCAAAAGATCAAAATATGGGCTCAGAATGACAGTAACAGAGCTTGTCAGAGARKWYGCATTTTCCATACAAAAGGACAGTTTAATAACTCCACAGGATCAGCGCAGATTGTCTCAAGACACAATTAAAGTAGKAAACAGAGGAGAGGGACTCAGTCTTACTTGAATCAGTAGTAAGATATCACAATGCAGCCCATAGCGGCCTGAAAAGCAAAATGAGGTAGAATGGTGCAATTTGTCTGTCCCACCAGATATTTGTCACTGTGTTTCATAAAAATGCAATAAATAAGAGGCTACTGTAACACTTGCAAAATTTGTGTTCTGGCTTTTGCTTTACCTATATAAATGTGCATTATGCTTGCCCGGAAAAAGGTTCTTTTCATATGGCTTTTTGAAGAGCATCACATATCAAAGTAATTTAGCTGTTAAAAGTAAGTAAATCWTAATACAATTGTACCAGATGACATGGTACATAAAGAGACAAGTATATAAACGTCACAGCCCCCTGTGGTTCTCCTGCCTAGCAAATGAARGGAAAAAAAAATATGCCAGAGGTCTCTATGTAGCCAGAGGACTCTTACTCAGAAAAAAAGCTGTCATCATTTTAAAAAGTGAATATTTGGGTCATATGATACATAGCTAACTTGTTAGGGAAGAGTTATGGGAAGGGATTTAAGYAGTTTTTATGGGAGAATACATGTCTCTTTATACATATATTTATAAACATTTGGGTTTTGCAAATCTTGCTCATTTAGAGAGATGGTTTGCATGCAGATAAAAGCACAGAAATAGGATCAAAGCAGTACTGAGTTTTATTAAACAAACTGACACAGTAAGATATTGCACCACAGAAAGGAAATGCATAACTTGCCTAAACAGAAAATAATATTCACTGCACTTGTGTGAAAACCTATTAACATGCCAAAGATCATATGAAACTCTGTGTTGCATCACAGTAGCAAAGCAGAGTGTGCTGATTTCCTAACAAGGCTTCTGCTAGCATTCAGGYAAAGAGAACCATCTTTCACCTCTGCCCAGTGCTCAAAGGCTTCCAGAACACCAGGGCTCGAAARGCACATGGAAAAATAGCTATACTTCCCAAACAACCTCTGCAGACTTTTTCTTTTCACTTCTTGAATGAAAAATAAGTAATCTGTGTTGAGTGGGGTAGCCTCAACTTTGCGCTGTGATGTTTCTCTGGGATGATAAAGCATCCTGAGATGCTTAAGCTTGAGCAAACCCTGTACTGAGCTGCCAGTTGAACAATTCTCAGGGTGAGTTTTTGAGGGACAGAACTCTTGCAAACTAGCATCGCCAAAATTTGAGGGGCTTTGGGTAGCTGTTTGTAAGAAATTAGATAAGAGAAGGCCTACTGAAATAATGAAAAAAAAAAATCAGTGGCTCTAGTATGGTGAATTTAGAGAAGGATGTGAATGTGRGCCAGGAGAGCAGAGGTACAGCAGAGAATGATCTATTAGGGTTACAAAACAGAGGTGAGACTTCAAAAAGCTCAGATACACACTTGAATTGGAAGCCTTACAATTACTGAGACAAAGTTTGCAGCTCTGTGTTGGTCACCTTTTCAGTGAGGTGGTGATAAACCATGGAAGATCTGTAAATGAGAATGAAAGCAGTCAGAGTTGGAGACACAGTGGCTTCACAGGTGGAGCTGACAGGCAACTCTTGCTTTCGTGAGTACCATGTCAGCCTACATCAGGTTAAACACCAATTAACTCATTAGTGTCTGAATTTAAACACTTGTTTCAAAGTTTGCAGCTAACAGGTCTACGAATCGAACAGGATGCATCATTCTGCAAAGCAAGATGTTGCATCCACATGATGACCACATACATGTACCTATATTGGTGATCTCTGATGGGACAGACCCCATGTCAGCTTCTGTCTGCTCCACCTTCGCAAAAGCATGCCCAAAAACTGATGAACAAAACAGGAGGCGAGGAATAACAACCRTGATAAAAGAATGTGAATAATTCATAGCAAATTATTGCAAACCACCAGGGGTTAGCGGAACAAGTTTTGTTTTGTTCACAGAATGAGGAGCTGTTCAGCTCCACTTTAATGGGATCTCATCCATACCGTTCACAAGATGACAATTTTGCATCATAAGAGGTCCCCTGGTGGCATGTATTAATTTATAATACAGGCAAAAGGAARGGAGTATTTTTGTGTATCATGCTAGTAAAACACACAAACTACTCCCTCAAGGCACATATACGCATATATTAAAACATTAGCGATGGCACTAGAGTTAATAAGAGCTATGACATACAGCACAGCCATTCACACAACTCTTCCCAGTAACCCAAAGGCAACACTTGGCACTCCATCATTACTTCTATCATATGGAATTGCGCAGCTCAACAGCTAATGACSGGGAGGAGGGGAGAATCAAATAATCAGATCATTGGCACATTATTTTCACAATAAAAAGATGTGAAGAGTAACACCTTGTTCAGTTAAATACCTTTTCAGAATGAAATTTTATATAAGAAGTATTGTGTAACTGCTAGTATTTCTTGCCACATTAATTTAGTGAGTAGGGATTGACTTGCTAAGTCTGGAGTATTGCAAATGTATCTGTATTTAGCTGAAACCAGAGTCAGCTGAAGAGAAGTTTTGTTTTTGTAAGAGCATATGATTATATTTTTCTTTGTATTATCAGGTAACAATCATTTCTGATTATGTTTAGCCTAATGCATATAAGAATTAGTTCCCCTCTCTTCTTCCCTTGATCCACAGAATAGTAACAAAAACCAAATGCTTGCAAAAAAATATATGACAACATTGGAATTACACTTTGACACAGATAAACTCAGGAAAAAGGATCCCTTTAAGTCTACCCATTTGGGATTATTCTTGGATAGTATTGTGTTTCAAATGTGTTATTGTATTGTATTGTATTGGTATAATAAGTAAATAAACTTTTTAATAAAAAGCAAGACTATATCTTGATAGATTGCAAATGACAAACCTTTCTATAAAGCATTGGAACATTTAGACTTTTATTCTACCTAGTTGTGTGGCAGTTGGTAAACCAGTGTATTCCTTGCTGCCCCGATACCTTTTAAGTAGATTACAGCCAGCAAAAAAGGCTGCTTTGGACATTGAAAAAGAGACTGTCACACTCCTTAAATAGAGGAACAACTTTAGTGAGTGTTGATCATTTGAGATGCAACTTTAGAACATTTAGAAATTTTATTTCTGTATTTCATCTGAAATTTAACTGTCTTTTCTCCAAGTATTTTGTCGCCTGTTCTGCTCACAAGCTGAAAGGAGTGCAGTTGTTTATAACGTGGACTGCTTCATAACAAAGACAGACTCAGGCCATGAGACACAGCAAGCAGAACAATTGTTGCGGAAGATCCTSTTATATAGATATGCAACATTTTGTGAGATGTTTTGGAACCCTCACTTCTGGAGAGCTGTGTGGCAGAAAAGGATCTGGGGGTGTTGGTCAATAGCCAGCTGAACATGAGCCAGCGTTGTGCCCAGGTGGCCAAGATGCTCCTAGCTGGTRTCAGGAACAGTGCAGCCAGCAGGACCAGGAAAGGGATTCTCCCTCTGTACTCAGTGCTGGTGAGGCCGCACCTCAAATATTGGGTTCAGCTTTGGGCCCCTCGTTACAAGACATGGAGCTACTGGAGCATGTCCAAAGCAGGGCAACAAAGCTGCTGAAGGGTCTGGAGCACAGATCTTAAGAGGAGCGGCTGGGGGGGCTGGGTTATTTATTGTGGAGGACTCTCGGGAGACCTTGTTGCTCTCTACAACTACCAGAAGAAGGTTGCAGCAGGGCAGGGGTTGACCTCCAAAATAACCACTGAAAATAGGACAAGAATAAATGCCCAAGGGAGATTCAGGTTAGTTGTTAGGAAAAATTTCTATACAGAAAGAAAGGTGAAACACTGGAACAGGCTGCTCAGGGAAGTGATGGAGTCACTCTCTTTGGTAGTGTTCAAGAAATGTGTAGATAAGGCTTAGGGATATGTTTTAGTAGGAATGGTGGTGGGTAATGAGTTTATTCTTGGAACTGATGATCTTGAAGGACTTTTCCAACCATAATCATTTTGTGATTCTGGGTCTCCTTTTGAATATGTTGGCATTTTAAAGCACTAAGCCTTGATCTAACATGCAGAATAATAATGTATATTACACAGAAGAAAGTATTTTAACTGTTCTTTTTCTGTGATATTGCAGTAAAAAGGCAAATAGCAATTTTATTAAATTATAGTTAGGTGTAGAGCAACCAAGACAGAATGAAATATTTTCATGTCCTCTATGGGAAATATTCGTCTATGCCCCCCATCAGTTCAATTTTTGCTAGAGCGTGAAATAGAGGGAAATAGCTCAGTTTTATTCTATGAAGTTATATTTTTTTTATTATCCTTTCAATCCATGGAGGCCTGTTGTTTGGTCTTTCATGCAACCTTTGGAGAGTTGCAGAAATGAATTCTGCCTATTTATTACCTTTTACCTACATAGCACACCAAAAACAGACTCTCCACTGTATTAGGCTGAAACCATTGTACCCAGACGTCATCCTAAATCATCCAATGCTTATATTACATTTGAGATAGAATGCCAGAAATCCCATGCAAGAATTATGTCTTTTGAAAGTAATTTTTAGATGGTGATTTGCTGTTGTATGGAGGAGTGATAAAAGGCTAAGTTCACAGATGCAAGCTGGTTATGATGATGACTTTTTACACCTAGAAATTGCAGGAAATACAGCAACAACTACCTAAGAAAAAACAGGACACTGTATTTTTGCAAACTGAATTACACACAGGCCTCCAAAGGACAATATCATAAATGCTCCCAAATTCTTCTGGATTCCTCGGCAAAGCAATCTACTCATTAAAAAATAGATATGCCAAAAAAGGCCATAGCATGCTAGAGCTGAAAAGCTAAAATGTAAATTTGCCATTCAAGTGTGTTCTGTGCATTTTTTCTAGTGAAAAATATCCTTATTGCCAGCATAGAAATATGAAACTCACTTTTTAATACTTATGCTGCTATTTCCCAAAATTTAGAAACTATTTTGTTGCTGTTCCAAAGAGTTACCGGACAACATTTCTCTCTTCAGTGAAGCATAGAATTCACTGTCATATATGTAAAAAGCATTCATCATTTACTTATAAATGAAAAAAAAAAATCTTAGATTCACATAATAAATAATCATCCAGAAGAACACTTTATCAATACCTCCCTCTCTCTCTCCCACAGTTTATTCAAAAAATTAAAAAGTAGAAAACATATTTTTTTTGCTTAACCCTTCAAAAATAAGCCAGTATAAGCTTAATTAAGGAAGCAGATTTGAGGAAGTCTGGGGACTGTATATGTCATCTCTCTCTTCTATATAGAACAGTCTGTGAAGAAGTGATTCCAAAAAACACAGCTGGGTATACTGGGATGTGATAATAGGGACTACAGATGTGAAAGAAGCGGTTTATGGACAGCTRGCCCTAAAAATCAATACTAACTTCAATGCAGACCTCTTGTTAACTATATCCAGCATAAAATAGGTGCAAAATCTTTAAAAGAAAATTTTCTKTTCAATTGTCCTTCTCTTCTACTTTCTTCTCACTGAGGCTCTTTCTGAAACCATTCAGTCTACCAGAGTACCACTGCTCTGACTATTCTGCCTTTCACACTTGTATTTTTCAATACAAAGCAAATACACATGGTAGTAAAAGGACAAATACGTCTAATAGTGCTTGACTCACCAGATCACCTTCCTATAAATTAGTGCATCTGCTCTAGAAATGCTACCTTATCTGAAACTCATGAATCAGTGAACCAAAGCAAAGCACGTGGATCTCTCTGCTACTCAGATTTAATAAATGTGGATTCATAATTTCTACCATCAACTCTGCAAAGTGGCTGGAAAATAATGTTGAATTGTTATTATAATTATTATTAACAGCYAAGAGGATCCTATCAAATATATAAATTGAGATTAAAAAAAAATCCACCATTTACTAACAAAAATAGCTCTGCTGTTTATGGAGTACGTTCATGTTCAGGGAAAATGCATTTCTAACATTGATTTACAGCATCTATATCAGCAATGTCTTTTTAATTGTTATTACATACAAGATGTTGAAGAGGTACAATACAACTTCGCAATATTTTGTTCAGGAAGATGGCTGCCTTGAGGCTTAGTATCTGGCACTCTGGCACTGACTGAAACAATATGCACTGAAATGAAATATATTTCTTTAGGAACTTATACTACTGATGTGTGTTTTACATACAACAATTATTTCTTATGATTTAAAATCAAACTGGTAGCTATTGATATTCTAGTTTTGCAACTATACTGATTATTCCCTACTTTCTGATGTTCATTTTAAATAATAATGTATTATAGCAGTGAAGTAGAAAACTTGAAATCACATCTTGAGCCTGACATTTTGTTCGGGTATTGTCTGTCATTTATTGCTCATACGTCTAATCTGCATTATAAGTGCTTTTGAAGYAACTATAGGTCGTGACATCCAAGAACTCCTTAGCACTGCATCACCATAATGTTAGCTTGCATCTTTTTCAATTCTCTTTAGTGAAAATACAGTTAGACACTCAAAAGGATACAGATTGTACCGGATACAAATAAGACAGGTGGGTAGGTCTTTAAGTATCTTTTATCCATCATCCAGATACAGACATATTTACATTTTGTTTGTTGTTACTAATCAAAGCAATGTAATGATGAATACATTTATTTCAGTCTTCCTTTGAGCTGAAATTCTAAAATCTCAGTRCCAGCATCAGATGTGAAGAGATTAGACAATATATGGCATTACGCTACATCACTCATTGTATGTGGGACTCACTGTACACGGCAACGTTTGCAGTAAAGTTCATATAACCTTGATCCGTACCACTAAGCCTATTTTTAGCTAAAGATTCCAGGCCAAATAGTAGTGCCGTAAAACATCTGTTTTAAAAGCATAGAAGATCAGCTCAAAGCAGCTTTAAGAATCTTATAAGACTATGACTTAAAATATTTGAAAGAGAAAGGAAGCCCTGGTATTAACATTTTCTCATGCATTAAATTACTAAGCTTCTCTGTATTAAAGAAAGCAGCAAATGCAGAGATGGAAATTTTATTCCTAAACCTTAATACCCTTTAAAAACATGGTTGAAAAAATCAACCCATAAACCTGTATTTATGACCTGATTTCCCAAATAAGATTCTCCTATAATAGAATTCACCACTGACAAGTTATTTCTTTCTTTTGGATCTATGTTCAAGAAATGCAGGTTTCGAAGTATAAACTCCCACCTTTACACATACACTAGCTCCTTTGAGGGATAATTCAAAATAGATTCAAAGCAGGTGTAAATCATTTTCCTTTCCCTCGGCTCAATTCAGGAGTTATATACCGTTCAATCATATGCTCATATATAAGTATTATAAGTATTCTTTTACATAATAGCTGACTTCCATTCTGTAAACGGAAGGGAGTCAAGTCAGCTATGTCTAAAGAGGTCCTAAAAGTGTACTAAAGACATGGAAAATATAAAAGAAAGTGCCATGCTTTAACTTGCACTTTCCAAGCTTTAAATTTGAACTTTGACTTTCTTGCATCCACTTAATTCCTCCTCACTCCTGAATCTGTCCCAAAGAACAAGTGCATTCAACTGAGGATCTCCAGACACRCAACTCCTTTGAGTTTTCCATTGATCATTGTATTCTGTTTGTCTCTGAATGTACCTTTTTGAAACATTCAACTCTCCTTTGTGTGAGTTTGATTTTCATTTTCAGCTCTCTCCTAAGCAATTTATTCCCAGGTCTATAATCTTTTYCTTCAACCAGAAAGTTGTCTTTGTTCCCTCCTGCTCTTGTGAGCATGGACGCCCTGTTTTTCTGGCTGACAGCCACAAAATTTGTAACACTTAGATACAGCCCTTGCAATTTTTGTTCTTGTCATTTTCTTCAGCTCTGCAGCAGGTTAATGCAGTTAGGACAAAGCTGAAACAATTCATACTTGCTCCTCTCCTGTGTTCCAAAATAAGCTGTCGTGCTTTCCGCATAAAAATGTCCTAGRCACCTAATATAATTTCTGAAAATTCTTCTCCAAGCTCATAAAGCTGATAAGTTGCAACACTGTGACTAGAAAAAGACATTAAASAGGATCTGCAGCCTCTTTGAAAACAGCAGTACCAACTGTACCCTGTATCCTCTTAGCAGAAAATATATGTCTTTGGATACAGGAACACTCATAACAACTGGGTCTTCAAGTTCTTGGCAAGGTCCAAAATGTTTTTCTTCTGCTGATTTTTATTTACTGCAATTATCCTTAGACTCAAATGTCTGCTTACATCATACTTTATATGTATGTCACACCCATAACAGAAGCATCTCTGTCCTTTTAGACTTTTCAAACAAACCTATTTTTCTTAGAAAGAAATTTAAAAAATGCCCTCTTTTTCAAGTATGAATCAAAACCACTTAAAATAATGATAAGTGCAACAAATTTGCTAAAGGAGCTTTCTTTGGTCTGTGATGCTTAGAGGGTTGTGGCCATTAGATCATCTGTGAAAATCTTCCTATCTCCTGACCAATCCCAAAAGAAAAAAAAAACAAACAAATAAAACAAAACAAAACAAAACTCCTAGATTTTCCAATGCACAAAAGCATATATAATGGGAGCGGAGTGAAAACAAACACCACTCACTAGTCTCATTTTCAGTTGGTTATAATAGGAAATGAATGTGGAAAAGCTCAGCAGGATGGACTTTGAGAAGTCATTTTGGGTGKGGAAAAGAAAGAGAGGGTGTCTATTTTTGATTTCAAAAAGCTAGCAAGCCTTTGGTTTGAAAATGAACAAAAGAGCAAATAGGCTTGGTTACTGACAACCTAAGTCAGATGAGGAAAGCAAACGATCCAAGATCTATGAAAATACATCCTTTCTCTATGAAATCAGTTTGCTGGACAAACTCTTTAATCATGGAAGAGTTATGCTCAGCTTTAAAACACAAGTAAAACATCAAGGAAGGTCTTGTGGGTCACTTTTCTGTGTGACCTTGGTTTAAATCACATCACAAGTAGCAGCAGCAACATGAATAATTGGAAAGTATCAAAGAAGTGAAAAAGGAGGTCTCATACTTCAGGCACCAAAAGTTTTATTCTTAAATCACTGATGCTTTGCAAATGCAAACCAAACTTAGACCAAATCAAAATGTCAGCACTTAGTCCACTTTACCTTTTATTTCCTCCTGTTCCGCCTTTTCAGTTTCTACTCATTAGAGACATTTCCTTATGTTACAAGACACAAACTGGCTACCTTGTTCTTTCCTTTGATTTTAACTGTCACAAGCCTAATTTGCACATTTACTGGGACATCTAAACTCTACAGATGCTTGTTACACCCTCACAATCTAATCATCTGTTTCCTTTTTCTCTAACAGTTTACAGACTCAGGCTCAATATCTCTTTATTTTTGACACCTTTATTTTGTGTGTGTTTTTCCCTGAAATGTGCAAGTAAGAGAATGTTTTTTCCCCTGCATGACCCTTGGTGTTTTCTTTTGTTCACCTCCTCTTTGGTTACAGCTCATTAAGCTGCAGTGCTTTATACTCAGTTTCTGCATCGGAAGACAGGAAATGGTTAGCTACTCCCAAGGAGAGGATACTCTCCGCCCTTTGTAAAACTAACCATATTCATTGTCACACCATCATTCAAGGGCTTCTGGTAGCATCAAAATCACTGTCCATCACACTAACGATGACAGTTAAGCTGATAACAACATAATTAACAATGGTTCATATTTCTTGTCTATCATGGTGTTTTTGAAACAGTTTTGAAATCCATTCTCTTGTTTAAAGYCAGGCACATGCCGTGGATGTGTACATAAATGTGATTGCTATATGGCCTGGCAAGCTGAACCCCGTATGTGGGAAGTCCAGCTTGAAGCAGATCATGTCCCGTATGATCAAACATGTTTTAAAAGCTTGATGCAGAAGTAGCTACAGCTGAGGCATCCACATAAAAAAACAGTTGTTGAAGGTGATCACAGTCCTCTCGGTTCATCTTTTGGTCATATTTTCATTTATGCTAAGCACAAAATCCCAATACAGGATATAGGTAATATCTAGATCTAAGATACGGAAAAACACAGAAGAAGAAAGTCAAAACTGAAACAAGAAGTGAAAGAGATCAGAGAAGGCCTCAAACCYAGGAGAGAAATCATGAACAATAAAGCTACAGAAAAGAAGAGAAAAGAATCACAAAATCTGTTGTATTTTTTTTCCTGTAATTTCCCACATTTTTTTTTCTTACCTCATACAAATACTCAAGTTACAGGAGATTTACTCATAGTTAAAACATTASTTATCCTTGTAGATTTTCAGTAGATTTGAACAAAGTTGAAGCATGATAGCTAAAAACTATTTGCTAAAGTTAGTACTGTTTCACTATACTGTCTTGAAGACTCAACTTCTAACTAGATATCTCAGCAGAATTACTGATAGTGCTGCAGGKTATGGAAGCAGATTTAGTTGTGGGTGTGGTCTTGCACCAAATCTATGATTTCTGATGGAACTTCGTTATGTCTTCAGAATGTTTGTACATTTCCACTCTAATTCTATTATTATTCACCTGGTACAGAAATAAATACAGTGAATATTCTCCCCTACCCCTCCAGATCCATAGGTGAGTTATTTCATATTTATGCAATCTAGTCCCCAGGCAGGCGCTGCAGGCAAATAAAGATTGCTCACTGTTGATGCTAACATGTAATAATTTGTTGCCAAACCATAGTAAGTCTCAAAGGAATATGTGCAACCTAGGATTTTCTAAAGCTTTGCAGCTACAGATGAATTAGTGTAGAGTTTTATTTTATACGGAAAACCATCCCTGGCATCAATAAAACCTTGACAAATTTCATGCATAGAGGACTTCAATACTCTTGATGAAACAGGTACAAGTTTTCTTTCTTTTGTATGTGGACAAAATAATATACTGTGAAGCTTCATTCCCAGAATGGGAGGCATGAGAAAATACAGCTAAAATGCAAAACAAAGGTATGCAGACACCAGCACATCATGTGACTAAAAATATTTCTGGTGTACCAAGTGACGCTAAGAGTCTAGAATGTCTTAGCTTTCCCATGGATAAATCTTATAAAGCATAGAATTTCATATGTTGCTCAGGGAAAAGTGCATTATGATGAGTATTAATGGTCAGCAGTTTTTCTAGCAAAGGGCTTAATGATCTAAAATAAGTTCTAGGTAATGTTATATATATCCCTCACAGCTACAGTCATTTAAAAAGAAAACATAATACTGGCCATAGGTCCTAGGAGCCGAGAGAGATGTAAAGTAAAATGAAGCAGCCAGAAACACTCAGGCCAGAAGGAGTACAGCCTCCTGCTATACCCTTCTCACAACCACTCCAAATCCCCCTAAGCACTCTAGAGCTTCTCTGGTCTCCTGCAAGATCCCAATGCTCTGCCAGCATCCCTCAGCATCCACAAATGACTTTTAGTCTTCTGCTCCCGCCAGCTCAAACACAGCTACTGCAAAGTTCATATCTGCCTACAGCACCAAGCAAATAACACATAGTCTGGAAGACACTTAATAGAACCTCTCATGATATTTACAGTACTTTTTTACTGAATAACTAAGAGATATAAAACTACTCATTGTGCATACACAGAACTTACGATCCTGGTAAGTGGAATAAGATGGTAGCAGGGGCACAGCCCTTCTCTCTCTCAGACTAGGATACCAGAAGTAGGAATATTTTATCAAACCACAGTTGTATTTGGTTCATTACCAGTATTCTGTGTAAAAAGGCAGCGAAATAAGTTTTGAATCTGTTTAGATTACATTATTCCTATTGAATAGATGCTCTGACAATGTTCTGCAAATAGTTGTCAGAACAGAGATGTTCTTTTCACTTTGACACTACACCTTACATACAGGCATACGGGTTTTGCTTCCTGGAAGACTTCTAAACAGTTTTGCTGGTAGGCGTTTTTATGTAATTTCCCCTCAAATTTATTTTTGAAATAAACATTAATGCTTTCTGAATTCTGCTCATCCACATATACTTTGTGGTTGGGACTCCATATAAGATTAATTAGAGTAAGAAAGTAAGCTATTACACTTACTTTGTTCACATACTATGTCCAGGTCACAAGCATTAGATTTGGCCAGTTCCAAAAAAGGAATTTTGAGGAAGTGCTCACAGCAGTAAGAGCTTTTTTTTTTTTTTTTTTTTCAGAGGACAGGAAGAAACATCAAACACTTTGAAACTGACAACGTAACCAACATTATCTGTGGGATAAAAGTTCTCCTAGAAAGGAAAGAAAAAGAAAATAAATCAAAGAAAATAAATCATTAAATACACTTTTAAGTGCTCCGACAACATTTAAAATCTCATTGGAGCAGCAAAGGATTCTGCCAGGTGTTGTTTCTAAATAGTATCTCATTACATCATCCTTTATGAGAAATAATCCAGTATAAAAAATAGCACCAAATAAAAAGTGAAAAACAATTTATCTCTACCTTAAAAACTTTGGCTCCCATGCACTCCACAATATCTATAACTAATGCACATCAGAGACTTTTACAACCAAGACAAAAATTGTTATTTTTTAAATTCTAGTCATTAGCCTTGTTCCATTTCATTCACATCAAATACAATTGCATAATGCTGTTATACAGAACTGTTAGCTGCACAGCCTCTAAAACCAGCTAAATGTCCTTTGAGTAACACACTGTAAAACTAATACTGACCTTTTAAATTAAACATGTAGTCCAGTTGAAAAGGATTGTAATTTCTGATCATGGTGCTTACTGTAAAAACGTCCTACATCAATTCTCATGCCAAAAGCACAATATTTCAGTTTTAGTAAAAGTTGATTACTGGCATGCCTATGCAAAGAAACAACACACAAATCAGAAAAAAAAAAAAAAAAAAAAAAAAAAGACATGTTAAAAAACATGATCCAAGCACCAAGGTTATTGTTAGCCAAACACTGTACACGAACAGTTTGATAAGCCTTAAAAATCACCCACTGTTTTCTGGTTTTTCATACACAGATGAGGGCATTTTAATGTAACCAAAGACATGAAAAAAATCAACATATTATGCAAATGCAATAAGAAATGTAAAATGATAAATTAGCAAGCAACTATTCCATTATTACTGTAACTAATTCCTGTAGATGGTGCCACAGCAAATGAACCCAAACTTGTTCTGGTTGACTGCAGTTCTCTGTTGAAACATTTCCATTTGGTTTGTTTGCTGCTTATGCAGATCACTGAAGTAGATAGCATCTGTTTAATGAGCTCCCACTTCATTACAGAGCTGCACTACTTACTGAGTCATTCTCCTTAAGCATGCAGGCTGTGTAATCTGGTGTTGTTTTAAAGCAAATACTAATTTATGATTACCTGTTACATTAGGCCACTGAAAATTGTACTCACACTGCCTTGCATGAGCAGAATGCTAATGGTATCATTATGGACTACAGCTTACAGTCTGTGAACATAAATTCCCATCTCAAGTATATTGGCTGAACAATGGATTCTGCTTAGAAAGGAAGAAGAATAAAAATATGCTATCTTGTAAAATACACAAATTATGGTYTCCATAGCCATCAAATACAGAAATGTAAGGAATCATCAGAAACATTTCAGTGATGATATGTTGTCTAAAAAGACAGTTGAATGACAATAGAATCATTCATTCAAATGTTATGATTATTAGGTAATTTATATAGTAGAGATAACTAATCAGTCCTATTTCAAAATAAAAAAAAATGACCAAGTCTCAAAGATTTTGCAGTTATAAGACATATCACTGGTAATCTTTAGAATAGGAAAAACCTGCAGAGCACAGCCAGAAATACAATCAAGGCAGTGATAAATAAGCACTATATTATAGTTCAGAACTGGCCAAATGGCACCTTCAGTTAATGTCCGCCTAACTGGAACAGTCTGCATGAGTCGTCAAGTCTAGTCCCCAAAAGTCAGAGGCAGCAGCACATTAGCTTCAGATGAGTCCACAGGATATCCTCTCCTTACCTTACACCTAAACCACAGAGCATTTCTCGCTACCTAACCAAAAATGAAAAACCTCCAGAAAAAGGCCAAAAGTTCTACTATAAAAGTTACACAAGATTGACATGAAAGTCTAAGATGCAACCTCAGTTCACATAAGAAAGCAGTATTGGGTAAAACAAAATAAAAAACAGGAAAACTAAACAAAACTCTAGGCAACAAACAAAAAAAAGGTACGGGAGAAGTGAGTAAGAAGATATTTAATTTTCAGAGCTTCTTCCAGTCTATAAAATTGAGATATTACCAAAGACTAAATAGTCCATAATGTACATGATCCAAGTTCAGTCAATAACTGATAGGTTATCTGGTCTATATTACTCCATTTAAAAATGTGTAGTTGTCTACTTATATGAGCATTTCCATTAAAACAAGGCACAGAATGAAAAACATGAGCAACTCGGCAATTATCAAGCAAAACTTTCCTATTACTTACTTTGAGGCGAGTACACTGAAGGATGTAAGACCTTTATCCAATAAAAAATAGGAATAAGAAATGGGATATGACGAAAGTGCTGCATCATAAAGGGAAAAAATAGTGACAGGGACAATGGATATAACCCGAATATAGTGATATATCTCTGGCACAAGAAAGGAATTAAACTCTGTAGCTGTTTTGTCTCCTAATATTATGCTAGCTCAAACATTTCTAAACATTACTAAATAAGTGGTCCTATACTACAGTGCGTTGCACAGTAGATGCCTTTTTAAGTCTTTCAGATTTCCAGGGTGTAGGCAAGTCTCCTCTCCTCTGGTCCAAACCATAGTCTGGGCCTCTCTTCCCCTCCACAAGCCTTTGTCATTCACCAGCACTCTGAGATCCTCAGAAGTTAAAGAACTGGAGTACCCCTAAAAACTCAACTCAATATAAGTAGAGAATTGTTTTGCCCTTTCATTCCAGGCTATTACAGTTTCCTTACTTTTTTTCCAAATTGTCAGTAGTTCACTTTGTCGTAACTAAGACCCCAGGAGATTTCTGGCTAGAGATCTCTACGCACATGAGAAGTGGCAAGATGGAAAGGCAGACCCCTTTATAAAGCTGCGCCAAACTGTCAAGAAAACGATTTCTTAAGCTTTTGGCTCATGGTTTCTGTTCCCAAACCACAATAAGCTACAAATATCTACATAAAATTAACAAAGCATTATCTTATATTTTGTTCTTCCAGAATCAAAGTGTCTGATTTATTTGGTAAACCAATTTTGTTTGCTCCAAGTTTTGAAGCCACTTGTACATTTTCATTTCTCTTTCATCCTCAATGTCTAGACTCCATCCCTACCTTTTAAGAGGTGTGTGCATAAACCACTTGGAATTTGTTTTTGGCAGTAAAGAAGCTCTTTCTAGACAACAAATTAAACAACTGGAACCAATATTTCAAAGGCTTTCTGAAGTCCAAATAAATGAACTCTGAAAATTTGGGAAAAATAATCAAACAAATGCACTAGATTACATCACATACAATTTTCCAAACTCCAGAGATATAGGCAATGAAAAGAGTGGCAATGGCCAACTAGTTCTGATAAAATTCCCATATGAATAGAGAATATCACTTAGATAATGCAATGCTCAACATGACATATTTATTTCAAATGGGCCAATGATAGAAAAGGTAAGGATCTGCCAAAAATAGCAATCATAACACTAAAAAGAAAATTGCAATCATTAGGAAGCAATTGGAAAAAATCTTCCCTTGAGAGTATATGAACTAAAAACAACTGAGTAAATAACAAATTAGCAAAGGAAAATAATAGTACTGGAAGAAAAAAAGTATGGGAATAAATGTGCATCAGATGAATGATTTTATAAAGAGCAGGCACTGCAGGGAGGATAGGGATAAAACATACCCATAGTGATTGTAGAGGACACTAACAGAAAGGGTTGAGGAAAACAGCCAGCAAGCTTAACTATTACACAGTTAAGAAAGTCCCTTTCTTACGGCACTGAATGAAAAAAAACATCCATAAGGCATGCTTGTGTTCAGCCTAGCAGAGAGTAGGAGGGATGTGGACAGAGAGAAGGAGGGATACAGCTTTTATATATTACTGAAGTCCTTTAGATGCATTCCTGTGTAGTGTGGGACACGTCCAGCTCAGACAGGGGAAGAAAGTGTGGGGAAGATGGCTAATACTAACCATACTTTTCTACCCTTGAGGCATCAGCTAGGTAAAGAACATAATTAGGACTCCTTTGCTTGCCTGCCCATGTCCCTTGGATCAACAACCAACTCTTGCTGTCTGAATTCCTATCCAGTGGTCTATTCAGTAGGTGTTCTAAACAAAATGTCAAGGACTTGCCATATACATCTCACAAGGCAATTCAATACCAAACACAAGCAAGAAAGGCAAAGGGGTTCTGCATATATTGGTGATATGAAGAACAGATGTGGTCAACTTTCAAGTGCATCTCTTGGATGTGTATCCATGAGGCTGTTAAAATGAAAGCAGAGAAGGAAATTATTTTGAATAATTGGGGTTTTTTTTACATCATGTACACTAACCGAAAGCCTTCAGAATAAAAGAAATTGATGTGAGACCTTYCATATTCTTTTCTTTCTTTTCATATTTTGTAGAAGAACATCAGAATAGTTGACAGACTCATACACAGAAAATGAGAGCAAAATTTTTGTTTGTGCTTCATAGAACTGCTCTAAGAAAAGGGGAAAATTGACTTAAATATATTRCCATTTTGGAAAGAATTGACCGGAATAGGAGTTGAGTAGGAATATTATACCCATCCTGAAGATGAGGAGGATAGCCTCCTTTTTTTATTTCTTATTCTTCACTTATGTACAGCCACAGGAGCTTTTGAAAGTCATGCATCAAAGATGAACACACATAAAAGGTGAACATTAGCTCACAAGTACCTCTACACACTGAAAAGAAAAATGGTTTTAAGACTCTTAAGTCTCCAAACGCTTTCAACATCTTTTGTTGTTTTATTGTTTTGTTGTTTTATTTTTGTTTTCCAAAACAGTAAAAAGACTGAATTCATGACACAGCCCAGTTTAGGRCATATTTTCCTGTCAGAGAGTTTTAAATATCCATGAAAGAAGATAAATTTCTGAGGTGAGAAATTTCCTTGAGCCATAGCTGTGGCTCCTAGCCTCCTTCAAAAAAGAAAGGAATCATCAAAGACAGAAAAAAAATCTCTTCTGGCAAAACAACTTCTGTTCTGTTAATGCAAGGTTGTAATTCTGTTCAGTTCTGTTAATGCAAGGTTGCAATTACTCTCTATTCCCACAGCAAAAACCTTTGCAGGTCTCTTCTGCTCAAGTGATTCTGTTTTGCACACTATGCAATTTGTTCCTTATACGACAAATAAACAGATGTCCCTTTCCTAACTAAAACAGACAAATGAATATAACGGACAAATATTTCTAATCATTTACACAATAAATTTTGATAAACTCTTTATTAAATATGTCTTTAAAAAAGGCAGTTTCTTCGTGGGAGTTGCAGACTTGTAGAATTGTACATTCATTAAGCAAATATTCCCAGATTTATGATGGGGAACAAAAAAAAAAATTCACACATCATTTTGAATTTGGGAATATATTGAAAGTTGGAATACTGCATTTTATTTATTTATTTAAATAAAATMCACGCTCTTTATCAAGAAAGGTTTTTGAAATTTATTTTTTATCCATCTCCTACAATCTGATAGAATCAGTCTACAGCCAGCAGCAAGGTCAGAAATAGATTATCTAGGCAGAATATGAATAAACAGAGCTCATGAGCACATTCTTTAATTTGCTGCATATATAGATGAATTCTCTCAATATTTTGTTTTCATGAAAAAGGAATATTGAATAAGTAGAAAAAATCAGCAATATAACTTCTGTTACTTTTTAAGTTTGGAAATACAAAGAGAGAGAGAGATAGGGAAAAAAAAAAAAAAAAGAAAAAGAAAGAATAAAAAAGAAAGAGCACCTGCTTTCTGTGGCTACTTTCAGGAAAGGTCCCTAAATAATTACCGAGATGGTAACTGACCTAGTCAGAGAACTCTGCAAATAAGGCATGTGACAAGCAAACCTGATTTGAGATGAAAGCTGCTGAACATCTCCCTATGTAAAATCAACAAGCAAACACTTCATTTCACAAGGGCATTCCAAGACAAGTCAGGAATCATGTCACTATGTATATTTAGATGTATGATTTTCACAATTATTTCTCATGAGGTATCCAAAGTGACTACTTCAATGCCTGAAGCATCACATAAAATSATCCAAATGATTCTTTTGACAATGATAATGGAAACCAGCATTTTGCATTGCACTTTGAAAAAGAAATTAAGGATTTATCTGTATTGCTGGTAATTTGGAAAGTGATTCAATAATTCAGGCAAAAACAGCAAACCAAACAAATTCAGAGAAGAGTGTGATAGATCATAAAAAGTTAAAAGTACATGGGAAGCCTATTTTACCTCACTACCTCTTTTGTATTAAAATGGAAACTAGTATGTCTGTTCTGTGGCAAATTATAACATTGATTTCTGTTTCAAATGAGAATTTAAAACTATTGACAATTTYAGCCTGTACAAAATGAAAAATCAACAAATAATTTTTTTACCATAAATTACCTTATTTTCAAAATATGTTTTAATGTGAAATATTTTATTTGCATAATGTCAAGTAAGTATGCMATTAGACTATGTTGCTATGATGGAAGACATAAATGAAAATATTTGAAGAAAAAAGTAGCATGAATTTATCTATTTTAAATACCATAGAGCATCRTGTTTCCATCCAGTCATTCATTTTGAAGTTTTATTAAAAAAAAATAGAAATCAATGTGTTCATTAGCTATTTAAATTTGAACAAAAGTTATATTTTCTACTATTCCTTTCAAAATTTTATACGCACCTCAGGTCAAAGCACAGTAATATCAGGCATGACCRCTTCCACAGTAATATTTCTCAGAACTATATCAACAGCCAGATTTTCAGTAAATGTAAATAAATTCCTGTAAAAATTTTGTAAGTCTGCTTGATTTTGAATTTGCTCCTTTGTCTATACTTACCAACGTAAACATGCACAAAATAAAGCATTCTATATATGTCACCTACCTATATTTTCTATGAACTGTATTTCTGTGGGATTTTTTGTGTGTAGTATGTTTTACAAGTTACCAATAGTCAGATAGAAGGTAAGTGTACAGAAAAAATATGGTTATTGCTCTTGCCCAGCAAGAAATGAACTGCATTATAAATCTTCACCTGAACATAATTGTTAGCAAGGTCTTTCTTTTTTGTTAGATTATTCACTAGAAGCACATATTCTCATAAACAATGCCAATTGAAAATATCCAAGAAGTTTCTAATTATCCCAGGAATACTGCAATAAAGCTTAACAAGCATTCTCAAAGCTTTCCATAGCTGTACTCTGGAATATAATTTGCAATACAATACACCCTGTAGAAATAAAGCTTTCTACTGCTCAGGTCCAACTCATAGGGGTATCAAATCTATTCTTAGGTAACAGTTTTCCAGACATACACAAACAAAATCTAACGTGCAAGCATGATCTGTTCCTGAATAAACACATACAACAAAACAGACCTTAACAAAATAAATATTCTCTGTCTTYGAATAGTAGCCCTCTCACAAGATGAAAATGGCAGATTCTTTCAGCTTTGGGGGGACTTAAAGGTACAGTACACCAAACAAAATCACAAGGTTGCATGGCTCTATAGTCCAAAATTCCAACAAAACCAACTTATTCCTCAAGGGCCAAAAACCAGTAAATTTTTGTTCTAGAAAGCCCTCTAAAAAGGTCAGCTAAAAGCTTCAGAATACTAGACAAAAATCAGCACACTGCTTTTAAGAGTGATAATGCTATTAGGAATTCCTGCCCCCGTCACTGCCGCTCCGGTGATGCAGCTCTGTCCAGTAATGATGATACCATGATTAGTGAGCCTCCAAGTGCAAAATGAGAATGCAGCAGTCAGCAAAGCAGCATTCGGTATTTTCCTTTCAGTCATACAGACATGCCRAAATAATGATCCTGGCAACATGTTAGCAAAACATTAGAAACACCTTAGTAAGCAAATAATTTAATTACAGCCTTCTCCAAGGCGGTTTATATTGCATGACCCTCGACCTTTTATATTGCTGTACCTAAACTCAGCGTGGGATTCACACTTCCCATTCCTGTCACAGAATCTCTCCATCTTGTACCATTTAATATAGTGTGCTCCAGGTGTTCGCTGGTGAATGAATAGTTATATTACTACCTGTCAGACACAATCACACTCTATTCATCATTCGCGGCTGGCTGCGTGGAGCCCTGCTTCCAGCAGGCTCCCTCTCTATTTCCTTGTTCAAACGTCTGCAGTGCTTTCGGCCCATCTGTCAAGCCTGTCATTTAGAGGGAAAACAGTATCAGCGCTTTAAATATATGGAGTTCTCTATTGAAACAGTGCTGTGATTGAACTGTCAGCATTCTCAGTATCGCAGACAGTAATTCATGACTGGTCAGAGCTCCATTTAGGTTGCTATTACTACGGTGACCCTGCCAGGTCATGCTGAGGGTTTTTTCCCTCTGCAGTTTGGTCTATAAATAGTGCAATTAACCTTTCAAGAATTACAAAATGTTCTCAGTTCCCCTCCCCCACAAATCCACTTGCTGTTTGTGACATTTATAATAATCAAGGGGGGGAAAAGAATTCAACAGGAAAGGTCGTTACTGTCTCCTGAAGTGTATACATAAGCGCCAGTGAAAAACGAATACTGTAACATCCCTAACCCTGAAGCTCTTTCTCAGGCACAGCTTTTACAGCCATGATCCAAAATTACATCTCAGGTTCCCACATTTTTTGGATTAAGGTCCAGAGTCACAAAGTGCTCTGAAAAAAAAAAACAAAAACACCTGAACCATAAAATACCTCTATCATTGCTAAAGTACAACCTCAGTTTTTATGGGATTTGGCTTAAAACATTGTGAAACAGAATGCTGAAATAAAATTATTCTGAAGTTTTCTATAAACCTGCAGAATAAAAAACTACTTTTTGAGCACATGCAGCTCCTGGTCTTCCAAATACTCTTCAGCTTAAGAAAAACACAGAACAACAATTCCCTGTGGCTCAGAAGCTCATCTATGCCTGCTTTTGAGGTAACTTACAGTGATGGAACAGATTTTGGTCTTTGTTATGAACTACCTACCATGACTTTGTCTACTTAAGACTAACTTCTGTGTAATTTGTAAGAAGTCGGTCATCTATTAACTGGTCTTTTTCTACAATCCAAGGCAGCTGAAATAGGTGGCTTTCAGTTGCATCTTTATAGACAGCAACATCAAAAATCTTATATGATCCACAAAGAGAGTAGATTCTCTTTATTCTTGTCACTAGCATTGAATTTCTGAGCAATATGGTACATCTGTAATATACGTTCAAGTGGATCTAAGGATCTACCTTCACCCACTGTCCTTTTTATCAGATAGGGTCATGATCCTGGGACCCAACAGGCTCCACACAATGTCTCAAAATCCCTCTACTTTCTGGAGGGCAAGGGATAGTCTCAGAGGTAAAGGAGTTGAGAGAGAAATCAAAGAGGTTAGTTCAAGGAACAGAGCAGAGTAGAGCGGTGAGTGCCACAGTCGGCTTTGAAATGAGACCAAAGCCCTAATTGGAMCACAACAGCAGTACTGGCTGGGCTGAAGCTTAGGGCTAAGGCCTTGATCACATTTTCAGGTGTAKACATGGTCTTGTCACTGAACTTCTCTGGAGAAGTGTCTGCACTGGAGGAATTGCAAGCAAATATATATAGCCAAGCTATGTAACCCTAGGGAATGAATTTTTCCACTATTAATACTCTATAAAATTATATTCAGATACTCATTCACAACATTCTCTTCAGTGTAATTTTTTGCACAGAAAGCATGAAAATACAAAATCCAAACAAAATTGTACTTATGAACATTAACTAGCCCATTAAAAAGACACATCATGCATTTTCTCAGTATCAGCTAAGTTGTGTCACTCATTGGAAAACACGAACAAGAACACAGATACACACTTAATATAAATATATATGTATATAGATACACACATTCAGGTATGTAATATTAGATTAAAGCTGCAAAATTCACAATACACCAAAGCACCAAAGAAGRCAGTAGAAGACTTGCACAAGGCAAAATTATTCATCACATGAATGAGGAAAGGCAGCAGAGAAAAAGGTGAAAAGGTCTTTTCAAGGCAATATTATCTGCTTATTACAGACACAGAGTGAAATTAATTATGTAGTTTCAGCCAGCCTGTGAATATTTTGGACTCTGAAAGAAAGATACAGTAGCATAAATCTCTCTATGCTGTTAGCAGCTTCCTGAATGTCTCCTTCACCGCCATGAATGCAAATGTCACAGCTTATTACAGATTTTGAGTAAGTATAATTAAGAAATAATTTCATCTAGTTTCTCCTTTCTTGAAGAGAGTTACAAAACAGAGAGGCACAGAACAGTGGCCTTGTTGCTGGTTTTAGCATTTTTAATGAATACTCTGCTGTCTGCCCTCAATCTGAAGGCAGAAGCTTCCACTTACTATAGAGGCAGAATAAGTGCAAGTCTCATCTCATTAACTGTCATACTACCAGGCTCTATGCCATACCATTCAAGTTTCACTGAGCATTCAGAATTGCTTAATTATGTACGGTAAAAGCAGTCTGCTGAGACTTTCCCTTTCAGATTAATATGGTGGCACAAGGATAGAGGTCATCTTCATGACTCACTCTTGCTTGGCACTGCATTAACTCAAAATGACGGAGGCCTTTTGTTAGTAACAAAAAACAATGTAAAGAGCATTTTAAAAATAAGATGTTTACATCTTATAAAAGCCACTTTGGATTTTTAAGACTAACAATAGATTTCTTCCGTCCTCCCCTTCTTTCTGCGTTGGTGTTAAGCTGCACAGTACATTCCTTATAAATTATACCACCCTATKTTAATTATAGTGTGCTGACACTGCTTGTCATTACTAAACCTACTACACGTTTTGTGTGCTCAGATTTTAATAGCTGTTTGTTCTGCAAAATGTGGCAAAGTCATACAAGTTTGCAAGACCGGTCATTGTTCACATCTTTCTTCAAGCTTTCACATATTGTTCTATTTTTATAACAAACACACACGCAAACCCCAGTCATGTGCCTTACATTCTACAAATGCTACACGATTTAGTCAAAATAGACTATGCCTTGCTGAGTGTCTATGACATTTTTTTAACATCTCCTTATGCCTTCTTCTGCATACATCCCTGAACACGATTTCTAAACAATCCATCAAAAACTTTACATATCAAATGCACACATAAAGACATAACATTCACCTCCACATATATGCCTTCCTATACACAATTTTGCACTGTATAATTCTGCTTTTCAATAAAAAAAATCAGAATCAGCATTCTCTTAAACCTAAAAACTTCACGTCTATCACTTCCATTTCCAGAGCTATCCTGAAAACAGAAAGGGAAGAAAGCTGCCAATAAGGCCAATTAGCCAGTGCACATTACATTTGGGGGAAAAGAATTAGATGGATTATGCTTCTCTATTCAGTAATTTTGTACTTCATGTCTTTTTACAGGAAGACAGCATGAGTATGTAGACATTCTCATAAAGAAAATATAATAGCGATTRTAGTAATAGTAATATTGCCTTTTTCACAAATACTAGAGGCAGTTATGTTTAAAGGAAAAACACACCACTTTAAGTRAAAATATATGTTCCCTAAACATTCCAGAAAACTTTAAGTGTACACTAGCAGAAGAGAAGGGTACGCTAGCATTATAATTCAGCATGCATTTATATCATGTTTCCATTGAGGGGAGATGTGAAAGATTTGGTCACCATCTCAGAGAAGAATTAACGCAATACTAGTARTTATAATTTATACTAGCTTTAATAGTCTGAATAGAAAAAATATTAGTCTAATTGTTTTCTTTCTTCAGTTTTCTTTCTTCTTTCTTTTCATTCTTCTTGACTTTTTCCCAATGCACCCATTCCTGACAGACACACACTTAACTTCATACACAGAAAAACATTCTGAAATATTGAAGAAGCATTGAATCTGCCATATTTTCATGACACTGTGCTACAATTCACCACATTCCCATATGGTACAGCTTTGAAAGAGTAGGAACAACTTACCACCAGATGCAGGTCTATTGCAAAGTTGTAGCTTGCAAGTGTGTCCTTGTCAAAATAGACTGGACTTCAGATTATTTCCTGTGATTTTTTACAGCCTTCTAGTACTTGCTTGGTTCATTGTGTGTATGCTATATGTTTGTAYGCACATATTTATATATATAATGCATATGCTCATCAAAAATTATACAAACTATGGTTAACATGAATCAAAAGTGCAAGTGGGCGGTAAAGACTGCAGGAGAAAATTTCTTSCAAATCCAATACAAGCAAGTGAACAATCGAAGAAACAACAGAAAAGTCTAGTAGGTTTCATTTTTATCTTCCTCACTTAAGTCATTCAATCATTAAGGGTCCAGAAATTTCATTTAATTCACTTAAATTAAGGAAAAATAACAAAACATTGAAAATTTTATTAACAAAACAGCAAAATTTTGGTTCCAGTCTGCCCTGGAACATGAGAAAGCAAAAGGCAATGATTCTTTGGTACTTCCCTATACAAACCAGTCCATYATCTATCCAAGCCCAGTCGGAGGCCTGTGGCCAGTGATGTCCCCCAGGGGTCAGTGCTGGGCCCAGTGCTGTTCAACCTGTTCATCAGTGACTTGGACAAGGGCACAGAGGGCACCCTGAGCAAGTTTGTGGACCATCCCAAGCTGGGCGGAGTGACCTAGAAGATCTCTAGCGGTCCCTTCCAACCTCAACCATTCTGTGATTCTGTGATTWTCTTTAATATGCCCCAACAACATTAACACATAAAAGACGCTTTTTGGAGACTCTGTCTCCTATCAAAAACCTTTCAGAATATGAAATATTGAGTCAGGCTTCTCTTACAGAGACTAAAGCACTAAACTCATTGGTCAAGCCATGGACAARCAGTTAAAAAAAAAAAAAAAAAAGGTTCTTATGCTTCAGATAAAAACACCAAGCCAGTATTAAAATAAGCAGTAAGATTTGAGCAGTAGTACTGAAAACAGCAGATGTTTTAGAATCAATTCATATATATTACATTTCTGGAAAAGTAGRTTATAATTGGAGGAAGTAATTCATCTTTCCAACAGTTTAAGACAACTAGGATATATTTTTCACATGCATATTTTCATAGCAAAAAGCAAGCAATGGATAAGTTCCAAAATCAGTTTCAAATAYATTCAAGCTCATTTTGGACGCAGACAGCGGAAGTTTAAGTAATATTCATCTTCTCCAAACTGAGGGTTTTTGTCTCTTGCTCAACTATTTATTTTCCAATATCTGCATGCTGTTATATTCTTATATTTATATCCTTATAAATATATTTATAAGTATAAATATAACTAATAATATAAGTTAATATAAATATGTTATAAGTATTGCTATATTTATTGTARTATTTATATTCTTAAATGTTTAAGAAGATAACATGCAATATAACTCATAACAAATAAAAGTGGCCTGGGCCAAAACAAATAGAATATTTCAAGAATATTGCAAGAAGACGGAATATGTATCAACATACAAATAAATAAGATCATCTACTCCATTTACTGCTGTCCTTTCTTTCCAGCAGGTRATTTTGCAGTGGTTGAGAGAATAGAGATGGAAAGCTTGAGAAGCAGAGGCAGTCATGTAAAGCCTGAAAGGCAGCAACATTCAGCCCAACCCAGGTGTTTAGGAATATATGAAGGTATTGATAGAGGATAGGCAAGGCTGGAGTCAGCTCTACAGAAGACTCTCTACAAGCTTGAGACATAGAAAGCTGCAATAAAATGGAAGTTACTCCAGTTCAGTCTATGTCACTGTCCAGGATCTGCATTTACTGAACAATATAAAGCCAGAATACTCATACAGATCAAGTATTATTTTCTATTTAACAGGTACATGATTTTTTGTGGCAAATTTTTGATATTGCTATGGCTGATGCCAACAAATAAAGTGAACAAAAAATTGATTTTTTTGTTTTATTTTTATTCCCAGAGAACTTACTTTAAGAATCTGTTTTTCTTTTTTTATATAAATTCAGAGATGTGTGGGTTTTTTCTCAGAGTATCTTCTTACCACACGTGTTTTGAAATGTAATCCTCAGAGCAGTGCTACAAGTATTAATGAACATCTCCTATCTCATTTCATTTGATTTAGAGAGAAATTATAAATATTATCTGTGTATGAAATGTATACAGCTACAAAGCAGCCAATAACTATTAAAATGAACAGATCTTTGAATCCATGTCGTTGGYTTAGGTCAAGGAATTTTATCATTTTAACAGAGGGCATACTGGCAGTCTCAAGTCAACTTCCTAATATTGAGAGTCATCCAAATCCTACTTACACTGCTAAGTAAAATCTAGGTAAATATTTAAATTAACTTGTGTCCTGCTGGATTATCATCTGCCAATACAAATGATGAAAATAAGTACAATTCAATGGAATTTACAGACTAACACAAATCCCTCTTTCAATCACAATATATTCCATCCAACAATCACAAATATAACAAAATCTAATAGAAAAAAAAAAGACTGTTTAACAAAAGTAAATACATTGAACTTAAAATTAGTTAACAATTAAAAGCAACTGTATTAAAAAATGGCCAGTTAACTGCATGATATAAAGGTCAAGTTAGATGCACTTAAAAAATTAAACATCAAAATTAATTTCTTTAGCATTTTTACTATTAAATATTTTATCTAATGGATATATAGTGGAGAGGCAAGTGATGAAAAAGGAGCATAATCCATTAAAAACCATGACATAACAATATGCAAACTCCTCCAGTAATTGTTTCCAACTCCTTAAAGTTTCTTGAGCCTTGCTTAGTACTCCATACCCTCAGTAATCATAAAATTTCTAGAAGTGGAGTCATTCAAATGCTGCACACAAGTGAAGGAGAAAGAATAGAATCTACAATCTTTCACTTGCTTTCACAGCCCTATCAATAAATATGCACTATAACTGCTGTCCAAACGCTGATGTTGCACGAGCATCATTACTCTCAGTTCAGTAAAAATTGCTAGTAGTATCAAAAAAGTGAGGAACAGAAACACAAAAAAAATAGGCCGCATAACATTATAGCATGCAACATTTAAGTACCTGAACATTGTGCAATTTTAAATTTCTGAGGTGCTAAAGCYACACAGGCAGTCAACTGAATAATCAACTTCTTCCAGAGTTGTTTTCCTTCTGGTATTGGTTGGTGAATGAGCTTGCAGCACATTTAAGGATTCAGTCTCAATCTCATCTGCAGAAGTTTCAAGACCTTACAAAAGACATCAATAATTTAATATGAAAACCATTTGCAGTTTAAGGAAGATACGCTCAGAGCATAGTTTCTTCAAGTCTTCATTAAACACAAGTGCTTCTTTTATATTGATGGCATGATTTATAGGACACTGGTTCTCAAACACTAAAAGTTGGATCTACCATACTTTGTGATATGCAATTTAATCATTCCAGGGACAACACAAACAGTGTCAGTAGACAACTGTGTTTTAAAAAAGAAAATCTAAAGCTGGCTTATTACTAGGAACACAGTTTATAGTGCAGAGTCTTTAGCATTACTTGACAAGAAAAAAAAAAACAGTAGCAAGAAAAAAGGGCGAGAGGTTGACATGCTCTGAAAACTCCTCACAAGCTGGCAAAAAATCTCATCCCACAAATATCAATTGTTTAGCTGAAGAACAACCAATTTACTAAATCATATTTTAAGTTTTGTGGAAGGACTTTGCCAGACACAGCCAGGTGTTAGATCATTAGTTTTGTAGGCATTCATCCTTAAAGTAGGAACTGCAAGTTCAGAACTGCACACATGTAGGTTACCAGGACAAACTAGAGCCAATTTGCACCATACCACATCTTCATGAATTCAGCTTTTTTCAGCAAACATGTCAAAAGGCATAGGATTCAAAATGTGTTTGGGAAGGCATTGCATGCATTGTTTCACTTTCACTTAACAAAGAGCCATAGTGGCTTAGATAAGAACCTTCAGCCAATTTGCAGATGGCACCAAGCTGGAAGGAAGAGCTCATCTGCTTCAGAGTAGGAAGGATCTGCAGAGGGATCTGGACAGGCTCTATCAATGGGCTGAGACCAACTGTATGAGGAAGGCGAAGTGCTGGATGCTGCACTTYGGTCACAACAACCCCATGYGGCGGTACAGACCATGGGYAGACTGGCTGGAGATTTGCATGGCAGAAAAGGATCTGGGGGTGTTGGTCAACAGCCAGCTGAACATGAGCCAGCGGTGTGCCCAGGCGGCCAAGATACTCCTGGTGTCAGGAACAGTGCAGCCACAGGACCAGGAAAGGGATCGTCCCTCCATAATCGATGCTGGCAAGGCTGCACCTTGAATACTGCGTTGAGCTTTGGGCCCCTTGTTAGAGGAAAGACATGGAGCTACTGGAACATGTCCAAAGAAGGGCAACAAAGCTGCTGAGAGGTCTGGAGCACAGATCTTATGAGGAGTGACTGAGGGAGCTGGGGTTATTTAGTGTGGAGGAGTCTCAGAGGAGACCCTATCTCTCTCTACAACTGCCTGAGAGGAGATTGTAATGAGGCGAGGGTTGATCAAGCTTCGAGTTAGAGGGTTGATCAAGCTTCGAGTTAGATATTAGAAAAAACTTCTACATTTGATTGATTGATGAGGCATCAGAACACGTTGCACAGGGAAGTGGTGGAGTMACCGTCTCCGGCAGTGTTCAAGAAACAYGTATTTGAGACACTTAGAGACATGTTTTAGCAGGCATGGCCTTGAAGGGTTTATTGTTGGATTCAATGATCTTGAAGGTATTTTCCAGCCATAATGATTCCATGATTCTAGCCTGTTTCTATTCCTGCCTTTCTGCTCAGGATCTCACTGTTTCCATTCTGGCTCTGTTAAATGACCCAATGCCTCAGACATTCCAGCATAAATTCCAGCACCTTTGTCAGAACTTTAAGCACAGTACAATCTAAGGCATAGGTATAGAGTCTTTTTTCCAGCTGCCATGAGTMACATCTGACAAAGAACAATTTTTCATGAATTAACTGCTGTTATTATATTTTGTTAGAGTGTGTCTATAAAGGGTTTTCTTCTGGGTAGCAGGTCTTAATATTTTTTCTCCCACTTCCCCTTTTCTGCAATCATTGGTGACTTCAGAAGTAGTTGATTTTACAATATTTCCAAATATTTCTCCTTATTTTTCTGTCAATTTAGTAGGAGCTAAATTTAGATGAGTCGTTGCCAAACATGCTTCAGTGAAGTCAGTTTTTTTTCTCTACATTTGTGTCATTTATAATTTATAACAATTTGTTCCTATTTATTATAACTCTGTACTTTYCCAATATTTCTGCACATAGAGGTCCCATTCTCAAGCATGATGTAAACTGGCTCATTCTTCTCAATGACACATTTAAAATTTTTTAACAATATTTTTCTAAAAGAGGCTTTGAACAACCCTCATAGACCCAAGCTACAGTTACCTCTACCTTTTCACTGCACTTCCAAAGTCACACACTGTTTTACTGCATCTTTGGGTTCATATTCTATCTCTACTGCCAGCTGTTGAATAGTTTACTCATAATAAAAAATAACAAGAATGAATTACCCAGGCACAGTTGAGTCACAATGTTGTATAGAACAGGCACAGTCTCACTGTGTCCACACATTCACACCCCTGTCTGCTTTCCCAGGTGGTGTTGCAAAGTTCACAGAATAAAGAAATACTAAATTCTAAAAGATTATCTCTGCAGAAATGAATATTTTGCTCTAAAAGCACTCTGGCCAAAAAAATCT
The DNA here is from genome assembly GCF_003342845.1 of Nothoprocta perdicaria. NCBI lineage: Eukaryota > Metazoa > Chordata > Aves > Tinamiformes > Tinamidae > Nothoprocta > Nothoprocta perdicaria. The sequence goes on along the minus strand of NW_020455699.1, from coordinate 854,564 downwards.
GAGAAAAAAAGAAAAATCAGACATAGTAATTTTTGTTAACTGTGTTTTAGCCATTGAAACCAGATGGTTACCAGGAGTACTGGAAAATATTATTTGTAAGACATCTTTAGGAGGGGAATTAGCTAAAGGAGGTTCCTGAGAGGAACAATAGATTACACCATGTAGAGTACTAACTCASAGAGAGCTAGCAGTTCCATAATAAAAAATACATTATAGGTAAAAAGCAAGCTGCAGCAGCACAGAGGAAACCAAGACTACGTAATAAGAGAAAAAAATCAGTTAAACTGTGAGGTTTTCAGTTAGCAMTAACAAAAGAAAGACACACTAAAATTTAGATTTGCCATCCTGACATATTTTATATCATAAGATCCAGTTCCATTCAGTGTTTTCATTCATGGCTTGAAGGTCAGATGAGMGTCAATTCAGAGTGTAAGAATGGGTGATGGAGAATATAGTTTGAAGTTAAAGAGACTTCAAATCTTTGAAATCAAGTTCCATTCACTACAATGATAAAGATTCTACCTTTACTTTGCGATAATTAACATCGCAAATATAACCTTGGCTCCATAATAATTCTAACTGTGGATAACCAGTCCCACAAATGAAGATGAAGCAACTGCACTCCACACTGTGCATGAACACACAGAGGGATCCTTGTCCTGCACAGAGCCCAAGGACTGGCAGTCATTATAGGATGTGCTCCACCAAAGAGCCTAGAGAGGCTGGAGAAGTACCCTGATAAAAAATCATTGAAAAATGCAAATAATAAGGGTTGTGGTGAGAATTRAAAAGAAATGACAGCTTTGAAATATATAAAATGTAACAGCAAAGGAGGGAAAAACTATTTTCTGTATTTGTAAATTTTAGCACAGAACACAGGGTTAAAAGGCAGTAGAGGAGATCTACCAAGATAGATATAAATAAAAATTCTTCAATGGAAAAGACAGAGAAAGTCTATAATAGTCTGAGAAGATTGCTAAGTCTCTGCTTTGGAAAGATGTAAGAATATGTGAAGGAAACATCCTTAGAAATGACTGACACTATGCTCCACTTTGGGCAACAGGATGGATGGGATGACCTCCCGGTCTTTCTATGAAATATTCTATGGTATTTYAATGTCTGCTGTATAGCACATTTTTGTTTCTGAAATTAGACTTATTTGCAACTAATATTTTTGCATCTTAAATACTGTGTGACAAAACCATGCAGCAATTAGCAATCCGTTCCCAAGCTGGAATCTTTCACAATATATATGATATATCTTATCACAATATATATGAGAGGAGCTTAGAAGTAGTAGAAGAAGAATGCTTTTTCAGCAGCAGCCTTTTTTTTTGCTTAAAATTTTCTTCTGGAAAAAAWCTTATCTGATAGGAGTCATGAAAAAATATTCACAAGTAGAAAACAGATGAAAAAGCACACCTTGAATGCCCTCTTAATGCACTATGACCTATACAATCCAGTTTCTCTCTCACCATTGCTGCATTTCCTACTCTTTAGCAGTGCTTTACAAGGAATTTGCTAATATTGTAGGGTTTTGAAGTAAAATTTGTCAGGTTTATTTGCTTCTGCTTTATAAAGAGCTAAGTATAAAGTAAGAGAAAATAACGCACTTGTGAGAGCCAACAMAGTTCATTCTGAATCAGAAAAAAAAGTTTATTTGGGATAGACAATATTCACAAACTTTTCAGTGCAGATGGAATGTGATTACAGAACCACCCAACTACTGTGCACTTAGACACATGCTATTGTGGAACAGTATATTTTTCTCTGCATCAGGATTCAGAAATACTTGATCTCCTAWCTTGCTTGAATACATTTATTTACAATTTCTGATGAAAGCTATTAAGCAGTCTCAGTTTCATGTGCAATAGCTTGGTATAAGATACACTGTGAATATAAAACAAAAGCTGAAGTGCTAGCACTTTAAGGAGGTACGGTATATAAATAGATTAGGAACGTTAGYAAAGATAAGTAAATCACTCTGTTCCCCTCCATCAAAAAGTCCTATTAAAATAAATGTGGTTATTCATTTAAAAAAAAATACTGTGGGTGTATTAGGCTGTGAAAGTAATGTAAGCCACTCAGMTCATTGGAAGAAAGCAAGAAACCTCCTCCTACCCACATCTGTTCATCACATTCAGCTATCTCTGGTTATTAATATTAGTTTTAAATGTTTTGCTGTCCAATTGGGTTAACTCATGTTTCCAGATTTTGAATCCGTTCTTTTCCCCTACGTTAAACTGATCTAATGATTTCTAGCCAGAGCAAATGGAGGGCTGATGAGCAAATGGATGATAAAAATTCCTGTTATTCTTTTTTGCTCGTCTAGTGCACTTAAAATTCCTGTCATGCCCTGGGCATTCTAGCTGTCTGATACTGTTCCTTTATTTCCAATTCCAATGCTTTCTCTGCTGTCCAGAACATTTGGTGCACTGCCTAGTACCAAGCAAAATCTGCTTGCAATGTAAGAACATGTGGAGAAATTATGTGTTTTTGTCACACCCTATTAAACGGTATTCAAAACACAATGCCCCAGAAACTAAATTGATTGTAGGTTTTATAACCCTTTTCAGGCTAATGGAAACAATTTAGTACCATGAACGAAAACATAGCTAGTGCAGCTGTGGGAATCTTAAATTGCTTGGCTCAGCAGTTCTGTTCCGGCTTAAATAGGATAAAGTAGTTAAAGTTCARTTGGATTCCATTCTTCTAGATCTTTGACAGATCATTTCAGATTAATGTCTTCAAAGTTTTAAACATTCCTTGTAAAATGCTGTTTCTGAGGAATTCTTGGGTTGTGCTCTTAACTTGGGGAGTGGAGTGGCAGGGAGATGTAAGAAGTAGGAAGTGAAGGATGGGGAAGCAGGAGGAGATAGAGGAAATTCTCTTTTTTTCCAACTGTTTTGAACCTCCTCTTCATTTTGCATTTTTGTTATTAACACATGGGGAAATAAATAGAAATCTTAGTAATGTTCTTATTGCTTTAGCTAAGACCGCAAGAGATAGAGATGCAGAATTAGGACTGAAAGTCTGTTTTTAAGTCTACCTAAGAACTTCTGTTATTGCAACTCTCTTARGATCCTAATGAGAATCATATGAGATATCAGAAACCAAACAGAATTTTTCTTCTATGCTCTTTCACATTTTATATTTATAGCTGAATGCAATAATTAAAAGCTTGATAGAGCAGGATATTTAGTAGCTGAGGAACTCCACCCCACACATGACAAAAGAACTCTGTACCTAACCATAAATGAGAAGGTGTCATTCACATGGATATTACCTGTACAGTACTACCAGAAAAAGCATCTGTGAACATTATTTGACAAATTGATCACTAAATGAGCCATTAGCTCACAGGGTTTTTGGATTGCCTTTAGGAAAGCAGTGTGCTGCACAGCACAAAGGCTTACAGACACAAAACACAGATTGAGGAAAAAAAATGTTCAAGAATAAAAGTAGTAATAAAGTAAGCTTAGCATGAAAATGTACCCTTTCTAAAAAATAAGCCATTCATGAGAAGCAGTAGTAAAACTGGTTAATTCTTCTTTGCCTCTGGGGAGAAATCTAAGCCTTTTGAGAAGTGATGGAGAGAAAGATGAAGCCAATGGTGTGTTTGTCAGTGAGAGAATGCTGTGGAAACAAAGTTAGTAATTTCACTATTCCTGCTTGCCAAGAGCTGACAGGTGTGTAGTTTCTTATTGTTCTGAATGGCAGCCAGAAACCACAGTTTAATATGCAGCTACGTCTTCATAGTAGGGGAGAAAACAGCTGTCTCTCTGGCTCATGCTACAAGACGACAGAAATATTGAGACAGGCTCTTCTTTATAGCATGTTATCGTCATTTGCATGGTTTTCTTTGATCTCCCAGGAATGCATAGCTGGAAGGAGCAAAGTGCTGCAGCCCAGATCAGATCAGACTCGATGTGGCAACCTCTGCTCCCACACACATTTCTTATTATTTCACAGAGCCTAATCGCCTCRACGAGAATTTTTCACATGAACAAGAGTTGAAAGATTAGAGCCACATTTTCAGCATAGCAGATCCAAAGGCTTTCTATAAACAAGTCCATTAAACTTGAAAGTAAACAAAAGCGGGAAAATACCAGGACCGGGTTACCTCAGATAAACATGCGGTAATCATTTGGAACCACTCTTAAAGAACAGCTCTCATAAATCCTTCAGTTTCCATACTGCTGAGAGATGTCTCCGATTAATAAAGTCTTTGAACACAAAAGGTTTCCACACACAAGAATGATGTGTGTTTTCCTGTAATATGTGGCAAAGGGATCTTTTAAATCCCTATTCCTTTGGGAAGGTGAAAAATACATAGATATATTCACAAGGTACCAGATGCAATAAGCCATAAGAAATGTTAGCCTGTGCTGCATTAAATTTCCTTTCTGAGCAAGAGTAGACTACAGTATTAAAGTCCATGATAACTGGCTGGCAGACTGTCAATGAATGTGCATAAAATATATGCAGTGTGTCCAGGCTTGTATGAATTGATAATGTGATATATCTAATTTAAGCAATAAGACTTGCAGGGTTTGTGTTTGCCAGAGTATGGAAAAAAAAAGGATTAACACACTCATTCAAGTAAAAAATAATATTTTGGAAATTCTGAAACTGCTACAAAAATGCTAACACTTGATCAGTGAGGTTCAAGAAGTTCTACATAATCTGTCATCACAGCTATAGGGCCCCCAGGGTTATGCTGCATACCCTTACTTACAATTACTACACATACCTGAGAACAATTATCAATCAAAATGACACTCCATTACTAGAAAATTAGGCAATTCAGAGATAGGCACAAAACAATACTCAGACTGAAAAACAGAGGAGGAATTTTACTGACTTCATCGCATACAAGTTCTGATACATAAGGAGGAAAATGGTTTTGCACTAATAAACTACCTTCTTATTACACTAGATTTATATACAAGAAGAAAACAACAACTTAATCATACATTTTGGTGCATGAAGAAGAATATCACTCAATCACTCAACACTTAGAGAGTCATGAGATGAAGACCCTTTTACGCATAATTTAGACATTCAACAAACAGACCAATGGAAGACTCAATATATTTTCTCTTACTCAAGATTCTTGAAAAAAGCCACTGTCGTAGAATCACAGAATCACGGAATAGTTAAGATTGGAAGAGACCTCTAAAGATCATCTAGTCAAACCCTGCTGCTGCATTAGGGCACAGTGGCACAGGGCAGCATCGAGGCAGGTTTGGAAGATCTCCAGAGAAGGARAGTCCACCACCTCTCTGGCAGCCTGTTCCAGGGCTCTGCACCCTCACAGGAAAGAAGTTCTTCTTCACATGCAGATGGAACTGCCTGTGTTTCAACTTGTGTCCATTGCCCCTTTTCCTGTCACTGGCCACCACTGAGAAGAGTTTGATCCCTTCCTCCCTACATTCACCTTCAGGTATTTGTACATGTTGATAAGACCCCTTCTCAGCCTTCTCTTCTCCAAGCTAAACAGGCCCAGCTCACTCAGCCTCTCTTCATACGAGAGATGTTCCATTCCCTTAATCATCCTGGTTGCTCTTCTCTGGACCCTCTCSAGAAGCTCCRCRTCCCTCYTRTMCTGGGGAGCCCAGAACTGCMCMCARTACTCCAGGTGCAGCCTCACCAGAGCTGAGCGGAGGGGCAGAATCACCTCCCTTGACCTGCTGCCAACATCCTCCTGATGCAGCCAGGAGCCCATTGGCCTTCTTGGCCACGAGGGCACTGCTGMCTCATGGGTAACTTGGTGTCAACCAGGACTCCCAGGTCCCTCTCCGTGGAGCTGCTCTCCAGCAGGTCGACCCCTAATCTGTCCTGGTGCCTGGGGTTATTCCTGCCCAGGTGCAGGACCCTGCACTTGTCCTTATTGAACCTSAKGAGGTTCCTCTCTGYCCAACTCWCCAGCCTGTGCAGGTCCCTCTGAATGGCAGAATGGCAGCACTATGATCTGCTCTAATAAGATCAAAACATTACTATTTACATTAAACAAGAAATTGGAACAAAATTAAATTTTCAAAGCAAACATTTTCAAAATAAATAAGAAAACAGGACAGGTATCAAGAACCTCAAACACTGTATATAAAATTAATATTTTCCATATGTCTTTCAAAATCCTATTGACTCGTAATGAAAAAAGAGGAGAAAAAAAAAAAAGAAACTGTTTCTTCCACAGTTTTCATTTTTGTGTTGCTCAGCATCTATCAGCATGACAGCTCTAACAGAAGTGACATGAATTTGTCTGGCATAGTTACAGTCAACTGTGCCCTAGCATAGTTTCACAATGTGGATAACATGACCTAAACCTGTAATATGACATCCTGACATCTCTCTATAATTGTAGTGTCTAGCCACAAAAACAAGCACAAGAAATGAAGGAATATGCATGCTTCTGACTACGCCAGACAAAAACAGCTGAAATTGTAGTGTCTGATCCTAAGCATGTCACAAGCAACAGTCATGGCACTATCACTGGGTCTCTGTCAGAATATTTTCATTTTTGGAGAAAGGTATCAACCATATTTTAAATTCCTTCATATCTTTGTGCTTAAGAATACAGCATAAATAAAATTCTCTATGGAAATGTGCTTATGAATACAGTTTTGTTCCTTTAAGACTGTTAYGCATATTGCTATTTTTTATGCTGAATCCTAAAACCCCTAGTGACCAAGTAGGTATTGTTGGGAATCTTAACAAAGAGGCTGATGGCTATTGAACAGACAACTCCCATGTTATTTTGAATTAGTATTTTAAAAATTAGTCATGATACAATAGATTCTTGGTGTAGAAGTAGCTTGCAAGCTGCATATCCCACAGAGATTCAAACTCCCCTCTAGGACACATGATGCAGGAAAGGTCTTACAGCTATAGCTCTCATGCAGGTACTGAAACTTCATCCAGATCTAGTTTATCTTACCATATTCAATCATGTTTGCCAGAACTGACCCTGATTCTGACCTGATATACAAGTATAACTTTCCATAGAGAGTGTTCTCAAATATTGTAGTTCAAATCTGGGTCTAAATCTTCAAAGCAAATCTGTCTGACAAAGAATCGATGTTCTGCTTTCAAATAGAATCTTACACACCTCTCTTTCTAGTATAATATCTGTAAGTGTAAAGATGAACATGCTCTGTCCACATGCATGAATACATCCATGTACATATGCACACCTTAATTACTTCAAAATATTACTTAAAAAAAATTACTTAAAAAAATTACTTAAAAAACACACTGTCTTTTCCTAAAACAAGCAGGAGATTAGTTCCTTATTTTTTTCCCTCTGCAAACTTGACAAACAAAATCTCAGAAAGCATGAGGAATGCCGAGTTACATTGCCAATTTATAATCCAAAAACAGCTTTAAAGATTAAGACTTTTTTTTTTTGTGAATAATTTTGAGCACAGCTAAGCTACTTGTGTACTATTATTTTGCCAGAAAGGAATAGAAATGACTGGCATTTAACATTACAGAACTTGGCTTGCAAACTCAGAATAAAGCCTGAATAGGGGAAATAACACCATGGGATTTACAGACTTCAAGGACAACAGAACATTTTTTTGCCACACAGAAAAGGATTTTCTCTTTTTTTTTTTTTTTTTTTTTTTTTTT
>NW_020455699.1:753010-846895 GCF_003342845.1 Nothoprocta perdicaria | reverse complement strand
TTTGTGCGAGCCTGAGAAGCTGCATGAGCGATATTTGGATTTTTAAATGTCAGTCAGCAGCAGTAGGGCCTGTTTTTTTTTTTTTTGTCCATGGATCTCAATTACAAGTTAGGTATTTCAGGTCCTCATCTCTAGCTCAAGTTGGCCGGAATAAAGAATAGTGATAGGTTCTCCGCCCTCACAATTAGAAGCTTTTATTGGGCAAGAAAGTCCAGAGATCACAGGTGTTACTTTACTGGACACACCTTGCCTATCACTCAAGAGAATCTCCTCACCAAGGTATTCATGATATTCCAGTCTACCCAGAATTCTCTCCAGGGTGGTGGACTAAGCCTATTTTACTTCTTTTTCTTTTCTCTCGTAAATTTCAGTTCTCTTAAGAAATAGAGATGTTTCTGCAGAAATAACTGGAGAGCAATTTAAAAGTGCCTGTAAAACAGGGAGTCTCCAGCGGGCATGTTTGTTTTTGATAACTACTTTGCACTCAGAAAATCACATGATGTAATGACCATTTACATTCTTGGTGTGTTATGTAGAGAAACATAAGTCATTTCCTCCTTTAGTTAAAAAAAAAAAAAAAAAAAAGAAAGAAAAAAAAGAATGAACTGAGAATACCTATGCATACAATGAAGTAAATACAGATTTTGCTATTCAGCAACTACTACCATCTGGTACATTTTCACTTGCATCTTTCCTTAGACCATTCTGAACACAACACCATTCTAGGGTGGGTGTGTTCTGATTAAAGTGCTGATTTACAGCATTTCCAGTTTTTGTTTTTTTACAATGGGCAGATAAAATACAAGTATACTCCATTTCCTCTTCTTTCTTATGGGGGCACTTCAGATTTTAATTTGTGACTGTTCTTAAYGTTCCTGAAAATAAGGAATTACTGTTAGTTACATGTTTGAACTGAAATGACAAAAGAGCTTAGATGACAAAAGAGCTGGAACTAATCCAGAGTAGCCAGGTGCTTCACTGAATGGATATTAAAGGCAATCTTTATGCTTCAACTTCAGGTAAAATAGTTATCAAATGGTGGATCACCACTGGCAAGTGGTGGCTGTTCAGTGAGTAGAGGTAGATAACCAAGTTGTTGCATTTCCAAGTATAAATGTTTACTTTACGTTTAAGAATCATGAAAAAAAAAAAAAAGCATACAAACAACAGGAAAAGAAATATCAGACATCAGAAGGACAAAACACTAGAAAATAGGAACTGCAGTGAACGTCAGAGAGCCCAGTCTCCATGGGAAAGGAATTTGTCTGATGCAGGGAGGGTAAGCAGTACCATGGATTAAGCACCAGACTATGGGCACACTTTTCAGAAATGCATCTCCAGCATAAGCTCCTGGACAGATTATACATCAGTCATGCCAGAATTGTCAGTGGGAATTCAGGAAAGGACAGTAGTTGAGGTAAATACAACACTGGTACTGTTGAGGTCTGCAGCTTACTGGCTAGTTGTAAAAGCTGTCAACCTCAAGTGTCGCCAAATCAAGGATCTTGTTGCCCTAAATGCTTTCCAGCATTGACCCCAGCACAGATAATTTAAAATGCAAACTAGGGCTGCTGAGAAAAGCCAAATAGCTCACTGCATATTATTGGCCACAAGTATTTTACCTATGTGCCAGCCTAGCTGGCCACTACTACTGCATCCTTTCCCTTCCAGTCTTGCAGAGAACAAATTACTGCCGAGACAATGACAGAGTATTTATCATCATTATTTCTGGTCCTCTTGCCTTCTATAAGACAAAGCCATATACTAATGATAACTACAGATAACCTAAATCTGTATTGTGCCTCTTCGTATAGCTGATCAGAAACACTGACATCAGAGATTACCAAAGCAGAAATGAGAATTGTCATTCACCTCTGCTTTGGCTTTGTAAGAGGTAAGACAAAAAAATACAGTCAGATTGCACTGTGATCTTAGCCTGAGGACACTACAGTGATTATAAATACTCTTGTCTGGAACCAAGGGCGGATGAGTAGCTTCCAGGCCTATGTTAGGAAACAATTATCTCAGCCAAACAGATATTTCAGTGCCTGGTACCTGAACAGAAAATGAGTATCTAAAGTTTAGCAGGGGTAAGCATGCGACATGCAGCATTATCTACAATATTCTTTCTTGAATACTTCAAAGAAAAGATTGCTGGGTAAGAATGTATTAGATTTGTATGATGAATAACAGATGAATTAGAATTAAGAGCCTTGCTAATAACAGATTTTTATTTTCTTCCTTTTCTTTCCTCCCCTTTAAGGAAGGAGAGCTATGAAACAAAGAGTACACGGAGACAAATCAGTGCAAAGACCGAAGACTTTTCCACTTAGCATAACATAGGGAATTTATGGTACATTCTATTTGGGACACTGCTGTAATGCTAACAGCAGTATCACGGTTGTAAACACTGAATAGTTGATATATATTTAGTAATATCTTCATGCTTTTGCTAAGCCTGTAATCCTAACTTTAAATGAGTTTGTTAGGAACAACCATCTAAATCTTTGCTAGAACAAATCACTAAATGCATGTTCACATATTTTTGCTACTTTCACACGCACATTTCCCTTACAGACATCACTCAGAGTGAAGGCAGCAAAGTGAATTAAAGCAACAGCAACGCCAAACCCTAGAGCAGAAAGAAATACTCCAAAACAACTACTGCATTGGACAGTGAAATCCTAAATTCCCTCTCCCACAAAATTGATGGCAGTTGATTATCCATCCACCCCACTAGCTCCCATCCATCCATGTTCTGGTTTAAGAATGGAATAGCAATAATAGATTTTTTTTTTCAAGTAAATCAAACTTCTGATTCACTAGGCTGTCAGCTGAGGTGTGCAGATCTATTCCCGCTGTACACGAACGTCCTCATAGCAGGCCAAATCAAGAGAGAACTGTCACTGTGTTGTCAGTGTTCTTTACTTTGATCTGTGTTCCACTGACTCACATTTTATATGCCCTTTTTGGACAATGTGTTCACAGTGTGAAAGGACTAGACAGCTTTCTAGAGGTCATTTAGTGCATGTCCCCCACCAAAGAGCAAGCAATGATCTTCTGTTCAAGCTCAGTTGGACCGTGCTTTGCAAAAAAGCTGCATGCAATGTGAAATACAGGCTCTGAATGCTTGTCCTCACAAATTGACAGAACTCTGGTGTACAAGAGGTAAATGAGCAACTAGTCCTATTAAATTCTGTAATGAATGTATAATTCAATATACACAAAATTTTAATGCAATAGAAAGACGAGAAAAGTTGATTTTGTCCGGAATTTAAAAAGTACAAGAACAATACAGAACATCACAAATGAATTCTACACAGCAAGAAGTTGCATCAGCTTTTTCATCTGTATTCACTGCAAAATGCAGTGATAGCCAAGTAATCTCTGATTGAATGGTGAGAGGAGTCTGAAAATGGCTAAATAGAAAGTGGAGACGAGTCACAAAAACTTCTATCAAACATTGTGTATTTCCATTAAGCATATAACTTTAGCTCTGTATATTATTTACAGATAAACAAAAATGTGTATATATGCATCCACAAAGACCCAGGGAAGTTTGTGCTGAAAATTTATCTTCTGCTGCTGCCCAATGGAGAAAATGAAACAAATTTCTTGCCCCCGTGGCCAGGCTGTAATCTGCTCTCCAGATTGCCTCAGTTCCTCACCAAAACTTTCCTACAATGAGCCATACTAGTCCTTAAAAATTAGTTAAGTCCTCTCCAAGTCTGAAACWAAGTGATATACAGCTATATTGAAGGCAACTTAAAACAAAAAGATATTTCTTGAAATAGAGCACTGTAGACAAGTGAGTAAGTTYAGGTAAAGCTATTCAGACTACCTTTAGAAGTCATTTTCTTTTAATTCCCTTGTCCTCATTAAGAGAATGCAATACACTCCAAGTGGCTTTTATGTGCTATCATCATACACAAAGAGCAACATAGACTTCAAGTTAGAATTATGCAGGTTTTAGGTTGAAAGAACAAGTGGAAAAGAAAAAAGGAAAAAAAAAATACTTGAGTCAACTCCTAAATCAACTTCTAAACATACCACAAGTGGTTTTCTATACTGCATAGTCAAGGGCAATTAAATGTCAATATACTGTATTAAAGTTATAACGCAAGGGTATAACTAAGTACTTTATCAATAATAATAATAACTACAGCTTTATAGCATGTCAGCTGAGTTATCCCCATACTACTGCTTTTTGTTACTCTGCCCTTCAAATGCAGTTGAGTTGCAGCTCTAGGTAAGTTTGACACTGAAGATACAATGCATACAAAGCAATAATCTACTTATCTAGCAGTGTTTTTGCTGAAAGTATGTCATGCTTATTGTCATGTCATGACCTGTATTAATGGGTTTTCAAGTGAATTGCAAAGTACTGTTTTGTCTATAAAGTTTGGAGCATTTATTTATAAGGATCATAGAATCATAGAATCACAGAATGGTTAAATTTGGAAGGGACCTCCAAAGGTCATCTAGTCCAAACCCCTGCACACGCAGGGTCACCTAGGGCATGTGGCACAGGGCTGCACCCACACAGAATAAGACAATTTTTTTCTCTTAATTCCATTTTACTGTGGCCAGAGCTCGTAATTCTAAATAAAAGCAGTTAGGAAAGCTCCATTTTATAAGAGTATCATTTAGTCGCTTTTGCAGATTAATTTATTCATAAAGCTATGTCAGTTCCGGCATTCCCACAAAAGCTAACTTGCAGGCATGATTCAAAATCTGTCATTCCCTATTGAGTATCAAATGGGATGGATCAAAGTATAGTACTGATGTACTCATGCAGGTACTCATGCAGTTGATATATATTTATAGGCTTTCTATAAAACTGTAGTGATAATAAAATCATTATAAACCTTAAGTTAGAATTCAGTATCACCTTCCATTTTCTGAAGCATCTGGCTATTACCRTTTATTAATACCAAAGGAAAAATAAGAGCATATCTTATTATGGCCTTTGAATAAGAAAGACAAAACATTTATGTGAACATTAAGAATACATATATTAGAATTTGATAGCTGCAAATAATTAATTCGTAAGATAAGATCTTTCAAAGAAACATAATCAGAGAGTCATTTTGCATGGAAAAAAAATGCAGCAAACAAAATATCTACAGTCTGGGCTTGTTGTCTGCAGGAATAATAACCTGTAATGAATAATATTTACACCTACAGTCTTCTCTTCCCCTCTTCTTCTACCACCAAGTAAAATGACCACATGAAATAATGTGTCCAACATTAAAAAGGTCATATACTAGGTTTCAGTGGAATGCATTTTTAAATGACTGTTATAAACTCCTTGATTACAAGTTTTATAATAGAAATGCTGATAGAGTCTTAGCTTTAATGGCTCTTCCAAGTGCTTCTAGAGCAGGCATTACTTTTAATGTCATAAAATGATGTTTAAAACACTACAGAATTTTCTCAAGACAGACAAGCAGGTGCTCAGGAGGGCAGTACTATTTAAACCATAGTAATTTATGGGACATATTGCATGAAAGGCCAATGATCTTTATGGAAGTTGGCAGCAGACACTCCAGACGAAGCAGACACAGCCGACCACCGCGGTTTTAACATCACAGATACATTATTTACATGTAGTAACATTTAAGCTTCTGCATTTTGTACTTTAACAACAGTAAAGTATGAACAGAGCAGAGATCTCTTATTGCTATACTTTTTATAGCGCAGTGTATGTAATTAAATCTATTGTGCAGCTACTATTTCAAGTACTGTAATGGTGCGCCTTGCACGCAGGTGCTAGTTCAGCCACATCAGACTTCTTTTCCTGAGAATTAGGCACAGAGACAGTTTCCTCAGACTTCTTTGAACAGAAGCAAAAGATATGCTAAAAAATTACCTGTAATATTATCAAGTAATCATAATCATCCTCCTGGAAGTTGTGCCACTATTGGAAAAGCAATCAATAAACCATCAAAAAATTTTATGTAATTGATTAGCATTTTCTGCTTGTTAACACCAGAATCTATAATCTGTGAGATTACCCCTGGCTAGAGGACCCAGTCATAATGATAGTTAGCAAGATAATAATATGATTCAGGAAAAAAAAAAAATAAAAACTACTGCTTAGGCTGTAGTTAGTGCTAAAATGCTGGTATACAGCATTTCTCTGCAGCAATCTCTGGTATACAGCATATCTCTGGTATACAGAGAGAATTATTTCTACTTCCTCCTAAAGGACCAAAGTGCCCATGGCACACCCACCTCCTGCATTTTGATAATGTGTGTGTAGTAAATGCATTTTAACTCAAAAGCTCAGAAAGAAGGTTCAATTTCACTTGAAATCAATATGAACTTTTTACCAACTGGCCGGTTCACCAAAGCCCTGTAAGAATTGGAAGTGTGCACCGATAAAATCCAGATTTCCTCTATACAGAAGCTGCCTAAAATGACAAGACTTTCTTTAATGATTTTGTCTCATTTTTTTGCCTTAGTAGACAAGGGCAAGACCCTTAATAGACAAGGAAGTTTACTGAAGTAGACTAAAAARCAGACAGTGTGTAGAGTCAAAGAGAAAATTAATCTTAATACTAAATGCAAAACATTCTTTGTGATTAGAAGCTGAAAGTTAAAATTCAGCATTAGTTACACATCTAATATTTTCCACTGAGCAATAGTTAGGTTAGCAGAGAGGTAAGAATCACAGGAAGCAGGAGAATATTCTAGTTAAAAACTACTTAAGGAACTACTCTATAACATATAAAAAATTTAAATCTGTCAGAAAACTGATAAAATCATGACCTTGAGACTGGTTATTTCAGTCACTACTACATTATGTGTTGGTACAAGCAAAGCTCAGCAATGTGATAATCCAAGGTTCCTTCCTCACTACTTTTTATTCATGCATACAAACAAGTGAAAACAAAGTTGCATTAAGAACAGCTATCATCATATTAATTAGGTATCTTTGACATATCAGCTTTGTTGGTTCTAAAGAAACATTCTTGTGTTAGGTGAAATTGCCATGTTTTGCAGGTATTATCTGCTGATCCTGAAGATTATACAGAGAAATTTGTTCATACCTTCTGGGCCCTGAGCCCTAATATTACAACAGACCTGAGAAAAAAGTAACTCAGCAAGACTTACACAAGTGAGAAACAGTGAAGCACACAGTACTTTAGTGCTGCTGATCTTCACAGCCTGATCCCATGGCTCAGCAGCATTCAAGCTTCTATGTCGCAGAGGTTCATGTGAATACAGTCTGCTTCTTCTTACTCTACAAATTAAAAAAAAAAAAWACAAGCCCATTCTTAGGGRCCCATTATTAACTAATGTTGCTGGGAAGGTGAGATGGTAGAGCTGCTCTTTACATGAGAGAACAAGTTGAATGCACGGAGCTCAGCTTGGATGATAGGCGAGTTGAGAGCTTGTGAATAAGGATTAGAGGGCAGACTAACATGGAGACACTGTGGTAGGCACTTCCTACATCCCACCTCATCAGGATGAGGAAGTAGATGAGGTCTTCTATAGACAGTTGGAAGTAGCCTCATGGTCACAGGTCCTGGTTCCCATGGGTGACCTCCACCACCCTGATATCAGCTGGAAAGACAGCATAGCGAGTCACAAACAGTCCTGGAGGTCCCTACAGAGGGTTGACAATAACTTTTTGGCACAGATTGTGGAGGAGCCAACAAGGATAGATGGGCTCCTGGACCTCGTACTAACAAATAGGGACTTGTTGGAGATGTGAAAGTGGCGGGTAGCCTTGGTTGCAGCTATCATGAGTTGGAGGAGTTCAGGATCCAATGAGGAGGAAGCAGGGCTGTAAGTGGCTTTGTAATCAAATCACTTCAGGAGGGCTGACTTTGGCCTCTTCAAAGAGCTGCTTGAAAGAATCCCATGGGTTAGGGCTCTAGAAGGAAGTGGGGCCCAAGACAGCTGGTCACTATTCAAGCGGCACTTCCTCCACACTCAGGATTGGTGCATCCTTATGAGYAAAAAGTCAGGCAGAGGGGCAGGAGGACTGCTTGAGATGAGCAAGGAGCTCTTAACAAAACTCAAGCAGAAGAATGTGGAAGAAAGGACAGGCCCCTTGAGRGAAATATAGGAACATTGTCARGGAATGCAAGGATGTGACAAGRAAAGCTACGGCATGTTTGGAATTAAATGTGGAAAAGGATGTTAAAGACAAGAAGAACAGCTTCTTCAAATATGTCAACAGCAAAAGAAAGGTTAGGGAAAATGTGGGTCTGCTGGTGAGCAAGACGGTTGTCCTGGAAGRTTGTCAGGAAAAGACTGAATGACTTCTTTGCTTCAGTCAGGCAGTCTTATGGGTTCTCAGACCCTAGAGACAAGAAAAGAAGCCTGGAAAGGGGCAGACTTGCCCAAGGTAGAGGATGTTTGGGATAGAGAACACTTAGGGAAACTTGATACTTGAAACTCGAAACTTGATACAAATCCATGGGCCCTGATGGGATGCACCCCAGAGTGCTGCATGAGTTGGCAGGTGTTATTGCTCAGCCGTTCTCCATCATCTTTGAAAGGTCCTGGAGAACTGGGGAGGTGCCTGAGTAGAAGAAAGCCAATGTCATGCCAGTCTTCATAAAGGGCAAAAAGGAGGACCCATGCAACTACAGGCCAGTCAGTCTTACCTCCGTCCCTGGAAACGAGATGGAACAGCTCATGCCGGCTGTCTTTTCTAAGCATGTGAAGGACAAGAAGGTACTCAGGACTAGTCTACATGGATTCATCAAAGAGAAATCATGCTTAACCAACCTGATAGCCTTTTATGATGAAATGACTGGCTGGGTAAATGAGGGGAGAGCGGTGGATGTCATCTATCTGGAATTCAGCAAGRGTTTTTACACCATCCCTCACAGCGTCCTCCTGGGCAAACAGAAGTGTGGGTTAGATGAATAGTGAGGTGGATTCAAAACCATCTGCATGGCAGAGCTCAGAGGGTTGGGATCAGTGGCACAGAGTCCAGTTGGAGGATATGTAATTAGCAGTATCCCCCATGAGTCAGTCCATGGTCCAATACTGTTTGATTTATTCATCAACTAACCGGATGAAGGGACAGAGTGCCCCCTCAACAAGTTTGCTGCTAGTCTAAGACTGGGAGGAGTAAGTGATACCCCAGAGGATGCACTGCCATCCAGAGGGACCTGGACAGACTGGACAAATAGGTGGTGAGAAACCTCATGAAGTTCAACAAAGGCAAGTGCAGAGTCCTGCACTTGGGAAGGAATAACGCCAAACAGTTACCAGTGCAGGCTGGGGACTGACCTTCTGCAGAGCAGCTCTGCAGGGAATGTCTTGGGTTTCATGGTCAACACCAAGTTAACCATGAGCTAGCAATGTGCCCTCGTGGCCAAGAAGGTCTATGCAATCATGGCCTGTATCAGGAGGAGTGTTGTCAGCAGTTTGAGAGAAGTGATTGTCCTCTACACAGCCCTAGTGGGGCCACATCTGGAGCACTRTGTCCARTGCTGGGCTCCCCAGTACAAGAGGGATGTGGAGCTGCTGGAGAGAGTCCAGCACAAGGCTACGAGAATGATCAGGGGCCTGGAACATCTGGCCTATAAGGAAAGGGTGAGAGAGCTGGGCCTGTTGAGCCTGGAGAAGWAAAGGCCGAGGGGGGACCTGATCAGTGTCTATAAATACCTCAAGGGAGGCAGTGAGGAGGATATGGCTGGCTTCTTTGCAGTGGTGGCCACTGATACGACTGCAGGAAAGAGTCACAAGCTGAAGCACCARAAGTTCCTCAGGATCTTAAGGAAAGATTTCTTGACAGTGAGGGTRACAGAGCACTKGAACAGGCTGCCCAGGGAAGCTGTGGAATATCCTTCTCTGGAGACATTTAAGACCTGCTCAGATACAATCCTGTGCTGCATGCTCTAGGTGACTCTTTATGTGCAGCAGGATTGGACTAAAGGCCCCTAAAGAWCTCTAAAGGTCCCTTCCAACCTTAATGATTCTATGACTCTACGGAATACCCAGTCTTATATACTCCACCAAAAAGAATACTTAACTTCACATGGAACTTCTGCAACACTAAAAATTTCATTACAASTAGGCCTACAGATCTGGAAATATTTACAAGTCTAATCAGATCTATCAGCAAATATCATCAGATATTTGCTCTGTAACAAAATAGCAAGGAAATAACCTTTGAATTTCAGGTTTCACTGTGGACAATTTTGCTAATTTATTTTCTTCCCTACTTCTCACTTTTTTTTTTTTTTAATGTTTTAAGGCCTTACACTCATTAYCATCAGACCTGAAAAAAATATGATCCATAACAGTGAAAGGATAAGTAGGGTAGGAGTGAGGACTAAGTCTTCTTTGGCTGACCTAGAAAAAGGGTCACAATAATGTTAAAATTACAGCTTCTTAGAAAGGTGATCAAACAAACTATCCAGGGCACAGAGGTTTGATACTGTCATGGCACATTGTACTGCTACTCTGCTCCTCTCTTCTGTCCCATTCTTCATGTCAGCAGGAGGCAGAATTCACAGGATTGCAGCCCTCTGAACACATCACTACGTTGTAGTCTTGTCCTTGGCCATCTCCTGCTGGTTCAAACAATAGGATCCAATAGAAAGGGTAGTTCAAAGATCTTGTGAGCAACTGCAATAAATCCAGAGTCCTAAAGGTGGTTGTTGGGTCACCTGCACCAACAAGTTTAGCACAGTTGCAGTCKTCTTCAGATTTTTCACATTCTTAACAGAATTTAGGAAGAAAAAAAAATTATCTGTCACATCTGTATGCATGAGTAAGGGCTGAGGGAGGAGGAGACTTGCGCGCAGGTAATCATAGAGGGTATGAACTCATTCCTATATTTWTTATCTTCCCCGCCTGCCAATTTGTCAGGTTAGGTTTTAGACAAGTCATAAAAGGAAAGTAACCTCTAAACTCGAACATTATTTTTGCTCTACTTTTCCCATGTGAATTTGGTATAAACCATACCTAACAAAACTCCCTAGCCATTTTTTTTTGTGGATGAGTAAAGTTCTTAGGCTTCTTTCCATCCTGCTTCATTCTACCAGCATTTCAGCCACGATACTTTGCTTATTTTCGTTGTGCTAAAGATTATGAAAGTGGGGGAGTGTTGCATAGAGCTGGCAGGGAATACCTTCGTCTTCAAGAAGAATTTCATTCAAGTTTTACWTAGGAAATGTGGGAACATTCTGCCAATATTCACAGATCAGCACAAATCTCTTTAGCACACGTGTTTCCAGGACTGGAATTCATTAGGAAAAGTTAGTGTTTAACAGGTTATGGTTCTCTTAAAGCCAAGAAAGATCTCTAACATTTTTTTCCAGATCCTGTTGAAAAATATCTGTGTGCTTCTGGGAAGTGCACCTTACTGATGTTTTTAAAAATCTGTGTGAATAATATAATGCAACGCTTCCACCTCTAAAACRTATTTAAGTATGCATTCATATACATGTGACCAGCCAATTGGCATAGTCTTTAATCACATCTTCCATGACCAAATGATATATAGAGGCAGAGGCGAGCTAAAGTGATGCGTTTCTCTGAAAAACAGAAATCTCGTCATATTCATTTTAACATACCATTCCCACTGACTTATTGCCAGTCCTAAGAGTTATCATAGTGCTGTTTAGTAACAATATGAGTTTTCTGACATTTATTTGTAGGATACTGAAACCAAAATCAGACTGAGTGGCAATAGATTTAGACCACCTGAGATGTCTTTAAATCTTCAGCATGTGTTTAAGTGCAGCAGAACTAGCAATAATCCCAAAAATGTAGTCATCAATAGTGTGATGGCTGACTCACCACTTAAAGTTATATATTCGTTTCAGGCAACATTTTTTCCCAAGCATCCTCTAATAATAAAATTTTTTGTTGTAAATTTTTTTATCAGCTAATTGATGGAGAATTGTTTAGAAGGACAATAGTGATTAAAAAAAAAAAAAAAAAGCAGGCCACATGTACACAGTAAATTGATGAAATTATTTTTTTCTTTTAACTTTCTCTTTACTTTACCTGAAATTAGACCTGCATATCCAGTAGGAGAGTAGCCTGGAGACCTTCTTTAGAGTTTTGTGCAATAGAATATTTACTACATGGTAAATATATTTTTTTATAAAACCTATTATTTCCTTTAAAATTTTTTTCTAAGTATCTGAATAATATTCCATACTGATAATGAGTTACAAGGAAACAACTTCTTCAGTAACTGTTCTGTTTTCTTCCATCTGTATTGCCATTTGAAGTGAAGGACACACTTTGTCCCGAGTCCAGCAAAGTACTTAAGCATGTGTAGTCTCCTCAGCTTCAATAGGATTATTCACGGGCTTAAAGTCAAACATGTGTTTAATGGTTTTGTTGGATCAGAGCATTTCTGAGCAAGGGCAGCAAAGCAGAACCTTGTACAGAGTCTCTAGTGCTGTAAATACTGCGATAATTATAGTATAGTGTTTCAGAAACAATGGCATTTGAATTGTTAGCAATAGATCAGCATGCAAAGGGATTTGTCAAAAACAACACTTCACTGTTTAAAAAAGGATAATGAAAGAAGCAAAATTTTAATAAATTATGTTCAAAAGCAGATAAGCCAACATTGATTTGAGACATAAAATTATAGTGAGCCAGACTCTCAGCTGGGAAGAATCAGGATAGATCTCCTGAAAAGTGCTGAGCTACCAGTTTCCACTAGTTTCACATTAGCCTTAAATGATGATTTTAATTTATTTTTTACAGTTTCCCATTTCCAAATGCTGTCCTGTTCCACAAGTAATCAAGGTTGCTACAGAAAAGAGCAAAAGCTTAGTGAGCCAAATACATCTAACAATACTAGCTGAACATTAGTGGAAGCAGGCTTTATTTTTTACCAATAGTCTTTAAGCAGTAGACTAAATGTTCTAAGCATTTGGAATTACTATGTGTATGATAGGCTGTCAAATAAACTCTCATCCCACAGACTCAATGTAGCTGAAATATTCAGATTACAAGCTTTTTTTTTTTTTTGTGCACAGTGCCCTGATGAATAAATAAAAATAAAAATTCCTTATGAGAGGAAAAAAAAAAGCACATTCATCAAGGAGTTATATGGGAGGGTTCATTTTTATTTTTTAATTTGGTTTCATTTTACAAATGTAATTGCTATAGATCATGATGAAAAACAAATCAGAAGAGCCTCTGATGTAAAACACTGTCAAGGCATGCCCTTTATATGTGTAGTTATAGTGTCTGATATTATCAGGGTAATGCAGGTGATACAAATGCATTCTGCAAGAACTGCTTTTAAAAAATGCCTTTTCCTGTAAAGATCTTATATTTAATCAAATACACTTCCTACTTTCCATGCAGGAAGGCAATCTGCTATTGCAAATGTTTTTGCTAAGTGATGGAATGTGCAGTCATGCACCAGCAATYGAGTTCTGAAATTCAGCTTGCCCATGATAGGCAAGAAAAATCTTTTGGGTTCAAGCGTGCACTCTATTACAAGGGGAGGCACTTAAATACATGAAGGGGAGGCCATGCATTTTATTTCAGAAGACTGAAATACATCCTGCAGTGTGGGGCTTTGATGTTATTCATATGCTAACAATATACCATTTCCTCCAAGTGCTCAGTACATTGGAATAAAGAGACATAATTTGCTGACATTGTGCTGAACACTTCCTGTCCAGAATACTGATCAATTGTCATTCAACTTCCAAAGCTARTCTACCCAAAATAACCCTCAACATAACCTTTAAATTATTCTTTTAACACTTTAAATTTCTAGTTAAAATATTTTACCATTTTACAGAATAAAACGACGAAACAAAGACTATAACTGTATTTTCACTTTGCTTCTAAAATGCTTCTGTCCCCCAGGGACTCCTTTCATCTAGTGTAAGTGCTGGCATATGATGTGATTGTTAACATAGCTGGCCACCAGATGAAGTGAATTATATAAACTGCCAAGGTTCCTACTTTCATTCCAATTTAAACATCAATTTAACACAGAAACTGAAGGGTATTATGAAAGCTTTAATAGGAACCATTTCAGACATGAAAAAGAACTAGAAGGATTTCTCAAACCACCAAAACAAACAAATATATAATTTATTGAACCTGCAGATGAGTTGGAAAATGATCAGTGCACAAGGGCATTACAGAACATGCCCATCTTATTCCTCRTACTAGTAAGCGAATGCAGTATATCCTGCACACCTTTTAAAAGTGAATTACCTGTATGAACCAGCAAGCCAGATGGAATTGGTTTTATACCAAATGTATAAACAGGGTGGTTATGGCTATCACATATTTGTTTGCTGTTGCAGTGCAATCTGTTCTTTGAGTCTAGAACATTCAGGAAAGAWTTTGGGTTTTTTTGCTTAAATTAGATAGTGCTGTGACCTTGAACAAGCCACTTAATCTTTCATTCCTCCTCTCTGTAGTTATTACCCTGTTCATTGTCATGCTCAGGGAGGCCGTGAGCTCTTTAATACAGCACAGCAGAGTGTAGATGCCTCCTATCTGAGTTACTGAGATATCACTAGACAGAAAAACCACAAGCAGCATTAATCAGCTTTTTCATAAAAGACAATGACATTCCAGTTTTGAAGCACGTGAAAAAAAAAACCCTTCAGAGGCATGTTCTGATGTAAATAAAGGTTCTATAGAGAAAAGGACCTACATCTTCAAGGAAGTATCTGACTAGCAAGTGTTTTTAAAAGAAATGGCTGATGTTAAGATGTGGTTGCTTGCAGACAGTTTGTATAGGAAAAGAAAAATAACTTAAAAGACAATACATAAGGTGTAAATCTGGAGTAACTTTTTCCAGAAATAGAAATACATAGAACACTGCAAGATGTCTTTAAATGAGAAGAAAAAGAAACTCTTTTTATTGAGATTACCCACAGTGCACGTGTAAGTTCCTTACCCAAGTTTCTCAGTGAACAATTCTAAGGGAAGGTACCAGAAGAGAAAGTACCAGAAAAGAAGAAAAGGACAGATATGTAAAGATTGTTGCTGGATTCTGGCACTAATGAGACCATATTGGATGTACCCTGTGTGTTTTGGTATGTATTTTATGGAAAGAATAAATGCAAAATTGCAAATAACTCTATATTTATTCAAGAATTCAAGGACAGAACTTGGCTTCTGCAACTAAGCAAAATAGAGACAAGTGAGGAACCTTTTATAAGAACAGGAAAAGCAGCAAGATAACAAATTGATCTGATTACTAACTAATGCGAAGTTGTCTTTTTGGACTTAAATGGGAGAAGAAAAAGAAGTTCTGCTAAAACCTAAACAGTGGCTGACTTTGGAAGATATTGCCAGAGCAACCAAGAAGTGGTGAAAATCAGTTCAAAAGAGATAGATAACTTTTGTTGAGAAGAAATTGGCCAATACACCAATTCATGATCTTGGGACAAGACTTGAGGTATAACTCATTCCCAAAGGCTTTACAGAGAGTCTTTAGAGCAAAACACATTTTGCTGCTCTAATACTATATTACAAATATGCAAGAATTACAACATCATTTTTCAAAAGATGTGACAAAGAAAGGGAGCGCTTTAAAAATATGAGAACATASAAGAGGCCAGAGGTCAGTTTGCCTTAAGTTATATGGTATTTAGTAGGACCAAGGACACAACTGAATTCATTTTACTGAAAGAAAACTCAGTTTATAGGCAACACAGTGGCTGATCGGCATGTGAATGTAACATAAGAATATCTTCAGACTGGAGCACAATACTAATATAAGTTAATTGCAGCAATCTGGTTTTTCATATGCTGKTTTTTTTGTAGACACTAACTTCCCTCTTTTTATTTGCCTGACTGATGGGTAAGTAAAGAGATAACAACCAAAACTGCTGCAGTGCACAAGCCTTGCCAACATGACAGATGGCAGAAACACGATGGTGAGGCTTTGGGTACTCTCCCCAACAACAAAGGGACAGTGGAAGTCTTGTGGAGACACAGTGGTCCCACTTCCCTTAAATTTGCAAAGAAACACCCAACTCACTAAAAAAGTGATACACTTGCAAAACATTTAATAATGGACAGAAACTCACTTGAAGATACTGGAAGGACCAGCTTGTAAGGATGACCATAGCACAATCACACACTTCTTCCCTTAGGGAGTGAAGGACAGGGTTGAGTTGAGCAAAGATTGGGATGAACACTTGACCTACACCTCTGACCATGATGTGAGTGTCCCTCCCACTCCCTTAACTTGGAATACTGGGCTAAGGTCACTCATAAGGATTAGAGTACCCTGTACGTTCAGGGTTTGGAAATAGTAGCATTTTCAGCTCCTTGCACGGTTAAGAGACCTCTATACACACAGAGAGGTCCCTATACCCCTATAACAGTACAGCATTTCTTAAAAAAAAGTTTTGTTTTATTTATTTTTTATTTATTTTACTTTATTTTTTTTTTCTTTTTTCTTTTTTCCCTCGGGGCAAGCAGTGTAGTCCATGTAGTTGTGCTAATTGCTAACTGATAGTTACTAGTTGGTAAGCCCATCCCTCTGAAAATCACACCAATGATGGTGGATGTTATCATAGAATCATAGAAGTCTTATGGTTGGAAGGGACCTCAGAGGTCATCGAGTCCAACCCTCCTGCTCAMGYAGGSWCACCTASAGCATGKGGCACAGGGCTGCATCCAAGCGGGTTTTAAAGATCTCCARAGAARGAGACTCCACAACCTCYCTGGGCAGCCTGTKCCAGGGCTCTGTCACCCTCACTGTCAAGAAGTGTTTTCTCAAGTTCCTGTGGAACTTTTGGTGCCTCAGCTTGTGGCCGTTTCCTCTAGTCCTGTCGCTGRSCACCACTGAAAAGAGGCCRCCCCCTCCTCCTCACTGCCTCCCTTGAGGTATTTATASACACTGATCAGGTCCMCCCTCAGCCTTCTCTTCTCCAGGCTGAACAGGCCCAACTCTCTCAGCATTTGCTCATATGGCAGATGTTCCAGGTCCCTGATCATCCTGGTAGCCCTGCGCTGGACTCTCTCCAGCAGCTCCACATCCCTCTTGTCCTGGGGAGCCCAGAACTGGACACAGTCTCCAGATGTGGCCTCACCAGGGCTGTGTAGAGGGGGACCATCACCTCTCTCAACCTGCTGGAGACATTCTTCTTAATGCACCCCAGGATCTCGTTGRCCTTCCTGGCCACCAGGGCACACTGCTGCCTCATGGTCATCTTGTCATCCACCATGATGCCGAGATCTCTCTCTGYGGGGCTGCTCTTCAGAAGGTCGGTCCCCAGCCTGTACTGGTGTCCGGGGTTATTCCTCCCCAAGTGCAGGACCCTGCCCTTGCCCTTGTTGAACTTCATGAGGTTTCTCACTGCCCAGTCCCCCAGTCTGTCCAGATCTCTCTCGATGGCAGCACAGCCCTGAGGGCTAGCAGCTACTCCTCCCTCACAAACATCTTGCACCAATGAATAAAATCAGCTAACCAAAGCCCAATAGTTGTTGCCCCTCTGGATTATTTTGATGTCTCCTTTAACAAGCTAGCATGACACTGACTCATGGAAGTTGAGTGGAGGAACGTTTTTGAGCAGGAATTCAGGAATCATTTTGTCTGAAAATTCATCAAGATTGCAAGTGGTTTTATTGACTGCTGATATAACACAGCTTAAGTTATGGATTGGGAGAGCAAATAACTGGGTCAAATGAATCGATAATATAATTCTGGCCTCAACATCCTTTAAGTGGTAACCACTTTTTGTTTTGGGATTCCTTTCTCTTTTGGTCCTTAGAAACAGGTACTATGAGCTTGAAGAAATGAAGAATAAATGGCTTTATTAAAATATAATTTTAAATATATATATATAATTTACTGTCATGTATTTAAAAAATAGAATATTATAAATACTGTGCTATATAAAATATTAGAAAAGAAGTTGAAAGATAGAGGTAGAATAAGATATCCAGATTCAGTATATTTTAGGTCTGAGAACCTTAGTTATTGTCTGCTATATATTTGCAATTCCCAGAATTGTTCAAAGGCAACTAGATAGCAACATCTCAATTCTATACACAAACAGGAAAAAGAAAGGAAAACTTGTATCAGAAGAATGGATGTTCCAGTCATCATCCAGTGTATATTATCTCTACTATCTATAGAGACTGCTTCCTATGAATATACCTTCAAATATTTGAATACAGACACAAACATGCACATCMAAAAAATGGCTTTACATGCTATGACAGACTCCTTCCATATGAAAAAAATCCAAAAAACACCCAAGTATTGGCATCRTATTTTTCAAAGTGCCAAAAAAAATAGAATTTACATAAGCCTCCTTCAGGATAGGACTGTATCTTAATGCCATCCTCCCATTCACTAGATAATTCAGCAGTGAAAGGTATTCAAAATCGCAGGCATTGAACTTTATGTTGGTATTTATAAAGAGAAAACAGTTTTCAAATGACCTTCCACTCTTGACATTCATTCAAGAGTTTGATAGAGATACCATAAATCAAAGCAACAATTTCATCATCCTATTTAACTGACCTCTCACACTTAAAGATGTCCAGCTGAAAATTCAGACATCTTTAAACTCAACTGAAATATTAACATTTTGTCAAGCCCCCTAAATCAATCTGAAAACAGTGCTGTGAGGATGTGCTAAGTCCTCCGTGATAAAAGGAAGACATAAGAGCAATACTTACCAGCTGGAAGGAAGGAAGATACTGTAAACAGCAGCAAACTGCCAAATAACTACATCAGTTGGCATAGCTGCTTATCTCTGCAAAATTTAAGGGGCTAGCAATTATTTCCTTTGAAAATTTAGTGCTGAACAGGCATCTACACTAAAAAATAAATAAATAAATAAAAGCTTTTGGAAAATATGACRTCTAACTTTATCATTTTCAGCTTTTGAATTTGAGGGCTTGAATGGATGCTTRTGTTTAAAACTATCATTTTACTTTTCATAGAACTGCTGTTCAGAAACTGGATTTGTTCTCTTGTAATAGCAACAGTTTGGGGAAGAAAAGGTTGGACAGGGAGCAGAGAATGAAGGTCACAGTTCTCTCAGAAAAATGTAAGGTATGTATTAAGTTCAGTGAAGGCTCAGATTTACATCCCTGMTTGATGATCCCATTGGAATAGATCTTTGTTTTCGGGACTTTGTTTGGGGCTTTTTTGGTCCATTTTGGGCAGATTTTACCTTTTCTTTGAGAAATCCTCTCCCAAATTGTCCTTTTTTAATACGGAACCGGTACATCTCTACCTAGCCCCTGAGATAATATATAGAGTGTACTCATCCTGTTGTACTGAATGCCTACTTCCACAARTTATTGTAAAAATTTGTATGAGAAAGCTTTGTTGCTTGATACTGCCTTACTACATGCAAGCATTGTAAAGCTTTGGTTTTAACATCAATGTGATTTTTTGCCTTCATACCTTTAATGAACTAGGATTTTACCCTTTATCATTTAGTGTGCAGATCCATAAAATTCCACAAAGAAGGAATTAAAAATGTGCTCTGAGAGTATCCCTCTTTCTTTCTACATTTTCATCTTGCTCTTTTTCCAGCTCCTCATATAAACATACACATTTAYATATAGGCATTTATATACATATACACCTAGACACACACACATACATACGTGCGCGCGCACACACACGAGTGAATAATTCATATCTTTAKTATTACTTTCTTTAAGGGAAATAACTCATTCAAAGTGAAGGCATACAAAAAAAAACACATACTATGGCCATGCAAATTTAACAGAAGTAATGCTTACAACATGTAGGTGCAAACAGGTATATGCAAAGGAAACTGCAACTCCTGCATTCCTTTTCAGCTTCCATGTCCTGAGCTCTCTGCTCAAAACTCAAGTCCACTTAYAGTAATTTCAAAATGCTGACTTTGTTAATGTAGAGACCTCAGCAGGACAAAGAGCACTGAGGATGATTAATTGAAATTCAGAGCACCTTACAGAATGATTTGTTTGACATACCCAGTACGAAGATCTTGTTTGTTGAACTTATTATTCATTCATATATTCATAAAAAAAAATACAATAAAAGCATAATCCTTGCATAGTGCCTGAATGATCACATTGAAATGAACCTAGAGCTTTGCAGTGCTAAGCAAGGTCTTTAGTTTGCAAGAKAACAGTTTTACATAGCAATATCATTAGCTGTGTCTAGAGTTTACATTATACTTATAAATCAGAAAGGGAAATTTAATCTGCATTGTAATCTAAGGTTATGCTGAGAATCAGACATTTAAAATACACATGCATAATAACTGCTTATGTGACTTTTTGATTTTCTTCCTCCTAAATGATTTAGCAGTTACACAGTTCAAATGTAACTGAGTCTGTGAATGTTTGTATTTTTACAACTAAAATACAGGGCAAAAGAAAGAGAAGAATAATGAATATGCTTTGGTGATCTGGGAGACCAGTACTTAAAAAAGGCCACTATTATAGGAAAAAGATCTTTATTTTAAAAAATAACCACCAAGATTTAAATCAAATTTTGCTATGTTGAAAATACTGAGAAAATTAGGGTCAACATTTTAAGATGAAAATTCTTTCATGGAGGATTGAGCAATGAACAGTATTTACATGCTGCATAATTTTGTTGTACAGTATGATCATAAACTAACAATTTTCCTTCCCCATTAAAGTTTCCTACTGGTCTTCTTCCTAAACTGAACTTTTGGATATTTCTATTCAACTCCTGGTGGTATCATATTTTGAAGAAACTTTGAGCTAAAAATTACTTCTTTCTAGATTTAAAAAATATATACTTAATTTCTAGTAGGGACAAAAAGAAGCAGGTCCAAATCCAGCCTTGTATAACTAAGCCTAACCAGGACAGTTGACCTCATCTCTGTTTTCAAAGAGGAAGGTGCAGGAGGTTAGAGTAGATATCTACCTTTCATTACCCTCCAAAACTGCCTTTCCCTTGAATTAAGTTCTATTCCTATTGTTTTAAATCAAAGATTTGAGACACCAAAAGTTGTTCAGTTCATCCTTTGCAAAGGATGGTGGTGGGTGTCATCCATGAAAGAGGTGCTGAAGTACTTCCTTGACCTTATTGCTGCACTCAAAGGACAAGCAGAGTTGCACAATGCCATTACAGCACGGGAAAATGCATGAAGTTTGATCTCCAAGGTGAGGAACTAAAACAAAGTAAAAGCACACGTAAGATGACAATCAAGAAAGACTTGAGTTTGCTAGCCTTTCTGGGTAAGCAGCACATTGATACTTTAATAAAGTTGATTTCAAAACAGTATGTCAAAGATATTCTAATACTGTTGTGAAGAGTGCTTTTTTACCTGAACATTTTCAAAGATTTTGCTTTAAATAGTCATTGCCTTGATCTGCTGCTATTCCTGGCAATCACCTTGCTGTATTCACCTACAGAAAGATTAATATCTATGTCTAGAAGACAAAGGTGTTATTTGGTAGATGATAATAGTGAAATGATTGCTTTTTAAAGAAACTTTTTTTTTTTTTTTTTGATTGGAAAGTGGCATCCATGTGTTACCAGCTTATTTAACTTCACCAACTACTTCTGAAAAAACTTACAATTCTTTGTGCATTTTTTCTTCTGCATATTATTAATGGTATAAGCTATAAATCAACAGAAAACCTAAAAGCATTAAAAACAATTACATTGAAGATAGCAAGACGTTCTGCTAACAACTCATTTAACAATAAAGCTTTTAATGCATTGGGGACACTTAAAAATGTCATTTCATATGCAATGTCAACATTACTTAAATAAAACGGTGATTCTCATTTGAGTCAATTCAGATATCTTCAGAAAAAAAGAAAGCTGGTAAACAAGCTCACAAATCACAGAATCTGGAAATGACTTCAGTCAAATAATAAAAAATTGGAGGGTACTTACATTAGAATTAAATGGTAGAAACCTGGAAAATAATTCAAAGCAATTCAATTTATAGAAACATATGCATAACCTCTTAGGAACACCTGTTAAGAGAAAACAAATTGAGAGTGTTTTGKKTTTTTTTTTTTTTAATGCTGARCTTAAGAAAACCACAGCCTCTCTTTGCTTCCAGCTACGTCCCTCTTCTCTCTATTCTCACCACTGCAAGGATTTTGCTCGAGGTTTTGCTAGCATTACAGCAGACGCAACTACTCAAACACACAAGTCAAGTGCTTAGCCTTCAATCTCACCACAAGGTGCTCTGTTTACCAAGGACATGCAGCCTTCAAGGGCCATGTAACCATACAAAAGTACACTCACACATAACCCTACCATGTCTACGAGATGTAGAATAATGGAAGGCAGAGATGACAGCTCAGTCTGTCAAAAGTATACAGAAGTATAACTGTGTTCTCCCCCAGAAGTAGGATTAATTAGTTCAATAGTATTGATTAACTGGTATGGATGTAACAATCCACTTTTCAGGACCTCTTTCCATAAATGAATTATTTCATTTGTCTTGAATTATGCAATGTCTTAAATTATGTAATCATAATCTCAGAGTTGCAAACACTTAATACAGCCAAACCTATACCAGAATCAACATCCCATCTGTGGTCTGAATCCATTTTCTACCTCAGAAAGTTCTTTCAGGCCTAAGAGGAGGCTCAGGGGAGCCCTTATCTCTCTCTATAACTACCTGAAAGGAGGTTGTAGTGAGGCAGGGATCAATCTCTTCTCCAAATAACTACTAAAAAAAAGGATAAGAGAAAATAGCTTGAAATTGTGCCAGGGGAGGGCCAGGCAAGATATTAGGAAAAAACACTATATAAAAAGGTGGTGAAGCATGGAACAGGGTGCCCAGGTAAGTGGTAGAGTGTGGTCCCTGTGGCCCCTGACAGTGTTCAAGAAATGTGTAGATAAGGCACTTAGGGACATGGCTTAATAGGCCTGATGTTGACGGATTTGTGGCTGGACTCAATGACCCTGAAGAYCTTTACCAACCATAACAATTCTATGATTCCACTTGAGTCTTCATTTAGAGGAATCTTCTTCCTTCCTTCTGAGGCTGCTCAGGCTATCTTGTGAAGTCTCTACCTCCAATCTTAAAGCTGAATCTTTTTTCCTATTTTAAATAGATAAAATACCCATATAAATAATCAGATATGAGCCTATCTTCTCTTAAACTGAAACAGAATAATGACAATGTTTCTTCTAATTTGTGCCCAGAGGAAATTTTCTCACATCTCATTCTTCAGTCCTTTTGCTTTCACTTAGCTTAACTAAAGATAAATTGACCCAACCTTCTTATGATATAGATTATAGATTATGACTTATGTTCTAATCTTGTTCTACCTTCAATGGTTTATTTCATACTATTGCCTATAATTTCTTACATCAAAGTACAACATAAGAAATGATAAATTTTCAAAGAAAATTAAGAACAAGTGGTTAATATTCCAGACAACTCTTCTCCAAAACCTCCTGAACACATCCTTTGAAGGCATTCTTCCCTCTAACATCGTCTAATTTTCCTCTTTTCCTCTACATATTACATTTATTTTACCTCTCACCATCTAGTCTGATAAACTGAACTTGCTCTAGAAGAGAGTGCTAGATGCTTTCACTAAAAAATACCAGTTATTCTGTGACAGAATCTCAAGAAAACACCAAAACTTAGTCTTCTGCTGTGACAAAGGCCTTACCAAGAATCAGCTAAAGAGTGGGAATCGAGAGAGTTCAAAGTCCTGCTCATTCACAAGAGAAAAAAAATGCGTGCTCTGACTACCATGCTAATCATTCTTTATTATATATATCTCAAATGCCTAGTGTTATCCATTAGCTACTCTACCATTACTCTATTTTTAACTTTTTAGGAAGTTCTTCCTGAAGTCTTCTGTTGCCCTTATTGCAGAGGGATTAGCAATAAATTGGTTGGGAGAAGTAKTCTTTCCTGGTCATGCCTGAGTATTTTGCCAACTGATTTCAACAGGCTGTGAAAATGCCAGTGATTAGACAAGTGTAAGCCCCTGTTCTCATATGAAGTTTATTTTAAGATCAAGACCTCAGCCAGTGTAGCCATAGCAATGGCATTTTTATTGTAACACACTAATAATCCAAAACTGTTACCATGGAACCCAGTTACAAAGACTTGGACAATCAATTCTGATTATTATAGTTAAATGGTAATAACTTAAATCCTACAAATAGTAAGTTTCAGGCACACTCTCAGACACAAAATTTCTTTTTAAGGATAAAACAAATTGTGTTAGCTAGGCATTGTAATACCACGGCAGGGAACCCAGGATATAACTGCCGCTAATTGATCATCACATAAGCTGTAATTTAAAAAAAAAAAAAAAAAAAAAAAAAAAAGCCTACTGCCAGGAGGCATTCAAAAAAGGTAAACTCCTGCTGTCTTGGGAGATCAAAGAAAATCAAGGAAATTACTTCCAATGTGATCCTGTGCAATCAAATGCTTACTGCTTGATATTTCAAAAGCAAAAATGCTAGCACTAACTGGAAGTCGCTTTTGAAAAAAAAAAAAGAGTTTTGTTTTGGTTTTGGTTTATTAATCTTGTGACCARGTAATACAATTTCCCTGTGTATCTTCATCTAGAAAACTTGTGAGAGTTGATTTTGGAATAAAGCAAAAGGAAGAGAGAAAGGAATAAGCAGGGTGTTCCAGAGATTTTTTAAATATAGTTTTAGTTATTATTAAAAAAAGAATAAAAGGTCTATTTTCCTAATTTTCTTGACTGCAGGAAAGAGGAGAGCAGAGCAAAGCACCAGACGTAGTAAACTCAGTCTTCTTATAACATATGATACTAAATGTTTTATCAGCAGACACCAAAACATAGCATCTACAAATCAGAGAACCAAATGTCACAACTATGTTAGGAACATATTTGTCTTGCAGCTGCTAATAGGAAAACAGGCACACAGAACATTCCCTCCAGCAGAACAAGCACAGCCTTCTGCACTTAAGGCCCAAGACACATAGAGGCCTAAAGCATAAACTACATCTATTGCCATTTTTTCAAACAATGCAAAACATCCAGAAATCCAAACAGTAGATTGTTCTTTTTGGGCCATCTGCCATTGACATGACACAAGCTTGGACAGCATAATCCATTACTGCATGTGCAACAATAGCACAAAGAGGCTTGGTTTGCTGGTTTCAAGGTCTTTTGTTGAGAAAGAGGGTTTATTTTGCAACTGTTCATGAAGATTTCTATCTTACATAATTTCTTAAAGGAATACTCTACCAACTGTATTGCTTCAAATACTGTACAAACTGTACTTGTTTATATGACTGTACAAATCCTTTTCATCTGGAAAATCTAATGTACAATAAGAAAAAAAGAAGCACAACAGCATGACCATTATGCCTCTGCAAAGGGAAAAAAAAAAAAAAAAAGCCTGCAGTAAAAAACACCACACTGATTTAAGTACTGCTGTCAACATTTGCTTCTTTCAGGCCCCAAGGACCAATAGACGCTTACAGGGAAGCAAATCTGGGTCTTATAGACAGGCAAAGCTCCCAGTACTGATTATTCACAGTCAGGTCCCCAGGAACTCTTACCACATTTCATATTTTTCAATTTGAAAGAATGCACTACTTATCTTGAAACCTCCTTTCTCCTTGAAATGTAATCCATCAATAAAAATGTAACATCAGCACAAAAAATAAACCCTGCAGAACGGTTTCCCTCTGATTTTCCCCTGTAGTGTTCAATAAAATTAAGTGTTCAATAAATTAATACAACTACCTACCTGAAAAATCATTATCCAACAGTATTATACATAAACATAAAATAACACTATTCAGTAATGTGAAACTGAATTGGAGGCCTCCATAACTGGCCGTAACTGTGATAGCCATCACTGTCACAGCTTCCTTGTCTTAACTGCATATACATATTTGCTTCTGGGATGAATAAGCTACACAAAGGAACCAAGTTCGACACGTTATTGCTGTAACAGTTACACAATCAGTTGTTGTCCAGGTGCTTTTTTCCATCTCCTTCAACTGAGACTTGAAATATAGTGCTTTATAGTTAATATATAGTGAAACAGATGAGCAAGAAGAAAGATAGGGGAGTAGAAAACAAACAAACAACATCTCTTATTGTAAGAGATTTTAATTTAAACACTTGTAAATGCTGACCATTCTACTCTACACTTACAGTGTGTTATCTTCTTCTCTCCCTTTTTCATTGACATTTATGCTTAGGATAATTAAGAACAAACGTTGAAAAATTACCCAAACAACTGAGACAGAGAAAAGAGCACATATACAAGAAAATTTTTCCTTTAGTCTAAAAAATTGAACTTTAAAAATGTCAACGCTTCTGATTTGTACTGAAAAAAGAAATCCCTATAACCTGTGAAGGAGGCACTATATTTCACTTCATGTCAAATTTTACTCCTACTACCTAATCTTGTGTGTATCTTACTATATCACTAGTATATTACTATACAATATTCAATAACTTTCTGTTACCTAAACATTCAAAAATGGACTAAATACAAAGCTGTCAGTATGCAGGAAGTCAGTAAG
Organism: Nothoprocta perdicaria; assembly: GCF_003342845.1. Lineage (NCBI taxonomy): Eukaryota > Metazoa > Chordata > Aves > Tinamiformes > Tinamidae > Nothoprocta > Nothoprocta perdicaria. Next base: position 820,463 of record NW_020455699.1, on the reverse strand, counting down.
GATATAGCTCTTTTGTCTTCTGGACAGGAGATATCTACATCTAGCTGTGAATTCCTAAATATGGACCCTGTTTCTCCATCTAGCCAGGATGCAATCCTTATTCAATCCTTTATCATTAGCAAGGTGAGAATAGTCTGCAGTCTTTTATGTAATATATACATTTGAAGATATCAGCCAGACCGTCAGAAGACTATAATGTATAACTGAGCACAGAGCTCTTGGCTTACAACACTTTTTTTCCAAACAGGCTGGAATACACAGCAAATGATAGCTTTATTCTGATGTATAGATGCAGATACCTTGTATTTTATATATAATAAATATATATATAATTTTCAAATCATATAGTTATAAAATAAAACATTTTATAAAACTTTACACAGCTGTTTACTTTTAAGACAATCTGCCATTTTCATCTGAAGAATCTCACAAGATTATTCCATCAATAATGTAGATACTTTTATGAATGTATTTATAAGTAGTAATGGTCAAAATTGCATACAGATATATGAGGATCATGGCCCTCATATGGCAGTGGTATTATGCACAGTAAGAACAACAGAATTTTACACCCAAAGCATGTGTAAATATATAGATATATATAGATATAGATAGATATATAAAAATATAATACTAATTTGCTTGAAAATGTTCAGGTCATATTTATTTCAAGGAATGTGTTTAGGTCTAGCTCTTCAAGAGTTCTCAACATTTGATATATTAAAAGAAAAAATTTTGGAGAAGGCAGCCTCAGTATTACCAGACATAGATCATGCATTTAAGCTGGAAAGGAAGCAGGATAATACCTACAAAAAATTGTCAAAAGTTAGGGCARATGTATCTCACTTAATTCTATCCCTAAAATGGTAAATCTGAGATTAAGAATAAAACATTTCCAAGCACAAGCATTTAAGCAGACCTAGCCTTATCTAAGAAATTAGTCTGTACTTTTTACATTTCAGTAGCAACTGACYGATTTGTTGTCCATTTGGTAGATTCAAATACATATCCCCTTCACTGGAATTATTTGTATCTCAGAATAATGAGGACTTTAGCAAAATGGTTCAGTCCAATTCCAAAACTTACTTCTCTAAATTTTTCCAACTTAACCACATTTTAAACAATAAAACTCAGCAGCTATAATCTAAATCATACACTTACCAGCCTTTTTCCCACAAGCTTTGAAGCCTAAAAGTTACCATGGAAACAAATTCTACATTTCTACAAATTGAAGGAGCTGTTAAAAACAAAACAAAACAGAAAAAAAAATTAACTCATTGCTAACTATACTTCATTCAAATTAAAAGCACACTAAACTACTAAACTAACACTAAAACTACTAATGATCCAAAATAGCATGGCACTCAAAAATTTCTACAATGAAAATAAACCACCATACTGTTTTTTTACAAAGGAGCATTTTTACAGTGTATTTACAACATGTCATTGTAACTGTTAATGTGCGATAAAAAGTGCCACTAGACCACAAATCATCCTACAACCTAAATGACAGCAGAATTGCTGCCTGAAGCTTTAGATTCAAGCACTACATGCTTATTTTTGCCTACATCCAAGATTTGCAGGATGATCTCAGGCAAATGATTTAACCTCTCATAGCTTTGACTTCCTATCTGTAAAATGGGAAGATAATGCTTGTGATATTCCTCAGGGAAAGAGTAATGCAAGATATTCTTGCTAGGGAAATGTTAGGGAAAGATACTGCTTACGTCTGCATAAACACCTAAAAAAGGAAAGTAGATCATACAGTTGTCATATTGTGTACCTCTATTTCTTGAAAGTTGCCTCCGATCTTCAACAGTACAAAATTGTGGTAACTCGCCAGATGATCTCTTATATCTCTAGAGGTGGACAGAGACATCTCCTAAAATCTATTTCTTCTCAAGATCTGATGCATTTCACATTATACATAGTTTATAGCCATAAGAATATTCAGGGCACAGAGTCAGAAGGCAAGAATATGTGCAACTAGGGATGATCTATCCTCATTTGAYGTAAGTCCATATAATTTCTTCTGTTGGATAAATTATGATTCTGAAACTGGAATTCTCACTGAAAGAGGGTGCAGGAAAAGAAAAACAGAAATAATTCTGAGTAATTGATCTCAAGTCTTCACTTTCAGGGTAAAATAATTCCAAGATCACCTGAGGTTGGAGAGTATCATGTTACCAAACAGTTTGATGTCTAAGTTATCTTTTGAAACCCTCATCATTCATTTCTGAAGTTTGTCTTTATTTACTTCAGTCACTTATATATGTAAAAATATATAATGATATTCTATAAAATAATATAGAAGTGACCTTATAGACCTCAGTGTCTACTGAGATTGCCAGTCCTGATAATGACTTATGTCATGAGAACTCTTGTCAATTATAACTAGTTCCAAAGCACTCATGACATTGAACAGCATCAAATTATAACTGCTCTCTAAGCCATATCTGAGAACAGGGTATAACACAGATTTCCCATCTTTGTTTCACATTTGAAAGGTGCCAAGTCATCCAGGCACATCCAAGCTATACTGGCAGATCATCCTCCTCTAATTCTCCTCAAAAATGAATAAAGCTGCCATGGTGAAGCCTTAAACTTTTAAGTGCTTATTTCTCTATGCAGTTTCAGTGCAAGCACAGAGTGRGAGACAGAGAGACTATCACTATGAATTTGGACCACTCATATGAGCAAGGATTTGTAAAATTTAACTTGTTKTTCAAAGTAGCTTTCTTCTTTTTCCCACTAAATGTTAAAAGGATTTCTCCCAAACAAAACTAAGATAGCAGACCCCATTCTATTTAGTTCTTTGCAAAGACCAAAAACAACCATAAATGTCAGATTTCCTAGCACAATATATATTCAAATTTCCTAGCACTAATRTTCATTGAGAAAAAAAGAGAGTGGGTATGTAGATTGAAGATCTCCCAATTTTTGACTATCTACAGTGTTCTGATCATAGAAGAAAATTCTGTGATCCATTTCTGTATTCTTAAACTGCTTCATAGACCACTCTAGAACCATTCAAATTGTATCTACAGACAAAATCAGACAGACAAAGGTCTTTCTTCTTTAAATGCGCTTGATCAGAACACCTGTTTCCAAATTATGTCCTTTTTTATTTCCAATCATTTCTATAAGGCCTCCCACATTTTAATATTTCATTCCAGAAGAAAAGCATCCACTAGACTTAAAACACATATTTTAATCCATAAATATATAATAAAACCAGAAAAGAACTTCAACTACAAGAAAGTTGCAAGGAAAAACAGATAAATCTTACAAATACGAATACAACCTTAGAGTTATGGAGTGAGTTGGGCTATTTTTGTAGCAATTCTGTGAAATGTGTAACCAGGGCCATATTATTACCTTTGCATTTTTAGTAGTCTTATCTGCATTGTTGTTTTCCCAAGCTACTACAAACATTGCATAAACCCTTGTTTATATGGTAAATAGGTTCTATCTGGTTACCTAGGCAAGACGCAAACCACTTTCTATGTACTGAATACAAAATCAAACATCAAATATCTGAAAATGCAAATGTGGGTAAAAGGACAACTAGATTTCTTTTTGTCAGAATGCATAATTCATATTTAAATTAAAATTGCTGTCAAGTTTTAAAGCAATGGCAGGGAAGAGTATTTAAAATAATTTGACTTTAACTAATACTAAGGTAATTGTCAGTGACCTCTGAACTCTGAAAGTAGTGCTACTTTTTATGTGGCAAATGTAATTACAGGATTTGATTTCCTATATATAGTATGCAATGGAAATGCTTTAATTGATACTGATATATATTTGTAATAACTCCTGTGCAAATTAAAGATCAACGCCAATTTTCATTTCCTGGATGCTATTTCTATTGAACAACCAGCTATTTCTCCCAAATTAGAGATATGCAGAAGCAGATCTTTTGCAGAATACACAATATATGTTTTAAATCCCAGTGTAGTTTGTGTGCATGTCATTTATGATCAAAGCTTGCATGTCTCTTGCACTTATGCACACACACAAAGACAAATCCCATCAGATGTAGGCTTCCTTTATGAGATTTTGCTTCTAGCTGATTTTTGATTGATTGCCAAGCACTCTTCACAAAGACTAAGTTGGATAGCATTGTATTATCTGATATCAATGTTGCAGTGCATCACAAAGAATCAAGGCAGAAATAAGAGGGAAGCTTGGAAAAGCAGGATTATTCATTTCTTAAGTTTTGCTTGTTTGTTGCCTTGCTTTAATTTCTGTACATTAATCTAGATTTAGGAAATCTTATCAGTTTGTTATACTTACRAAGAAATATTTGGTAAAGGTTACTTTTTTTGTTGTTGTTAAATTTTGCCATTTCTTTGTTCACATACACATTAAATGTTGGAAAGCTAACTACAAATACCTAAAGTAAAATTACAGCTTCACATAAAAAAGGTCTCTTTGTTTGAGGTTAATTAAAATACTCCCTTCTACTCCATGGAAACATGTTCTTTATGAATGTAGGTAGATTCGAAACAGTCACRGTAGCTGCTGTGAGGACTGGAAGGTGATCTTTAATGTTTCATCCCCATAAAACAATAGCAAACCTACTACCATAAAATAGAATTTAGTTCCTCAATTTTTCATGAAAAGCAAAAAGAACTTATTTTGAAATGACCTCTTAAGTTCTAATGGTGTGAACCATATAAGCTACATAGTAAAAGCGGATGGAGAAACAAAGAACAGAGGAACACTCGCAGCGCAAAGGTCTTGCTCTGAGCACAGCAGAGAGCCACATCTGATCTCACAGTGTTTTATCCTGCTGTGACCTCATAAACTTCATTAAGCTTCAGTCCTCTATATAAACACAAATGAGTAAGTACAAAGAGTTGCATGGATTTTAAGCTGGGAAGAGTGGAAAAAGACTTAATCAGCAAGCACCCAGTTACTACACCAAATCTGTTGTCAGCAACAGTATAAAATATTAAGAAATTTCTGTTTTTCAAAGAAATAGCATTTCTCACCTGTAACAGGAACATCAAATTTTATTCTTTCTGAACAGAAAGAAATTCCTTTAAACTCAAAGCACTAAACTATCCCAGCCCTCGACRATTGTTCCTTTTTGCTCTGCATCGTGTTTTACACTAGAACTCTGTGCTTTCCTGGATCATCCTCTAGCAGAGCTARTCTGTCACCAGGATGTTGTGTAGTCCAGACTTGCACTACACAGTGAGATCTCTACCACTATTCTCTCTCAGGGCTCATTTCATCATGCTGAGTCTGAGGAGAAGGGAGAAGAGATTAAAAAAAAACAGACTTAACTTCAAGACATAACTAATTTCTGCTAGCTTGCAAAAAAAAAACCAAACAGATTATTTGCAGCCATTTTAAGCAACAGCTCATGGGCTAATGAGCTTCAAAAATAAAAGTATGAGAAGAAAACTTGAGCAAGAATTTGTAAATGTGACAGAGGCCCTGTAGCGAACAAACCTTCAACACTGTAGCTTGTTTCTGATGCAACCTAAAAGCACATTATTTTACCAAAGCTTATTGATGGTTGTAAGGGCCTTTTACCTACAGATACATCAAATGTATTGAAATAATGCAACACTAATCTGTCAGACTTTTTTCTGTAATAGATGTTTTTTTCTCACTAAATCAATTCAAAGGCTAATTGGGGTGGAAGGTGACTATCTCTAGTGGTTATAAATACATTTGCATTGCTATCAATCTTTTACACCACCGATGTTTAACGAGGCTGAACGAGAGCTGAGTCTAGCCTTTGAGCCATAAAACTGGACGCAAACATATAGCCAATGCTGCCATCAAGTGGCAAAATTTAACAGTTGCAACACTGGTCGTATTCGACAGTTCAGAATTGCTTGCATACACTTCCCAGTACATAACGAGAGGAGCACAAGAAAGACAGGAAAGAGGTGCAAGATTTTATGGACAAGTTCGTATTTAGTCCCCATGGATTCTAGTGTCCCACCAGCAGTTTCAGGGTGTGGATACTGTTGTCCACCCTCCCTCATCTCTGTTGACCGGCTGAAACTCAATCCACAGCCAGCTACAGTATTCACAGTTACAGCAAGGAACTTCAAACAACCCATAAGCATTAAGTTCACACAAGCCTAACCTCAAAACCTAGACAAATCACAAAGGATTATTCATTCTTGTGTTTCCTGGACCGCAGTCTACACTCAAGCCTGTCTCAAAACATCAGTTAACACATTTCAGTCTCCTACCAAGTAAAGAGTCTTTTGTCAATTTCTGAAGTAAGTAGGTCCACATATGCAGCCTAGCAAAAAAACAAAAACACTTCGCAATGGTACTTAACATGCAATTCAGATGTTCAATATACTACATAAGTCCTAATGATCAGAAAAAAAAGATGAGAACCCTTCATATCTTGAGAACCCACACCCTCAATGCTCATCACCTGACCATTGCCCTGGCAAGGTTGTTTACAACATTCCTGTGAGCTGGGTAAAGTTGGATATCCAGGGAAACAAGAGGTCTGATTTACCTTCCAACAAAACCAACACTTATGTGAGAGATAAATCTCTTTAGACAATTAACTTGACTCAATATTTTGGGAATCAAACAAGTGTTTAAATAATTTCTACAGCTTTTTGCCTCATGAACAGAAATAGAGAAGTATGAATMGAAACGGGCTAAGTTGTTCAGGTACAAGGAGAAAGAATAGTTTCCTTTTTTGTTTGGTCTGTCGGTAAAGCAGGAAAGAGTCCTTCTTCCATGCATTATTTCGGCATGGACAACTTCCAAAGTGTTGAAGGCGACTTCCCTAAACCAGTTCTTTTGCATATACCTGCAGCCTTTACTCCCCACCAGCCAGACTGCTACCAGCATTAGCCACTAATGTGCTATTTAGAGTGAGTGACAAATTAACTGTTATTACCCCACTGAAGAGATGAAAGAACAAGTAAAGAAGCACTGAAACCTCTTTGAAGTTACAATATTACTATGTGCTCTCCAGAGCCTTACAAGCAGAAATTTGGAGTAACCAATGGCTGATTTCAGAGAAGACTGGGTTTACTGAAGCCAGCTATTACGACTTCAGAGCCTTGCTTTCATGTGCCTAATGTTGCACTAAACAGTTCATAAACTTTATGTAACAATGTTAAGGCAGCAGCAGGAAACGTGTGTTCTATCTATGCCTTTATTACTGAGCTTTCGTATGCAGAGTGTCACAAAGGAATATATATCTACTGTAAACATTAATGCCATAGCCTGCTACTTTATGTGACAAGTAAAGACAAGTCATTATGCCAATGAATATATGAGCTAAAATGAGAACTGCAACAGTAGTGGAAGCCTGGGGGAAAATGGCATCATGAAGACAAAATGCACAAAATAATGTTAGAATCAGTTACAGGCACATACGCATAATGTTAGTTAATAGCACTTTCTTTAATTACAGCATTAACTGATATTGTTGTTTAAGGGAAATTAAAAAACACACTTGTCAAATGATCAGAAAAAAGAAAAAGTCTTGAGGAAGCATTCTGGAAAAAATAAAACAGAATAAAACCTCTATTTAGGAAGTCTGTGGATGAACAGGGAATGAACACTTAAAATAAAAAACAGCTCCTTTGTGTTCAAATTTAATGCATATGCTGTAGCATTAGGTTTTTTTTCCCTTCTAGTATTCCAAAAACCACAGCTGGGACCAGCTGGTGTCACACTGACTTCCATTTCTGCCTCAAGTACTTTTAAACAGATACGTATATACTGGGAGAAAGACAACCGAACAGCCTACATGTTATCATTTATTTGTTGCTCAGAATAAAGACCTTCAATATTTGTTGAAAATGTATGAATGCTCCAAGAATAACCAGTTTAGAATAGCTGAGCTACAGATGAAGCTTGCCAGATGGTAAAATCTGGTATTCCAAAGAGAAATTGTCTCTTTTAATTTTCTAATGATGTCTTGACATCCTTAAATATTGCAATACATTATTAACCAAATAAAAACTAAAATCTAAAATAATAAAAAATAAAACTAAAAATAAATATGAAAAAGGAAGCAGCACTATATATTAAAGCTAACTAAAGTACCTGTTCAACTGAGACTATGCTCAGAATCCATCAATATAGTAACAGATGGGAGATCCGTGAAATCAGGCCTGAGCACTGTAATCAGCACAGTACTGGAGTACTGTGTTCAGTTCTGGGCACCCCAGTATAGGAGGGACGTGGAGTTTCTCGAGAGGGTCCAGAGAAGGGCAACCAGGATGAGTAAGGGAATGGAACATCTCTTGTATGAAGAGAAGCTGAGTGAGCTGGGCCTGTTCTCTCTGGAGAAGAGACGGCTCAGAGGGGATATGATTAATGTGTATAAGTTCAGGAAGGGAGAATGCAGGGAGGAAGGGGACAGGCTGTTCTCACTGGTGGCCAGCGACAGGACGAGGGGTAATGGCCACAAGCTGGAGCATAAGAAGTTCTGTCTCCAGGTGAGGAGCAACTTCTTTACTGTTAGGGTGACAGAGCAGTGGAACAGGCTGCCCAGGGAGGTTGTGGAGTCTGCTACTCTGGAGGTCTTCAAAAYCCGCCTGGATGCCRCYCTGTGCCACATGCTGTAGGTGTGCCTGCTTGAGCAGGAAGGTTGGACTAGATGATCTGTAGAGGTCCCTTCCAACCTTAAATATTCTGTGAATCTGTGAATCTGTGTAATCAGGTATTAATAAACTTTTTCAGTGCCAAYCTACATTCATTTTCTAAAATATTGATAGCACCAGCATCCAGTCATAAATTTTTCATTGTTAGTATATCGAAATTGTGCCTGTGCTAAGCACATGTCACAGAACGAGTGGTGGCAGGRGTGAGTGACAAAATGCACCTCACTCAYATGAAAGAAATAATAACAGGATTTATTAATATGGACAATGATTTCACGAGATTCTATGGCAAGGTCACTTATTATTCACTGCATGGAGGCTCAAGATAATACACAATTATCTTGGGATACCCTCCCGTTGGGTCACGCGGTTCCGATTGGACCCTCTTGCTTTCCAGGCTCCTTCTGAGAGGAGTCTGGGTGAGGCTGGATCCAAGCCGAGTCCCAGACCTGGTCAACGGTAACCTTGAGAGGCGTCCCTGCCCAAGGGGAGATCCTGCTGTGCAGGCCGCAGCCGTGTCAGGAGAGCTCAAGGGGCTCTCGGGCTGTCCGCATATTTAAAGGATAAAATAATTGACTTATAGTCATTCTTTCATTTCAGAGGCCCATTGGCTAGTGCACTAGCCTTACCTCCCCTTTGGGATGCAGCCTTCAGGAATGTTATGTTGAGTCTAAGTGGCAGAAGAAATCAGAATGGTGGCACCTACCAGGATTAGATAAATCACTGGTGGTTAGYAACTGAACAGGGCTGCATGTAAGGCACAGGCCAGGATGAGCTGGGAAAGGAGCATATCCGTCAGCACAGTAGTTTAGTTTACAGKGAAAAGGCTATCCCAAGTCAAGTAGCAGCATTTAGCTTGTGCACACTAAATTAGTTTTAAAAAGAAGATTATTGCAGACAACTATGACTTCTTTCATACAGAACAAATAAGTTACGTTTTCAAGTTTTGACAAGTGCTGCTGAACTAATCAAGGAAAAGTAACAGCAAGCTTTTCCAAGCATTTGGTGACTAAAAAGGTACACGACTCACAGTCAACCCACTGTAGAACATGAAAGTCTGTCACAGGATGCTGTGGATATATGCAGATGTTGAAGCTCAAAAAGTAATCTGAAAAACTAATAGAAAAAAAAACCATCAAAACTATTAGACAAGTAACACATATAAGTAACATTTCAGGAAGTCTCCAAGCTGAAGAAAGACAGATTACTGGGAAAGTATTGCTATATCCTTTCCTCTTCTCATATTCTCATGACACATCTGACAGTGATCACTGATGGAGGCAGGATGTTCACTTGCTCTACTAAATAAACATGGTATGCCGCATTATGTTCTGTTATTGTTCTCAGAATGAGATATTTAATATAATTCTGTTTTCATTCTTAATTAAAGCACACTTTAAAAATCACAAAAAAATCCCTAACATTGTCTCTGCCACCACCTGTTTATGTTGAGACTGCTTAGGGTTTCTGCTAAGACATCCTAATTTAAGTTTATTAAAAGCCCAACAACGTTGGGCCAGACAGCTCTTGTATCCCCACATGGACTAAAAGTGGCCTGCTGAGTTTTCATGAAGGCTGAATTTTTCATATTCCACTCTGGACCTTCCTTTATAGGATATGATGGTTCATTGCTGCATTGTAAAAGTGAGAATAGCTTATAGTAGTGAGCTTGCTGCAAAAAAACGTRCAAACATAGGCTCTACAAAGACAATAAACTAATATTTTACCTATATTGATATTCAAACTATGGAGTGCTTAAATTCAACTACTAAGGSACATAAACTTTTTTTTTTGTAAATTAACTGTTTTAAGTGAAAAATTAAAATGGCTATTTATTTAATCTAAGCTTTTTGTTGTAGTAGTTTTGGTTTGTTTTTTAATTTTTGTTTGCTTTCTGTTTTTAATTTGGATCTACCAGTACTATTCAGAAGAAAGCTAGTTGTCACACAGGAAGTCCATCCATGTGGAAACTTGTGCAGTTTTTCTACTGATTCAGGCCGTAATTCATGTCATATTTTATCCAACAGAAATGCTCAGTTTTGTTGTAACATGTTACCATCTATTAAAAACAAAATTGGAATCTTTTCAGTCCAACAGCTTGCCTTAAAGGACTCTTAAAGGCAGGTTTGACCTTTACACTATGAATTTCATTTCATTGTAAGCTCTTACATTTCTATTACTGCTTAACACAAACTCTTCCTGAAATGTGACCTGACAACTTCTATCTGTATTTATTCATGCTAAGTTTCTGCTTAACAACCATTAGACTGAAAGCGTAATATACTTACTGGAGAAAAAATATTTCCTGCTATTTCACTTCATGAAGGTCATAACAGCTTTACAAAAATAGAAACAAAGTGTTCCATGTTTTCCCATTGTCATACTATTTAAATTCCTTGTTTTAAACACTTCCATATGGTGTTCACCAGAATTGTTTTCTTCCTGACCCTCTATTCCTAATTTTGCTATTTAAGTTTGCTATATAGTTTATGATTAGCAATGCACCACCTGCAGGATTAAAACATCTGATTCAATACTGATAAAACACTCTGACTCAAACCCATGCTTGGACAAAGCCATTTGGCTTGAGTTCTATTCATATGTATTTATCCCCTTGGAAAATAATTTTACGCTTCTGAAGTTTCAGAAACAAGAAAAGGATCCCAAAAATCTATAAGCTGTTAGTCTGGTGTTCTTATTAAAGGCAATCAATAAGAATAACTACACAAGCCTATTCCCACAATGAAAGACATGTGGTCGATTTCTAATTCAGTTTTATCTGAGCACCAGTTTCTAGACGGTCATTTGTAACCAGCTATTTGTAACGATAGCTACTGTGCTATCTTTTGTATTAAATGTTTGTACCTTAGACCTGTGCAGATATTTGGAAAGCTCAGAGCAATAGGCATTGCTATTATGAGGAGACTTTTACTACAATTTTCATTTTTTCTCTAGCAAAGAACATCAGTTGCTTTTTCTTTAACACAATAATTGTACATAGAAATTAGCAAACGTAGTTACTTGTGTCTTGTAATTATATTTTCACCAGAAATGCTCACAGAAAATACTCTACTGTATTATTTAAAACAATTTACTTTCAATAAATTATAAAAAGTATTAAAAATTATAGACAGTTTTTAAAGCTCACTTTTTTGTGGGCTTGTTATTTGAAACACCGAGGACATCACAAGACATCAACATTTACAGTAGTTTAACACACTRGGTACAGAATCAGTTGTATGTATTTTTTTTAGAGCAAACATTTTGGCTACGAGATCAAACATTTTCTGAAATATTCCATTGTTCACCTGACTACATGTGTTTTATTTGTAAAAGCATCTTAGCAATCATGGTTACAAAGCATCTATGTTCATGAGAGCTTTCAAACACCCACACTATGTGACAGCACTGTAAAGCAGCTGGAAAAAGTATTTTAGTACCTACAGAAGAAAGTCTATTAAAAAATGAAACTCACAACCACGTAGAAGAAAAACACCCTGAATTAAGCAGCAGTGTTTTGTGTCTGCACAGGTAGTACAAATTTTTTTAGCCCGAGGCCTCTTCACTCCTGCCACGGCTTCATGACTCTGTAGAAGGTCAAACTACCCTCTCACAACAATCCTGACTTCTGCCTTCACATGAAGGATTATTTGTACCAAGAGGGAGAAGTATTTACCAACCATTCAGTGAGCCTCAGGGAGTGAAGCAGATTTACATTTCTTAAGGGTGAAAGTTATACAAATGCTTACTGTCAGGATATTACATTTGTACAGGGGTAGAGACCAGCCGAGGCTTAATTATATTTGTGAAAATATGGACTGGATAGAAATGACCTCAGCACTAGCAACATACAAACAGAAACACAATCTAAGTGCACTTGTAGRCAGTGTGAGACAGAAAAGCTTATTTAAAACACTAAACAATATATTTTCTAAAATTACATTTCTTTTTTAATTTTAAATTACAATTATTTTGAGCGGACAGAGAAGAATTCCACACCATTGCAGAAGACCATTGCCCACTATATGCACTCTGTAATTATGAAGGGTTTAAAGTTACACTGTTTAGTTGAAACTCTTGGACACATAGCTCTTTTGGCCCATAAACAGTTTTGAGTCAACAACTCAAATTAAATCCTTCAAAATTACATCTAAGCACTTGCTGGCATACCAAATRTTAGACCTGATACTAGTATCATCCAGTATATTTGAACACTGTTCAAATACATTCAAACATATTCAAGCACCATTCAAACTACTCAATTTGCATATCCAAAATCAGTCTACCATTAATTTAAATGTAACAGGACTGAGTTTGTAATTTCCTGCCCTCCCACTCTGTAAGAGCTCCTACTAAGTACCACTCCAAGCACCATTATTTCTCCTTTGAGGGACCATCACCTGTGAAACAGGAGTCTGACCTAACTTCGGCAAGAAAAAGCTTTCAAAGCATCCATAATGAACAGGAAATATTTTGCCATTCATATTATTCACAGAGCAAATCAGAAGCAGTCATATTTATTCTGGGAAGAAAAGCAAATGCTGTGCATAGATATATTTATTCAGCTTCTTATTCTTATGTCAACTTATATTAATATCCGAGATGTATTTTTGACTTGTCACACACTGTCAATTTAAAACAGGCAAATAAATCTCATTTTGTTCTTCACTGCTTTTGAGGTCTAAAAAYGAAATGATGAGTAATTCTGCCATCTAGTACTGCTCCAAATAAGTGATTAATTTATGAACTATATTAAAGATGCTTACTGAATGCTGATAATGAATATCAAGARAACGTGTCAAATTGCAAAAAAAAAAGCTGAGCTGGCAATACCTGAGGTAAAAATACTGAAAAAGAATCAGTTAAATTGATACAAAGCATCTTTAAATGTCTGTTGCTAAAAAAAAAAAGGCAGAGCTTTAATACTAACACCAAATAAACTAAAATGTGAAAAAGCCCTTCGAAGACTCAGACTTMATGACATTTTGTCCCACTCATTTGCAAGGGTGCACTAGAACGGCAMTTTCTGACCCCTATCTTATGCCACAATGATTTTAAATACACACACACACACATATATGCACATTATATGTATATACACACACACACRTATATACATATATACACACACACGCGCACACACACACAGAGTATATGTATCACAATCCATTGCCTCAGGACATCTCAGTTGACCAGCTTTACTTACAGCCTAGTAAATATGATCTTTTTATTTTGCCTTTATTAGTAAAAGGACATAGTCTCTTTATTTAGACCACAGTGAAGACTCTGACATCTTGTTTAGGACTGCCTCTAAGTCATTTTTAACCAAAATTCAACTTACTGTCGCCTCATGTATCTTAAAAGTTCTTGAAGTCACCATGTAACRAATTATAGCTTTTTACATCAACTATGCTGCAGGAAACCTGTAACCGTCAATTTTTAGCTAGTAATCAGCAGACTCTGTTGAAGAAAAACTGCTAAAAATAGACCCAAGATAGAGAAGGTAGAAAACCTCAAACCTCATATTACTCTTAAGACCTCATGATGCGGACAGCTTGTCACAAGCTCCCTCTCATTCTTCTTGAGGAAGACAAGCCATCAGCTTTGGGATAAAAAGAACCCTTGGAATGGTGAGTGTTACACCAAATAAAAGGTGTAAATACTCGGTAGCTTTTGTATAACAATTTCAAATGAGTTATTGTTGAGAATTTTCTGCATTAATTTGTAAGGTTAACTGAACACTCAATAAAGTAGTTCCACATCTGAAGTGCATTCCTTTCTGCAAATAACAAGATGAGCAAAAATAGAGCTCCGTTTTCTACATTTCTGTGATTAAATTTTGATTTGCTCCCACATTCACCAAACAACACAGAGCAGCCTAAACATTTCAAGAGCATTAATAGCTCTCTCAAACTTCTGATTTATATCTCCTCTCTTCTATTTTGAATCTAAATGTTTAATACACTGCAAGTTGAAACCAACAGGAATATGGAGCTCTTTCAAAACTATTTAAACATATGTTAGCTGAGGGTAAAAGTGGCTGAGTAGAAGAGCCTATAAKACCCTGTATTCTCACAGAGATTACTAGGGCAAAAAATCTTAGTAATCACCTCAAATATTTATTACAGAGTCATCCAAAACCAAATGTGGAAAATACAATTTTAAGAAACACAGGTTGTTAGTAGGTACATTTCATAATTTTCACATAATAGAAACAAAATTCATTTTACATACTTGAGAAAACTGTACCATCTCTGGGAAAAAGTGATGTTAACAATCAAAAATAAACAGCAAAAACACCAAAAAAAAAAAAATTAGAAGTTCTTTACCTATTTTAAAGTGCATTATAAAATAGCATAAAGTAGAAATCCTGCTCAGAATGTATTTAATGAGTCTGATTCTTGAAAAAGTCAACTGTTTTTAATAATGACTACATCTTGCTTTCTTGCTTTCTRAAGACTAACAACAACGAAGACACATTGAAACTTTTTTTCCCCTATAAATACAAGTATTTAGTGTTATTAATGTTACAACAGTAGTGCTAACTTGCAGAAGACCACTACCTATTTACAATTTCTTGTAGGTCTCAAACTCCATGACCGAATCCATCTGCTTTGTGGCCTCCTAGACCTGCTTAAGATAAAGAAAGGCTGCAAAAACCTTAAATTATTACTGCGTAGGCTAAAAGTCCTTATTATGACTTCAGGGAAAATCAGAAAAGTTACTTACCAATCAGTAACCGTAAGCTGTCATCACAGTACCATATTCTTTACATGCAAAGTTTTCTGGATATTTAAGTAGATCATTGCAGAAGCCAACATATTGGTCATGAAATCACTTTCTTAAAGGTATAAATCATATATTCAGCTTGAAGTTGTAAGTGGTAATATATCTGTTAATATTTTGGATAGTATCCATAAAGGATACAAAGTAGGAAATACCTGTTGTCACAATTCTCTCTAAAATAAATAACTAAAAATGAATGATATGTCTCTGCAAATTACCATATTTCTGCTTGATAGAAAAGCAGAGCTCAGCTTTTTTAAGTGCAGATGGAATCCTTGGGCCATGCAAAAACTGAAAGGAAATAGGCATTAACTTTTGGAAAAATGCAAACTGAAGTTCATAAGAGAGAAAAATGCATGAGAAAAATCTTTGTCCCAACAAGTGTATCTACAGATCCCATATTACAGGCATTGTTTAGATTCAAGAAGATGAACTGGATTCAATACATGGACTGGAATTGCGATCTATCTATTCAGCCAGATAACCACTAAAGTAATTCGTGTGTAGCTATCTACAGACATGTTTTGAAATGACTAGTTTGTCAAAAAGTTGACATGACTAGTCAGTCAAAAAGTTCCTGTCCTGAAATTATCTCACAAATATTTTATCTGGAAGATCTTGCCAGTTTTGCRAGTGCTGTAACACATGACCCAGGCTATAGATGTTTGTTTCTCCTTTTTGCATAAAAAAAAAAAAAAAAAAGCGCTTTGGAATAAAATATTGCAATGTAAGAAGTTACTATGAATACTTGAACGTGCCAACAGAAATAAAGTTTACATGCCAATTTTAACACTTTTAAAGATTTAAATGTGTATTTTTTATCAATAGCTTTCTTAAACAAAAATAAACTTGGCTGCAGAATAGGAACTGCTGTACATTGAACACACTAATGAATAATTTATCTGAAGGAAGCAAAGTAACCAGATATCTGACTACTGTGACATCACCCATTATTAAGTCTGTTTTGGTACTGTAGGACAATGACTAAATAGCTTTTTTCTTTTTCTTTCAAGAGCCTCAATAGATCCAAATTACTGCTAAAAATAACCTGCTCTAATTAGTAGCCAAATTTGGACAGTGTCCAAATACAGTTTTAAGAAGTGTCTGTAACCTATCACAACTGTTCTTTGAATCACAGTTGCTATCAATGTTCTGACTCATTTAGACTCAGTGTTTCACCTCTGGCAGTTTTAAATATCCCCCATTCTCTTTAATTATTTTTTATATTCATATATTTGACACAASAAGAAACATTACTTAGCATTCAAAAAAGATAAGCTCGAAACAGCATATTTTGTGTTTGAGAGCTTGCTTGCATTTAAAACTTGGCTGATATAACAACTAGTGATCTGTACAAACAGATCAAGCACAGCATACAACAATCACAGACCAATCTTTCACTTAACACCAAACTGCAACAACAGAAAAGCTACCTGTTCAAGCAGCTAGGAAAGAGAAGGCAAAGCAAACTACCTGTCATTAATCTTCTGTAAACATTCATGCCATCCTTCCTCCTCAGCTTGAGCATTTATAGAGCTGTAAATRTGTGAGGCAGGAGCTGCAGCACCTGTTTAAGCACTCAAATTATCTGCTGCAATGCCTGAGAACAAAAATATCCAACTACATGACTGAGAGTTGGACTCCAAAATGAATCACCTCACAAATGGCAGTAACCAATAATTTCCCCTTTGTCTTTCTCTTGGTGCTAAACATTAACCTAAGGCAGCTGGTTTTAGGATTACCTGAGGCTGAGAGGTCAAATTTATTCCTTCTACTTCCACCCAACCTCCACCTCCACCCCAAAGTAGCCTAATCCAAAGCAGCCTGAATATGTTTAGCCACTTTAAAGTTGAACCATTGATGTTTGGAATGCAAGCTATTGTGTCCAAAACTGGGGTGGAGATGGGAAAGGAGAAGAAATAAACATAGCAAGTTTAAAAAAAAAAAATTGCGCACCAGAATTACAGATGACAGGATTTTTGTGTTGGTCCATGGAGACTTCATCAAATACAGAAGCACCTCAATTTTCTGATACACATGTACTTTCTCAGTCACTTGCTTAACTTGGAAGGCAATTCCATTATTTCTGGACACATTCTTTAAAGCAGCATAATCCAACTTTGCTCTCAAATCAATTAGTTCCCCCTTGTCCCTGTTCAACACACTCAGTTCCCATGCCGTGAAAAGGACTTCTGTGTCCATGCAGAGAAATATCCAGTCTGCCCCAAAGCACTAAAGGCTCCAGATGGGATCTCTTCATGAAAAGAGAGAAGCAGATGAGGAAAGGAGAAATGAACGAAAGCCTTGTATGTAAGGGATATTTTCTTGCATGTCTCCACTCACCAGGAAAAGAGGTAGATATGAGGTCATGGTCATCAGGAGAGGTATCACTGCATCAAAATGATTATGCAAATCTCGCATCAAGTAGTTTAAATTGTTTTCTTTCAGTTTAAATACATGCACATTTGTCAACACTCTACCCAAGGACGAAATGTAAGAGGAAAAATGGTTAAAGATTAAGTGATAAGCACACACACTTTTGAGAGGCAATCACCATAAATCTGTCAAGAGGCATTTGCTCCTTTACAGGTCTGAAGTTCAAAAACACCACTCCATCTAAAATATGACATTTGCCTCCAAGATGCAGTCATTTTCACTACAAACTGCAATTTTGTTTCAAGTGTTATTTACTCCTAGTGATAGAAGACAGAAAACGTAGCCTTGAGAGATGCGAAGGGAAAGGATAATATCGAAAACATGTGCTTCTGTGCTGTGGGAATAGTAAAAAGAAATGAAGGAATCACCTTTATGAAATCAAAGACATAAGAATCTAATGTGTGACATAACGTGTATAAATAGCAACTGATTTTTAGGTACTACATGTTAGGTTCTTTACAATACAAACCTCAGAGGCAATACTAAGACACTGACGAAATACCCCACGTTGGTCATTCACACATAGGCCTAGTTTTTCCTGAAACTCGCAATTATTTCTGAGAAAACCACAGACGATTACTTCATCTTGCTGGGAGGGGGAAAAAAGAAAAAACTTTGCAACTATTCTATAAAAGAGTGTAGCACAATCAAGTTACAGAATACAGTTTCTGAATTTAAAAAATATAAGAGCACTGATTTTGAGCATCACATCAAATTTCTCATATTCAGAAGGCAAGGTTTAGGCTTGCCCCAGCAAATTTATATTATGTATATTATACTTGTGATTTCAGTCCATGTAAAGAGATTTATGAAATTCTGAGTAACATATATGTAGCTACTTGACAGTCGGCCAAGACTTCAGAGGAACTTTCCCTCCAAATTCTCTTTCTCACTGGACACTCAGGCTGCAAACAAGTCTAATTTAGAGTTTTTCAGCACCAGGCTATAAGGTGGATTGCAGATGGCATATACACAGCTGATGCTGAATATAACTTTAGTCCATAAGGAAACTCAAGATCAACTCCAAGCAGGCCTGTCTTCATTTAAGACTCTTCTCGTCAAAGCTTTAGCTATCCTGTGTCAAGTCAGCACTCTGGCTGTCTGAACAACAGTGTAAGAATATGAACCYGGAATTTCATTTTGTATTAGCTCATCAATTTATCTAGATACAGATATTAAATAGGACTAATAACTGATCCCAGTGTAATACTTTAAATAGCTCTAGCTTCCCATTGCCATTGTCACAGATGCCTCTCACTGTACCACAGCTCACTATTCTAAGCCTGTGAGGGGTGCAAGCAAATGAAAACATTTTTGACAGAAGCTCTAGAAATCCTAACTAGCAAACAATTTTGCTTATAAACATTTTATATGCCCTGCTTTTATCACAGGAAACGCTCTACAGTTAAGAATATTAATCTTGGTAGTGTGTTTGTTAACAGAGGAGTTAACTA
Organism: Nothoprocta perdicaria; assembly: GCF_003342845.1. Lineage (NCBI taxonomy): Eukaryota > Metazoa > Chordata > Aves > Tinamiformes > Tinamidae > Nothoprocta > Nothoprocta perdicaria. The sequence continues at coordinate 801,169 of NW_020455699.1, read as the reverse complement.
AAACCTTTGCTTTCACCTACCCTGAGAAAATAAGTTATATTTATTACATATGTCAATGCATCTACAATSGTTTTTATTTTAGGAATCACAGAACTATATCAAGGGCAGATTTTAATCTATGGCTACCTGGAGGAGATTTTCTCGTTATTAACATTTGTTTGAAAGTCTCCTCCCTATTGTCATCATTAGATGTGCTAAAACATACACAATAACATCAGTTAACTCAAAAATTTCCATAATTGCAATGCTGAAGTGCTGTTTTGAGTAACATGCATTCCGTTCCTGGCATCTAAAGAGATAAATATATTTCAGCAATTCTCAAAATAACAGCTGTAGGAAAAGGGGGGGGAAAGGCAAGTTAGAAAAACTACCTTTATTTTTTTTTCTTCACTTACACTTAAACAAGGATGTATTTTCATTATTTAGACATCCAGGCAATGTTGACTTCATTAGTTTAGATGCGAAAAAAGCATATAAATGCAAACTTCATTTGCTTTACTTGAATCTACCTGTATTACTCACTACTGATCAGTTTGTCTTGCTGGAARAAAATTTCTTCAGCATTAAAATGCTTAAAAAAATACTTGAGCACTTAAACATACTGCTAAACAGCAAGTGTCTAGATATCTGCCATTGCAGAATATAAACAGATTTTACATTTWAAAAAAAAATCAAGTCCACAACTAGATTAATATACATATTTCCTTGTTACATGTAAGGAGTTTTCATCTTATAAACACTGTACAGGCCAAAACTTCCAAGAAGGAAATTAATTAGGTGCATAAGAAATACAGATCCTATACATATTTACAATATAATGAAGCAACAAATTTGGTCTAATACTTAAAAAAAATCACATTAGAACAGTCAAGTATCTTCTGACCTCTTCAGCTCAAAAGAAAAGCAACTCCATGAGTTTGAGACAGTCAATACCACCAACAGGTAGAGTGGATCAAGTTATAGAGTATGTTTTTGCAGGCTACATTCAATTTTTTAAAAACAAAGTCTTAAGATCACCAACAGTAATGTAACAATAAAGACCAAAGTACACAATATGTTCATATGAGCACAATGTGTTTGTTCATATGAGCACATAACCCAGTGCATTACCCTTTTGGTTGGTAAGGAAAAATAAATCACAAAGTACAATTAAAATCCCCATAAATGCAATAATGATTTCAAAGGTGTGCATTTATCTTTATTTTAAATGTTACCACAAAACAGTTTAAAAATAACTGAGYATGCCAAAAGGCAAGTGTGTATAGAAAAAAATTAGCGATTAGCTTTAGAACACTTATTAAAAAAAAGAGAATCTGAGTTTTGGTCAACAAGTCTGTCTAGTCACTTCCATCTTTTACTCCATCTTTGCAAGTAACTAGCAGCTAAACATGACAAAAACACACCTCTGTCATTATGGCTTTAAGAAACAAACTTTCAAAAAATTAAACAGGCTACCTTTTCTACAGAAAGCTGATTTGTTCATATTGCAGGCACTTCTTAGGTTTGTGAGTAAAGTACATGACTCATTCTTGTCATAGTATTTTACGAAAGTAGTAATATTACACTGAAAGATAACAAAGTTCCAGAAAACAAAAAGAAATCACAGCAAATTTTGGGTGCTATGGACACCCAAAGAACGGAGAAGGCAACAGAATTCCAACCCTCTTTCATTGCCTTTGCTTTCTAATTCAGATGGACAAATAATCTAAAACCAGCTCTCCAACATCACTATATGGCACGTCCACATGTTCAGTTTAAAGATGTTGTCAATCAGCAGTTATTGTAGTGAACATTTAGGCTTTAACACCAACTCTACTTTAACCAAATTCGCATTTATTTCTTCTTAGTTCTTTCATAGTTCCTCTGTAGATCCTCTCTTCTCAGGTTACTTCAATCTTGCTCATTACTGGAGCACTGCATAATTTATATTATCCAAACATTTTACTTTTTGTACAAACTCTCATCACTATGCAACGCCATTATAAGCATGACAAAAGAGGATTTCAAACTGAGTACTAGAAGTGCTTTTTTTTTTTTTTTTTATTATCACCAGCATTTAGACTATGATCATCAGCTGCACTGCACGTTCCTACTTAATATCTCTGGACACTGACTGTTCCATGGTATCACAGAGAGAACAATCCTGATATGATTTGACTACTGTACCATCAGTAATGCTGGAAAAATAAAATCAATGCAAAAGAAAATTTAAGACTTTTCTAACTGCTTGTGCATCTATTTTTTCCCTTTTTTTTTTAAAAAAGACTGCTGTTACTGAATTCAAATACCAGATTTATGACATCTTTACTCAACTAAGGGTGCTAATATTTTGTAGGACAGGTGAAATGYTTTTGAAGTTTACCATTAATGAAGACAGTGTCCAGTTCATTGGTCCATTTATTGATGGTCAAAAAACTTATTTGACAAAACTTTAAAGCTTCCAGAACAGATGAACTGAAAAAGAGATGTAGGAAAACCAAATCAAAACACAGAGGCATGAGATTTTGTTCCTAAGGGAGTCCTTGGAAAACACGTGCAGTCACTACAGAGATGATTTTTTCTTTAGATCACAAGACAGGAAGTTGAACAGTTGAACAAGTAAGCAATTTTCTGTGTTCTCCTCGCTTCTCAAGTCATTTGTGGTGCTGATTGGTTTTTCTTTTCCTTCGCTTGAACAAACAGCAACACCTGCAAGAGTGACATGGATTACATATCATATAAAGAGAAAAGAGAAAAAATAAACTATAAAACACTTTCTCTTAAACGATGTAGATAAGCCATAGCCACTTATGCAAGAAATATACTAAGCTCTACTGCAGGTGATTGACTTCTACAAAGCTAAGACTATATTGAAGTGCGCACATTTCATTTTTTGGAAACATATTATATCAATCATAAAGTTTAAGGTACTATGTGAGAGTATTAAAAAGAAGGCAAGTTTAATTCCCATCTACTCTTTCACATAATTGTTAATAGGCAAATACAAACTTGAACATCTCAAGTTTGCCTCACCTGAACTGCATACTTAATTCCTTAAGACTCAGTGGAATGACTGAAATTTCCCTTTTGACATTTGGAGCTTTGAGAAACCCCTTCCCGCTAAAAAAATGGTGGAAAATAATGTTCATCAGTGATAAAAATGCTCTAATTCAATGCTGTGATATTAATAAAGTGAAARCTACAGCTTTAAGTTTGCAGTAAAGTATAATGATATTCTTTCATTACACAAAGAAAACCAAAATTGACAATTGTCAATATCACTTAATACAGAAAATTAGATAGTAATAAAACACAAAAAAAAAAAGAAAAAAGGGGGGATGGGGGGGAAGGTGGAAAGGCAGGGTATCAGGTTGGCAGGTAGGTTCCACAGCGAGAGTTAGAGAGGTAAYACAGAGAAGAATTACCGTAGTCCAGGAAGTATTTTTGAAAGCAAATTAAAGAGAAGGAAGCAGCAAGTGTAGAGAACWCTTCATTATCATGCAATGCTAGCCTGGTGTTATTTTACAAAACTCCTCACCATCTCCTATAGAATTAAAGCTTCCATTCAGAAAAATATTCTCAGTACTTCAATTGCAATCTAAAGCAAACATGAAAGCTTCTTGTCTCAGGATAGCCTGCTCAAGGGAGTTCTGTAGCTTGCCTGATGAACTGCTTATTGCACTGCTATGTGCACTATGAAGATTGATATTTGAGAGTTTTTCCTGAAGCTATGGACCACAATAGAAATGACAAAATAGGAATTCATTGCACCAATATACCAGCTGCAAGCCCTCTGGCTCATTAAGCRTTATCTGTAGATAAAGCTTCAAAAAGAATCTTGCTGAGTTTGTTTGGAACATGGGAAAAGGGGAAAGAATTTGAAAACCAGGGAGAACAAGGGTCTAAAAATAAGGTTCTAAATGAGGTGAGAACAACATCCAAGGCAAGGGGAGACAGCAGTTACCTTCTCAAAATATCCAAGGGCACTCTGCCGCTCAGTCACTGAAAATGTAGCAGTGGGCAGAGGCAGACCAGAGCTGCTCTGAGGGTTACATAACTTTCAGTAACAGAAAAAAAAATGGTTATAGATAGAGAGGAAACCCAAAATTAAAATTCAGTAGGGGAAATTATGAGGATAAGTATTTTCACAGCTATCAGAAATAACACTAGATTTACCTTAAAATATTTACAAAGAGAAACATAACTGCTTTGGAAAGCTGCTAGCCACCAAATGCAAGCAAAACTCTTCTCTAAGTACAAGCCTTTTTTTTTTTTTTTAAATCTGTCTACAACTACTAACATTCATCTTACTTAAGATTTGAGTTTGGAAACATATGTATGGGGTTCAGTCTAACTTTGTCCTTCATCCAGCAAAAACTTTTCCCAAATATTTTATAAGATATACATCACATCAAAACRTTTCATAATGATCCCTTCCTTACATGAAGTATAAGGATTTCCTGTGATTCTGTAATAGAGAAACTATTCCATATTCTGAAGACAAACCACTTGTTTGCACATGCTTCAGGCTAAGAGACCTCAAAGAAAGCTTACAGAAGTGTTTTGATTCTTGGTTTTACCATATAGAGAACATATTACATAATAAAGTAAGAAAATAAAAAGCATGGTAATTGTTAATTTATATTCTAGAGACTATCTAGAGACTATCTAGAATTATTTTTTAAAGGTAGCTGTAGTATAGTTAAGGCTGTTGTGGTATATTTTGCATAAATGGAATGCATACAAAGAACATCAATCCATACTCCAAGGACTACTTTGAYTCTCTGTGCAATTTTAAGATGCTTTGGGTTTGTTTCTTTCCAGCAAATTTCAAATCATCCATTGCTGCAATCCCTGTGCTGTCCTTTATTCTTTCTCCATGGCCTATCCAGTTTGTTCCTTCAGTCCTTGAGGTCCTTCTGGCATCTCACATTAGAGAATTCAAGAATTTTACCCTTAACTAATGATAAGAATTGTCTTTTCAACTACCTCAACTTTCAGATTCTGCTTAAGACTCTTAGGAAGCATATTCTTATGCTCTATACTAAGGCTCTTAGGAAGCATATTGAGGTCTTCAAAACCCACCTGGATGCCACCCTGTGCCACATGTTCTAGGTGTGCCTGCTTGAGCAGGAAGGTTGGACTAGATGATCTCTAGAGGTCCCTTCCAACCTTGAATATTCTGTGATTCTGTGATTCTTATAACAACTGTTGCTTTTATTTCATTAATTTTTCTACTGTATTYCAATTCAGGAAATTTCACTATATACATCTCAAGAGTTCTTTGGTGTAGAAAAATAAATCTGCAAGTCTACTAAGAATACTGTGATAAAGGAATATGAATTCCATATTCTGTCAGTACTGTCAATCAGGGGATCAGCGTTAAAATCACTCCTAAAATACCTGCTCAGAAACACTAGACCCAGTAAACCTTCCAAAGTCAAATAAATTCAGCACGTTTAGACAGGCCTGCAGGTGTGGGCTGAAGTTTCATGAAAAAATGTAATTCTGTTGCTAGAGCTCTAACGTATAACCTCTTGAAGAATCATAACCATTTACAGAACTTATGGCGTATTTCCGGAATACTGTCACTAGAGGGCCTCATAGAGGCCCTAAACACACATTACCTTACAACGCTTGAAGACAAATACAAAGCTAGAGAATAAAGACACTGTTATGGAGTAAAATACAAGTTTACCKCAACATTCAGTGCCCACTAAGAAAGTGCAAAAAAGACCCCTAATCTCCCTCCATGCTTTACCCAGTTTCATCAATAGGAATTATGCTGTCAGCCAGAAATGATTTTGCTTTTTCTGTGGAAGTTAGATGACTTCTGAAATAGGACTCAGGCTAGAAATCTCAGTACTGCTTAGTAATATTTCTCATACTACTTCAAAATCCCTTTTTTTTTTTTTTTTTTTGTTAAATACTCTTATCACTTGGGCAATCCCCCAGCACAGCAAAGCAACTTTAATTCTCATTTGTGATTATATAGCTGCATTTTTATACTTCTCATCTAGTATGTGACAGCAGTTTACTGTAGAATTATTAGCACGTACTTCAACAATGTGAACTGCAGAAATGATATAAAATCATTTCATTCTCTTCTCCTGCTTGTCCTTATATGTCAGCCTCTGGCTGAACCTTTTGATTACTCAAACTAAACATTTCTGAGGAACACTGTTCTGATATAGACGGCTAGCCATGAGTTTAGGAAAGAAAGTCTAATTGCTTAGTGGTAACTGGAAATACATCCATAGAAGTCCCGAATCTACAGCGAGATATAAGTAAATGTAAAAATGATTTCCTTACATGATAAAAGAAAACCTAGGCTCTGCAAGTGCTCGGGTAGAGCAGCAATCAAATTATTTTCCTTTCTACAACTGTTGTTGTGCTCGAGAAAAAGCTAAAATCTACTTTTCAAGAAGAAAAAAACCACAGCCTTAATTTAACATTGCTAAATTAACTAATTAAATACTAAATCAAATTAAATTGACATTGCTAAAGTCAGGCTTGTCTGACTTTACCTGAGGATAAAATCCTCAGAGGCAATGCAGTAACTGAGGAATATTACGATAAGGGATAGACTAGAACAAGTTTTTGCTTTCAAATATGAAGAAATATTACAAGTAGGTATAAGCATAAGACATTAAAGAAAAGGTTATTAAACATCTTTTAAAAGGTCTTTAAAGACCAAAGTAATAACYTATTGACAAAATAACAAATCTCCTTAAAAAACAAAATGCCTTTGCTACAGACAGGAATGAATATTGATATTGCATTTCCTTACACTGTTCAGCAACTGATTAACAGCAACCCCTTTGATATTGTAAGCTTACAACTATTATGCCCCAAAATCTACTTAAGCCTTCTCAAGAATTGGCACTAATAAAAGTACRTATACCTATACACTAGTGTTTGGTGGCCCTTCTAAAATTCTATTCTCAAAAAGATGAGATGTTAAGAATAGTCTTTAGCTATCAGGATCTGTATTTTTGTACTTCTTTCCAAGATTTTGTATTTTTTGTATGCTTGATTAGTTGAATGTATAACCATATCAATGATCCACCACATATTTTAAAAATATATATATAATTTCCCAATTAAGTTTACTGTAGTTTTTAGGCATCCTGAAGTTTTTTTTCAGTAAGTCATTAATAGGCTAAAGACTGATACTTTCACAAGTACAACATTTAAAGAGGTAATGAGCAAAGTTATCACTACTTGTTCATATATGTGTGTAATTTTCTGTACATTAAAACACTAGTTGAACACTCTCATCCAATCTTTTCCTCTTTAAAATAGCACAGTAAATAAGTAAAAACATTGTACTAACTGAAAAGGATTAAATAAGGGTACACCAGAGACTACACGGTTTAAAAGCAAGCATGATTTGCAGCAGGCAAAATAGCTCCTCAACATGGCTGTTTGTAGAAATTAATTGTTTAAATACTTTTTTTTTTCCTCCAATTTCCACTATGAATTGTTATGTTAAACTTGTCGATAGCAAGGTTTAAAGCAATAAGAATACAGCCTATGGGGCTATTTCTGCCTGCTTCTCTTTCAGCACTCACCACATGTTCAACACTTTCTGGCAGCTATATACAAAGAAAATAAGAGAGAAAAGAGAATCAGAATGCAATGCAGAGGAAGAATTCTACATTTATTTTACACATACATTTTGGTGGTCAGAACACTATTTTAAATTAACTATTTTGAAGTTAGTTTTAAAAAAATCAAACATGCAACATGCTACTGAGAGCTGCAGTCCAAAAGAGCACAAAAAACACCATTTCTATATTTAATGCCAAAATTAAGTATAGCACTGTACTATTTTGCCCCACACCAGTGGTTATTTAGTTCAGATGAGATTTTTCCAGTAAATAGATAAGCAGCTAAGCACACAGGATCAGAAGAATACAAAACGAAGTACATACTTTGTTTCATCCATGACTTCTACCTCCGCAGGAGCTGTGATGGGTGCATTTGAACAGCCTGCAGTTGGGTCATCTGTGTTCAATTCTCCATTTGTTGAACTTACTACCTGTAATCACCAGAAATAAGTGAAATCGTGGTAGTGTCACACTTTGTATCTGTAAATTCCTGAAGTTACAACACATCTTCAGGACTTATTTTAGTTAATTCCGCAAAACCCTGTATACTAGCGTATAGTATATAGGGTTATATTCCCAAAATATTCCCCAAACCTAGTATACTTTCATCACCTTTACTAGTGGATCAGTGATCTGTATAGAAGACTCTCTAGAAGACAGAAGACTAAGAGCAATTCTGCTCAGCAGGCTTGCAGATTCCCCTGAAGCATCCTCTACAGGCCTTAAGTAAAGGCATAAAGCAGAACCAGGGCCTTTTCCTTTCTGATACAAATTCAGGCTTTCTTATCTCAGGCTCCTTTGTTTCCTTCTTTGTATGGGCTGACTGAGCTTTATCTCAAAGAACAGTCTTCAGGAAAAAAGGTTACAGATCCAACAGTCTAGATACTTGTTCTTGGTTCCCAAGATTGCAAAAGCATTACTAACGTAAAAAATAGATGATGTTCAATGCCATTAATTTCCTTTCAAGTTCCTCCATAATTCAGGAGTCTCCAGAAAAATCCTAGTTCTCTGTGTATCTTTGACTTTAAACCTAAAAGAACCTATTTTCTCTCACTATTTCTATCAATTTTATAATTAATGTAGCCATTAACAAAAGAATCTGTTTTAATTTCAGTTTGGTAATTGTAAAGGTGGAAAGTGCAGACATATTCTAACCTGAAAAACAAATTTAAGATAAAAACAAGAATCATGTAATCATTACAGGAGACTAATATTACATAAGCAATCAATCACATAAAGAAGTGGAAAATACCTGTACTGAGCCACCATGTCTGTCAGCTGCTAAGTGAGCTCTCAAGTGGTGTGGATTGTTGTGCTGGGAGTCCCAAGCTGCCCTATGATCTGTTGACTATCATTGTTAGGATGTGTTAGACATAAGAAAAGGAAAAATAAAATTCAGAATATTAAACCATTCGTGCATATTCTAAAAATAACAGAATCTACATATTCAATTCCAATAAAGAATGTACATCTATACTATCTGTATACAAACATGTTTACAATTCCATTTGTAAACTGAAGAGCTGCAACTTAGCTAAAACTAAATCTCTCATAAGAAAATTATCTAATCATGTTTTTCTACCATCCTGATTTAAAAAAGAGAAAACATATATGGTAAATCTTTTGATTAAAGACAAAGTAATGCTGCTAGTGTCACATGAGCGATTTACCTGATTTTTGGATTGCTGCATTTTATCTTTGTGCTGATGTGCTTCTCTGTTTGATGACAGTGCAGAATCTGAATGAATTGAACCCACTGGAGTAGGCTACAAATATAAACATTATGTAGCAACTGGTAAAAAAAATAAATTTTCTAAGTCTTACAAAAAATTACCGCATCACAATCCAAAATAGTCTAACTGTATCACTAATTGTTATGCAGTTATGTCAAATTATTAGGTTAAAGCAAAATTACAGTAGAAATTAGCTAATACCAAAAATATCAAAGCATATCCTATTTTCTATATTCTTTAAAATGTAACATAATTAGCGCAAGCTTTTGTTTAATTATAAAGCTGTTTACTTCTAATAAATTATGTTATTCTATACTGACATGAAGGTGTATATTTAAATTTGTCTGGTATCGCCACAGTTTTCWAATTGGTCTGTGCATTATTCAGAAGACTGAACCCAGAACAACTACATAAAGAAACAATTATGAGTATTATCTCATGTCAATTTGCAATGAGTTCTCTCCTATTAGGATTCACTTATGAAACATTCTGGTGATAGTCCAAAGAAAAAAAGGTTTAAAGTACATTTTCACACTAAACACTGCAAGAAACGTCAGCAATACAGTGTCACAGTTCTTCCAGGGACTGGCAGAGGAACTTCAGGGGAGAATGTTCAACCTGAAATTGTTTAATTTATGTGCACAACCACTCTCCTATTCAGTAAAAGACAACATCTACATTTAAAAAAAAATCTTATTTTACTATTAATTTGAAAAAAAACACAGTATTTAGTTTTACAGACAGGCAGTGAAAACTGTTTTCCTACATGATCTTTCATTAAAAATTATGTGTATAAAAGCATACAGTTTCTTCACAATTAACTAATCAATATTTAGTATAAATCTCAGATATAGGCTAAGTGCTTTAAAAAATATTGTAGAAGCTGAGATATTCCCCAAATAAAGAGAAAAACATGCAGAGATAATAGTCATTTGTCAAGTTTTGAAGTCTTTCTTCAGTTGAAAAAAGTTTTCATTTCTACTTTTTTTTTTTTTTTTAAGACAGAAAATGGATTCTGGTTGATATTAAGATAGGTGCATGTTTGGTAAGAGACTCAATATTAAAAAAATCAATCCATAAATTAACATATGAAAGTACATTTAGAAATGGATTTGTAATAGAAGTTGTTAACTACTCACAGACAGTGCGAGAAATACACATATGTTAAAATTCAAGACTCAGGTACAAAACTAATGAGAAAATCCAGCATCTTAACAGATTAACTGTACTCACCAACTGCTTGCCAATCCAGTCATATTCATAATCAAACACATAGCCCTTGCGATCAAATAAGTCTGTGAAAAGCTTTCGTAAGTAGTCATAGTCTGGCTTTTCAAAAAAATCCAGTCTTCTCACATAGCGTAGATAGGTAGCCATTTCCTCTACATTAAATAAGAAATGTGCATAATTGTCATGTGTGTTTCAAAGTCTCTCCAAAAAACATTATGCCATYTAAAAATCATCTTTCTTCTACCTCTTACTATAAGAACTGGTTATTTGTCATGATGCTGTGAGTTATTAGAAAGAAGGAAAGTTTAACAGTTTGCAAGATATAAATGCCCCATTCTAAATATTTTCTAAAAAAATAGATTTATGTTTTAAAATGTGAATCCCTTTAATTTCACCTTTGGTAAAGAGCCTGCACAGTACAGGGTTGGAAACAGCTTCAAGAGGTCAGCTAACACCTATCCCATAGCAAATCAGTTATACCTGTCTATCCTGATTTCACAACTTCAGTGAAAAAATTCCAGTATCACAGGCAGCTCTTCATAATCTTTAAAAGACGGGACTTTAAGTTTAACCTTAACCGCTTCAAATCCATTACTTTGTCTTCTCTGATGTGGATATTACAAATTAATTCTTTTCAAGTTTGTAGCAGCTAAAATGTATAAAACTCTCATCTCCTCAGTCTTATTTAGGCTAAAACAACCCCTGCCTTCAGTTTTTGGTAAGACATCTAGCAAATATCTAGCTTCTGTTCACAAGAAACCTCTAAACAAGGACCCTTCTTGAAGCACAGTCCCTAACATTGGACATGCTGCTTCAGGTGAGGCTTTACTGTATTAGAGTGTAAATGATTTGTCTTGTTTCTTGAAGGTTATAATCTTTGTATATCCAGTTCGGTGTGTGTGTGTGTGTATACATGTGTGTCTGTATGCATAAATATATATATTATTTTTAAATACAGTATGGCACTGTCCCCCATACACTTTGTCTGGCTGGCCTTTAAACCATTACTTAATGAACCTCACTGTAACCAGTAATTCAAATTGTATTTTATCTTGTATTCACATTACCTAGAATGTATCTTTTTGGTACATAACATATATTTTCACAACATAATTTGTCAAGATCTTTTCATTCTAATCCCACAGCCCAAGTTATGCATTTCAAGACAGTCATTTGCAAGTTTAATTAACACTTAGTTGTTCAGTATATTTGTTAAAATACTGAGCAGTATTAACTGATTGTCTGGAAATTTCATGTCATGCTTTCAATACGACACTTATCAGGACTTGAACACCTCAACTGGTTTTACAGTCTTCCTCCCAGAGTAGATTCATTTTGATTATGCTTCTAAGATAACTTATCCAGTGCCACATGCTCTACCCTGTGCCCCGTGCTCTGGGTGTCCCTGCTYGAGCAGGAAGGTTGGACTAGATGATCTCTAGAGGTCTCTTCCAACCTTAACCATTCCGTGATTCTGCGATAACTTGTAAGAATGTATCACACGGGTCTGCAGTACTGAAGTCTCACGACATAGGACATCTGCCTTGTTTCTCCACAAAATCTGTCTTGCCATAAAACAATCTGCTTTGCCAGGAGCTGTTCTTGGCAGTTCCATTTTGCCTATCAATCATCTCATGATTACCTTTCACAATGTTAATTTCTATTCTGATTGCTTACCCTCAGCCAGAGCTTCTCAATTCTTCAGTTACTCCAACTTACAAAACATAACTCCCATGACTACTTTTTTCAAGTCTAATACCTTACTGATACTCTGAGCTCAAATATTTCAAGCTGTTGCTAATGAGCATATACTAACTAAAAAGCTAGTCATTTTAAAAAATAATTTGAAATAATGGGCAGTTTTAGAGGTTAGAAACTTGCAAAATTTTCTGTTCGAATACAATTACAGGCTAGCTAATCATTTTTAGAATATGCATTTTTAAGTGTTCCGTTTGGAAGAAATTATCTTTGAAAAAAACAGCATTAGTTTACTACTTGAAAGGACAATTCTTATAGCCATAGTAAAAATATATAAGATTTTATTTGAAAGGATTGTTTTATTTTACTTACAATATGAAGTTTTATAAAAAATTATCTATGCTAGTTGTGTTTCTCAGATCAGCATATATTTTAATTAGCAGCAGTCATTACCTGGGAATCTTTCACACAATACTTCTATAAGTGTTGTTTGTTTTTTGTCTCCAATTTTCTGATAACGTTCTTTTAATGTATCAGCCTAGGATACAAGAACAAAAAAGACTTTAAGTCATGCAAACTGCAGACAAACATTGCAAAAGAAAAAGATCATGCCAAGAAAAGCTCAAGATCTGAAAACAGGAAGAAAAAAAGATATAAAAAAATAACTACCTTTAAACCTTGCCATGGGAGGCTTCCTCTGAGAAAATATATAAACATATGACCTAAAGCTTCCAAATCATCTCTTCTGCTTTGCTCTGAAACAAAATCCAAATATTATTAGGGTAATATATCTGCATAATTTTACACTAACAATATTTGCTTCCAAATTACAAAGAAAAATAATTGAAAGGTATGAAATACTAGAAAACAAACTCCACTTTTTTCAAATTTGCCATCAGGAACAGAGCAAAAACAGGAAATGCAGATGCAGATACAGGTTGCCGGTATATTCATCAACAATATTTAAAAAACATGTTGTAAAAAACTGCTGTGATTTTAAGCTCTATTTTTGTTAACATATCCAATTGCATTCTATTATTATCTTCCATGCATTTTTAGTGGATTTTGAACCATTTAAGAAAACTCTTAACTGAATACAATCTAAAAAGCACAAAAAAAGGAAGTAGGTTTCTCTGTACCCCTTCATAGTATTTCTAAGTAAGACAAAAGTCTTCTAACAGGGCCGTGGACTCTTATCATTTAATCAAAAAGCATCATCCATGAGGCATGTACATACTGCCTATTCTCTGACAGGGCTGACCTAAAGCTAAGTTATATAGAAAACTGTTCAGCACAAAATTAATTTGTCTGCAGTCATGAGGAGACAGTCATCCAAACAGAATTCAGATTTTGGTTGAAGTTCTTCAAAACTGTAAAGTAACAGAAATGCAATGTGCTCAAATGTTTTCATGTTACCTTTAAATAAAATATACTTCAAAATTCTCCACGTAGTAGAGAATATTCAAGGTCTAGTAAAAAGCAGATTTTATATTATCAACCAACATCATTCTACAATTGCTGTAGARGATGAATTAGTAAGCTACATTTGGTACTATGGGCATCTCTTCCCTCTGACACCTTCTTCAACAGAAGATACAAAATCCAAATATTAACATTCCCTCTATTCAATATTTTCACACAAATAAAATTACCATGCCTTGATAGGGAAAGAAAAAGAGCACAAAAGCAGATGAAAAACTGTTTTGATTAAATTYTGACGACAAAGTTCAACAAAGCCAATTAACCCATTGTTACACTCTGTAAATACAAAGTGAATGCTCTGCAGCCGAACAACAAATCTTAATTCAATGAAACAAGAACAGTTTTACATCTTACTTTACCTTTTTAATCATTTATTTTTCAGAAAGCCCTGACTTGGTCACACTTGAACACTATACGCACAATACACACRAATTATTAAGGAAATATCAGTAAAACATATGCAGAGCATGAACTAGAASCCCTCACCCCAATACACATTTGCCAGTCATATGGCATGCTTCTTTTGTACCCACTTATCATTCTCTGTCACTTCTTTTGCCATTCTCACTGACACTTCCGCTTTCCAGAAAAGAATCATCCACCGGTCAGCCTGATGACTTTATCTGAATTTACCTGCCATCCCTGCCATCACTGTTGCTTCATACTCCCTAAGTTCCATGCTGATGCACCCATGTATGTAAGGACAGAGCAGGAATAGGTATTAGAGCTCCACGCCTGATGGATTTCAGTAGGTGCATGAAACAGTGATTCCAGCTGCCTCACAGAACCCTGTGCTCTTCAGGAGATGAGGTGGATATGGCGATAATGAGCACTTTGTTAAGTGCTCACAGCTCAAGACAAATTTTGTAAAATGCAACATGAATGTGTTTAAGAGAGTTCATTAGTTGCACAGAGATCATGGCAAAACATGAAGTTTGAGAAGTACAGTCAAAGCCCTGTGGGCAGTATCAAAATACGGCCCACAGAAGGATCCTGGGAAGTTCTACTTGGTCTTTGCTAAGGGAAAAATAATTCCTCTCCTCTGCATTAACTTCTGCACGATCGTGCTGATCAAAAGTTAACCTATTCTCCTGTAAAATGCTAATTTTTGAGCCACTGTTCCTTCACTGACAGTATTTTACACACACACAAAACTTTAATCATTATCCTGATACAACTTTCAAGTAAGAATTTTGGTTTTTTTTTCATGAACTTTGGATAGTTTGATACACTTCTGTAGGAAAATTATTTCTAGGATACATCATTCAAAATTCACAAGATTCTGCTACAGCAAAGTTTCTTTAATATCTTTAATATTGTGTGCTATTATTCATAATACATTTAAGAATTATTTGTTGATCACTGCAGAGTGATAAAATCAATAACAATCAAATATTCTTTCGAGAATACTTGAGAAATATTCTCAAATATTTGAGAAACATGAAATTCAAAGACTGCTACTCTTAAGAGAAAGACCTCAAGAAAGCTGCGAAAAAAAAAGGAGGAGTGAGACAGCTGATAGACAGAAGGATTTCAAATATCAGATGCAGAAAGAACTGCTGACGTACATTAATCCTACTGCATCACAGTCTAATGAGACTGAGAGGATCTGCTAATACGATCTTAGATGGCAAATAGAAGGTTTTAGGGCACATAAAATCCCCTCTCTCAAGGAGGGTCACTTGAGGACAGCTACCTGATAAASAAACTGATTGACTACCCATTATTTAGCTCACATGCTACAGTCAAATTGGTCAATTTAATTATGGTAGACTGAGTTTAATTAGAATTAGAACCTCATTCAGCAGGCCATCTGCAGAAATTTCTTCATGGTAAAATATCCATAACACAAGTCAAGTAGGACATTCAGTCTACAGTACATATCTATGATAAGCACAGTATTTTCCCTTCAACAAAAGTATTTTACTGCTTCCTACAGGAATGCTGAAACAACAGAAAATTATTATCTATTCAGTGAACAGAAAGCACAGCATTGGTACCGGGGTGATTAAGTAGCATGAGACAAAGGCTGCTTACTGTGATCCCACAACTTGGGGRTAGTGGTTACTATACAAGCTGAACTGCAAGTCTATAAAAGTTTAGTGTAAGTAAATGTAAAAATTATCACCCAGTAGTAAGGCAGGGTCTTATTCAAAATGGTATGAGTCTATGCAATAACATAATAGCACCTCCTTTTGAACAAAATCATTAAATTTTAAAGCAAAGTTATGTTAGTAGTTTCACCATAAGTACACATTTCATTCCACATTACTACATAAGGAAAATGAATTTAAAGGAAAAATCTTATTTTAACTTGTACCTTTAAGGGAGCAGAGCAATTTAATAACAAATGTTGAATTTGAATTTTCTCATCTTAGCTTAGCATCTTAACTTAGCAGGGCATACTAGAAGCACTGTTATATRCAACCCAGAACTTTCTGAGTTTAAGTAGAATAAAAGACTATTAACAGAATCACAGTAAGGCTGAGGTTGAAAAGGACCTCCTATTCAGCTAATGTTTATACAAAAGTTGACCAAGATCACTACTATTATTCACATTAAGCATATTTATCTCACTGTGGAAATATGGTTCTTATACCTRGGCAATATATGACTAAAGCTACTGTATTAATTTATACATAAAAACAAATTAACTTTTCAGAAATAAGCAAAACAGTATTTGAATTACTAAAAATTAATAAAAGAATATTAATYTCTAATTAGAGAATTAGTAGCCCTATAATGGAAGCTTACTTTGCTGCAAAGGGTCTCCAAACACTTTTGTAGTGAGTAAAGGAACCAGAGTGGTCATAATGCTATGGCCAGTGTATATATTGATCTTTAAAGTTACCGCTACGGAAATACCAACCTAATACTCAACTCCGAGACGCTTTCTGAGCCTAAGTGAGCACTTTAAGCATAAAATGGTGAGGATAATATTCTCATCACCTGGTATAAGGAATGATTTCCCACCACCTTCACACTCATGGCTAGAGATCCAGAAGCCAAGATTGCTGTCAGCTCTGCAAGTAACTTGCTATTAAACTAAGTATTACATAACTATTATTCAAAGCCTACATAAACYGGTACATAACTTCTTGTAAAATTCACTTCCATCAATTCAAACTTACACAATAAAGAACTCTACATTCTTAAACTTTTTCTATTATACTCAAAATCAAAGAATAAACTTAGAATGAATACTAATGAGTAATCTTTAAAACTACAAAATTCTGACATGGCAATGTGCACATTCATTATGGTTACTGTATTTTCAAACACACACATTAATAACTTTCACTATTCATCCTATTTCATGAAGTGTTTGTGATTGAAGTACTGCATCTACGTGAAGAACTGAGTGGAAAACTGACGTATTTTGGAGGCTGAGAATCCTTAAGACAGACAGACTGTCATGCAACCTACATATGAAAAACAGGGCTATTTAAGCAGCTCAAAGCTGTGAATCATTGAGGCCTTGCTAGTCTTCAACTCTCTTGTTCGCATCAMCCTTCTTCATATGGTGCTAATATAAGGACGCTTCCAGCACTAATTTTTATCATCAGAAAAAARTGATGAAAAAGTGACTAAGTTCCCCAAAATCACAATGTCTCCACTTGTAAGCTAAGGAAAACATTTTGCACCAGTATCATTGTATCAACTCAACTACAATAACTTGATACACTGATTAGCTTCTGCTTATGTGAAAATGCCCTAGTCTAAAAAAAAAAAAAACAGACTGGATACAGATATTACAGATGTTTCATTACGTATGGACCCATGCAGTATGCTAACAAGCTATACTCCAAGACGCTCCTAGAGTCAAGAGTCTCAGGTGCTTTTCATAATACAGTTACACTCTCTATGTATACACAGTTTTTGAAAAGCAATATTTTTCAATTGTGTGAATTCCTGATGTGTAAACACCAGTAATTATGAGTGTTCAACCATTCAGTAAATCTTTGAAATATRTTTCAATTTAATATACAGTATAGAAGCATCACCATGAAGCTGAAAAGATAGCCAGAAAATTATCATTTCCCTCCTCTAAAAGCTGAARCAACTTATTAATATTTTATCTTATTTTTATAATTTCCCCTTGGAAGATACRTTTAAAGAAGTTAATCAGCCTGTGAAGATACTTCCAAGAGGCAGGATGAGATTTTTAAAACAAATTCAAATTGCCTCTAGAAAAACAAGCATCAAATACAATGGTAAGGTATTCATTAAATAGCATTTTTTTCTACTTCTCTAAAAAAACTATGCTAATATGCAATGTTACTTAGATGTCGATGAAGAACTGTATGCGATTATAATTATTACCAGATTTAACTAGGTGGTCTTTCAGTAACTGTCTGATTCAGTGATCTGTGATCATATACTCCTAACTATCTGGGGATACATGCTGCTAATCTTGTATTTGGACATCTAACATATATTAACCTGCCTCTTTTTCCCTACTTAAAGGAGACATTTGAGCCTATTTTAGGAATCTATATGGAGAAAACAAGTCTAATTCACATCTAAATTGCACATATGCAAGTCTGGCTTTCATACCAAAACCRGTTTGCACATAACAAAAAAGAAACCCTTCAGCTTTATTTATAAAAAGCCAACTTGCCAGATGATACAGAGATGAAAGTAAAATGATACTAAAATTTAAATTAAAACAACAATGTAATCTGTGGCCATATCAAACCAATACTTCTTGGAAAAGTCAACATAAAAACCTCACCTTATCATCATCAAGGTACCTACTTGAAGTCTTCTCTCTACTTTGAACATCTGCATTTTTTGTTTATTTTTAAAGGGTTCTGCATTGTTTAACTTGCTTGAAGATACCACAAATTTGACTGTACTAATGTGCTATTGAAGGGTATGTTGTAAATATGAGCCTACATTTGTCATGAAATGCTGAACGTTAATGGTATATATTTATATTTCTGTAGAAAAGCCATATTTGAGGACAGTATAAGCATTTGTGGAAATGAAAGACAGCTCTTTCATTCAGATTTAGAGAGACTGAAGTGGGAACCAGAASCAATTTCTGCCCTCCTATCAAAAAAGCATAAATTTTGAAATAAAAACAAATCAGGAGAAATAGGAAGATGAGTCCATATTAAGTATAAAAATTTGTCTTTAAACACAGACATTTTTTACCTGTTAAAAAAAATGAATCAAGGCTAAACATGTGTACATGATTAGCCTCTTAATGGAATCAATCTCTTGTGAAAAAATACATGAACATACATTTTTAAAACATTATGTTCATTTCTTCAGCTACAGTATCCCACTACTAAAGCTAYAATGTTTGATTTTATTGATAAAATCCCTTACCATTATTAGGAATATACGCCATACTAACAAAAACTACTTTTGAACTATAAACATTCTGTAACCTTATCACTGACTCAAGCAGTATTCGATTTAGTCACTGTCATACAACAATCTGACTTGTTTGTTCTTTTTTAACTTGGATTATTTCTAATGTGAAGATGTTATAAATATCTAACTTCTTTCTTCTACATTTATCTAATAAAAATACTGCAATTACTTGCTGAGAAATGCCCATGATGATCAGAAACCCAAAATACCTTAATTCCGTAAACAGTATCTTAATACTGCTGAAYTATAATTTTACAAAGTATAAGAAACTTCAATTCTTAATGACTACAGACTCTTGATAAAAATTACAACTTAAAAACAAGACGATTTCACACAAATAATGACAGCTGTTGAATTCTTGTTTCTGCACTTAAAAAGCACACGTACCTTTTCCTAAATGTGTATTTATACTCATGTATCTAGCTGTTCCTGTAAGGCTCTTGTGTTCTCGATATGGTATGTGCTTCTTTGTTTCTGGATCTATATACTCCTTTGCCAAACCAAAATCTATAATATGAATAATTTGCTGAGTTTTGTTTCCAGGTCGTCCTATTAAGAAGTTCTCGGGTTTTACATCTCTGTAAATCAAGTTCTTTGAATGGACATATTCCATACGTGAAATCTTTAACAAAAGGAAAAAAACGACAAAAAGTTTAGKTTAAGCTTCAGATTGCCACAAGAAATTGTGGTAGAAGCTAAGTATTTCTACATTAATTTTATATTTAGAGGGCATTACCTTCTGAACTTTAATCTAAAGGGCTATTGCTCTTAATATGGTAGATCCCAGTTAAAGAAATGGCACACATGCCTGGAGCAKATAGTGTACAGAAAACTATTCACGCTTCAAGTCAAACATGAATCACAGTATAAGTAACAAAACCTGAGTGTCTTTGAGAATTAGCAAAAATAGTTTCTTGTGCGCATTAAAACTATAACTAGAAATTATGTCATCAAGATGTAAGCAGCAAGGCTCCAGGTAGATTTATTACACATTACAAATGTCAAACTAAAGCAGCACTAGAAGTTACTAATCTATCAGTTTCTATCAGTGTTTACCTATTTGGATAGAAATAGTTACTAATGATGACTTCAGATCTGTGATGATTAAAATGTAAAAACAAACTACTTATAAATATTGTAAAATAAATTTTATGCTACTCTCAAACCTGTTATCCAGTTGAAGTGTTTTAATGAACAACGTTTTTACTCTTCATGAGAAAAAAACTCACACTGCTTTGAGAACAGGAGGCTCTGGATATTTTAATATTTCAGAATGACCTATTAAAACCAATGCACCAAAGTAATTAYGCAAAGCTTAGTCTCTTTTTACTCAAGTGGAAAGAATACTACAACAAGTTAATTTGTATTCTTAGTTTTTTGTCTTTTTGTTTTTTAAACATTTGAGAACCTCCAGGRAAATAAGTTAAGAATCCCATCATCCAACAGCTTTATGGATTAAAAATACGTATTTCAAGATTTTGCTTTTAAACCAAACGTCACTAGAATTCATTATTTCTGGTTCTATGTATGATGACTCAGGAGACAATAATACCATTTTCACACAACAAATCTGAAAAATTAGAACAAAATGTAAGAAAAGCAATGTAAAGTCTTCCAGTTAAAACTGTCTACCTTGGGCTCTTTAGAAGACTGAAACACCACTAATATCAATTTAAAGCACAAAAAATACAAATCTTACTAAGTCAAATGTGCATTTTAAAAACAGATCTAGCATTCTAACACTCAAATTAACATGCAGAGCTTTATTTTACTTACCAACTGTATGGCTATCATAAGAACAGTTTTAAGAGAAAAAGTCCTATCACACAAATCAAATAAGTCTTCCAAACTAGGTCCCAATAGTTCCAGCACCATGGCATTATATTTGCCACACGGGCCAAAATAGTAGACCTGAGGTATTCCATCTGTAGAAGGAAGAAAAAAAATAAAGAGTTTAGATTAATAAACAAAAATTCTCATCCCATTCATATCATTAAAATAAAAAGGTTGTTGACAAGCCATTACAGTCACCACTTTTTAGGGATACTGTTTTTCAAATACAAGTATTTTCTGCTTAAATTTGCTTGGGAAGGCCTTTCCGGTCTTCAGCACTTCTTTCCATGTATACAGCACATAATAAAAGTATTTTTCTTAAATCTGATTTAGTTCATTAAAAAATTCAATAAACACAGCTTTGAATTTTAACAAAAAATCTAGATTTCTTATAGATTGCAGTGTGAACTGAGCAATTTTTCAAAGCACAGAAAGGATCGATATTTAAATATTGACAGATGCCAAGAGAYTTCTGAAGTCTCACAGGGAACCAATTATAAACCTACTTCCAGAAATTCATCTTGAATTCTTTTCAAAATTGACTCCATGATGTCCAGACACAATCCATTTTTTTCAAATACTACTATTATGTCATTTAGGGATTTAAGATAAAGGGCTTTTTATTCAAAAATATTAAAAGCTTATAATTAATATAAATTAAAGTTTTAGCTTTTGTATTTACAATTTTGTAACATCTACCACAGAGTCACTGCAAAATTTTCAGAACACCAATATTAAAGACACACAATTTTCATATATATGTGCACTACACTCTTACATAATTAAAAATAACCTAATACCATCGATTCCATCCTGCATATACTTTCTCATATGCACAGGACTCTATTCTCTCAGTAGATTGACCAGTTGTTGTTCATTAATAAGAAGCTTGCTCTTCAGTAGGCATCCTCAATTCCTTACTTACTGCAGCTATACAAACACAGTTATGAAAATATTTTTCCTCCCATGTTGTCTTTTCTGTGGCATGTATTATTATAAATATACAAATMAATATAATGCATATTACATATACTTATTATTATGCATTATATTATTATTGTGGCATACAGCTCAATGAGATACGGCATATCATATTTCTCAGGGCGGGGCATACTTGAAGTTAAACTTTAAAACATCCTTTAATTTCAGGTTTTCTTTGAGGTGCATCAGGCCTTATTGCTTTCATATCTTATTACAGTGCTATTTACACTCAAAGCATGGATATTAAATTGTGTCCACTTCATCCCAACTAAAAATATTTACAGTTTAATATAAAAGCAAGAGAAAGCAGCAGTCTGTAATTACTTTATGTTTTCCCACAAGWGATACCTAAAACCACTAGGCCTCCTAACAATTAGCTTAACTGTTCCATTCYCTGAAATCTAGGGCTTGTTTATATTAAAAACATACAGTTTTACCTATATCRATATATTTAACATGCATAACTATACCCATTCCAGAAAGACGTGCACATCAACAGCTTATTCCTGAATAGCTTACTTCTACACAGGAATTCCTACAGACTACACCAGAACATCATATTATAGCTGAGTTTTCTTTTTTAAAAAATGTTCCTAATCAGAATATAATGATGCAGGCGAGGTATACCATAATCATAGAATTCAGTTTTATTGTGTCCGCTTTCTAGTATGGAGAAAGCACACCCAGAAATTCAGAGTAACGTGCAGCAGTGAACTAAGTTACGCAACAGAAAAGCAGAAACAAGTCCAAAAGTCAGATGACTTTGGGGCTTCTTTTAGATTTCTACTGTTGATTTCCAGGTACATGCTAGTTATCTATAAGAAGAAATTTACTTTCTGATTGAAAATCAGATGTTCAATATATTTGCTTATTAATTTGAAAATGGGATTTGTAAAAATGGGATTTTACATTCAAAATTTCTTTGTTCACAAAACTCACTTGACGTTAACAATTAAAAATTCCTCTCCTGAAAGTTTGTCCTATTTTTGCTTAAAAACTGTAATCTAACAATATTAATTTATTTGCATTAGTTTTGCATGTCTCTACCTCTCCAGGGGAACAGTAAGTATTAACATGTTGTAATTAAATATTTTCACAATAGTTCTACATGAAAGCTCTTACATAAAACTTCATGAAAGATATAGCAGGTTAAGACACTGACAGAAAAGGCTGTCAATCTAGATTGACTTTGAATGCAAACAMACTAACTGCTTACAGTAAAATTTTGAAAACTCATTAGGATCTGTTTCTTAACAAAATAAAAAAAGACATAGGAGAAAAAGCCAACCACCATAATATGGAAGATGTAAGCGAGCAATAGTGAACGAGTACTTTACTGTCTTCTCTTTATGCTTAACTGGTCAAGAGTTCCAATTTTTGATGGTCCTGCACATAACCTAAAATTCATCTTTTGAATAGAAAACAGTCGTAACAGAAGTTTATTAATCCTTTCCCTCCATTTAAGACAACTATGTATCATAAAACAACAATCTACCTATTTATAGGCTTACTACATATAAGKTGTCTTACTTTGTATAGTCTTATTTTTGAGTAAAATGAAAAAATATTTAATTTAGTGATATATTTTTCTGTGTTATGTGTTTTCTTTTTTGAACTAGTAGTCAGATATTTGAAGCAGGCAGTCTTACATTTCCCTTTTGCAACTTTTGTTGACAAGAAACGTATGGTTCAGGAATATTAAAAATGATTAAAAATAAAGTCTGAAAATACTGTTCATATAAGATGTATCAAATTTACAGAATGTACTAGCCTTTTAGTTTTAAATTTATACAGGATTTAGTTTTAAATTRCTACAGGATTTTTTCCAATTAAAATAGATCTAAAATCAAAGTTATTTAAATACTGAAAATAAATTTACAACAAACGAAAATCTTTTGGATGCAGAGACCTGGCCACCTGTCATATATTCAGAGTATTCATAGTACCAGATCAAACCACCTCTATGATTACGGCTATCTCTTAATTTATACAAAAATACAGCATTTTTATTGGAAGCTATTAAGGTAAAGCTATACTAGGAAACTATAATTTTGGGGTTTTTTTTTTTTTTTGCTCTCAGGCTACTTACTGTCAATAATCACCTGTTTCCAAAAAGATTTCAATATGAGCATCTATCAATCTACTTTAAATTCACACAACTGTCGTTCTTACCAAATTACTCACCGTGTAAGTGCATTTATTAGCAATGGTATCCCTGAAGTGCACTGTTCAGCCTTGCTGTTAATCAACAGTGGAACTTAAAATTGAGCCATTTTTTTCTCCGAGTGATTGGGAAAAGAACCACAGCAGTCTCTGAGCACGGAGTACAGTGCAGATGAACAAAATCCCAGAATGGCTGGGGTTGGAAGGGATCCCTAGAGACCATCTAGCTCAAACCCCCTGCTCCAGCAGGGACACCCAGAGCACAGGGCAGCATCCAGGYGGGTTTGGAAGATCTCCAGAGAAGGAGACTCCACAGCCTCCCTGGGCAGCCTGTGCCAGGGCTCTGTTACCCTCACAGGGAAGAAGTTTGTCCTCACATGGAGATGGAACCTCCACACTTCAGTTGGCACCCACTGYCTCTTGTCCAGTTGCTTGCCAGCACTAAAAAGAGTCTGGTCCCAACCTCTTGACACCCTCCCTTAAGATATTTATTTAAACACTGATAAGATCCCCTCCCAGTCTTCAAGAAATTCATACATTTTAAGTGGTGCTAACATTAAATTTAAAACTCGAGTATCACTAAAATCATCCAATCTGCATTTATTAATACAGACATGATATAAATATGAATGTATACTCAGGCATTTAATTTAATTTAAGAGCAAACTCTCTGACAATAACATTGCTTAAATATTCCAAGTACTCTGGTTCACTTTAAGATTATACTGATAATTAGCACCATATGAAGGCAAATTATGAAGTGAAAAAACAAAATACACAGAAAAGTCAAAAGCATATTTTCACATGAGGTAAAGCCTTCCCAGGACAGACAAAACTCTGGAAAAGCATCTAGCACTTTGTGCTTCTTTCACACTATTAATAGCCATTTMAGACACTGCTCTCTTCTGCAGTACATAACTGCACTGACAAAGTACTACCTTCTGTTTGCCCTTTTAGAAACGGATTTTAGAACCCCTTGAAGAATGGAAGTGCTAATTAAACTTCATCTGAAAAGACATAAGAAAAATAAAGTATTATCAATATTGAGCACTTGCCTTCTCTGAAATGTTAATATCACAGAGCTAGGATAATTTACAGTTGAACACATCTTCGTCTCTTCCACAAAAGACCTCCACTGAAAATCTGACACAAATACCTCTTGGTGCTATAAACCATACAACCATAGTAACAATCTGTTACTATCTGTTCTAGCATGTCAGCAATTTTACAGACACGAGCTCTATGTGTCCTTTAGGACAGGACCAGCATCATCAGAAGTAACCGTTCTTTGTCCTACTGTCAGATTGGTAAGTACAATACAGTTCATTTACTCGTAGACGTTTCCAAGCCACTAAAATCAACCGCCTTCAGATACACTATTAAGAAATAACAGAAAAATCAGATCATAACAGCTGAATAATTTTTGCATTGCTAATGCTAATACCTCAAAAAGTAGGTAGATTCCTTACTGCAAGAGGAAACCAAAGCACACAGTAAGTTCATACCTGGCAAAGAAATATGCATTATGTTTCCAAATATTTTGCTTTTATATTCATCTTTAAAGTTTAAATTAAAAAAAAAAAAAAAACTCAGCTCCAATACTTAGATTGACACAGTAGTTCCCCCTCTCTTTCACCAGTCTCTGCAGGAGGAAAGTTCACTGAATTTACTTGAAGTTAAGTCAGCACAACACTTGATCTCAAGTTTCTCAAAATGAGAAACCATAAAACTGCTACTGTCCCATTTCCTCAAGAAAGGGAATGCAACTGGGGCATACAAAGTAGCAGTAAACTAATACCCAAAATAAGGTTTCTAGATCTGTGGCAGCAAGTAGTTTGTACTGAACCTAGAAAATCTGGCTCCTGAACTCAAGTTCCTCGAGTAGAAGAGATCGGGGGATCTTACACATCACGCAAGGTAGATTTCACCTTTCTATCACTTACTATTCTTAGGAGTATATCTACAAAAAAGTTAGCTTGCCCGTACATGCACTGCCATATTCCTTTTGATTTTACCCTTTCCCCCAATGCTGTCCCTGCTGAGAATACATTAGCCCAAAAGATCCAGCTAAACTGAAAAAAATTACACTTTAATTTTACACAGCAAGGTAAACAGAATAACAAGTCTTCTCTTGCTAGCACCATCAATGTAACACTGTTGAAGACTAAATAACAGTGGAAAGAAGAGTGGACTGCAATAACGTAACTATTCATTAAGGAAATCGTTCTTTAATATAGCCCAGCAGGAGGATGACTCAAATACTCTCGCCTCCTCCTCACCTACCATAATACCATAATATCTAGGTTTGCCAAGATAACAATTCACAGTACATATACTCCATCACTGTGGGACATGTTTGTTTGCAGAAAATGAATTGGGAAGGCTTTGCTCATTTCCCAGCTTAAACGTGTTAAAAGCGTAAATTGTTGAACCTGCAAGTGCTGGGGGCTTTTTGTGTGAAGGAGGTTTTCTTCAAGTTTCCAGCTTGCATATTTTTTTCCAATGAGTATTTAAAACAGATTTTAATCAATTATGGTATATTTAAATGATACAGATACTATTAAGATTACATAAGGACTAATATTAATATGAATTGCTTTCTCTTCACTCTAAATATCTTAGTATAATTTCAGGTATACCCAGGGATTTTCTTATTTTGCATTTGCAATATTACACTTTTGTTTATGTATCATGTTTTTTTCTTCTTCATACACAATTACTTACAACTAACGTTATATTARAATTAAAGATAACTCATCTTGAGTAAAACTCAACAGTTGAATATAAAGTCACAGATTCTTGAATTTTGAAGTATTTGTTTTACATTCAGATAAAAGTTTTTATTAAAGAAGAAACAGAAAAGTAAAAAAAAGTCACACACACTAAGATAGATACTACACACTAAGTCACAAGGTCATCAGAAACGAGGGAAAACAATATCAAGAAACCTTGATAGACTAAAGCTTATTATAAAAGAACACTAAGAAAAYCTGTAATTTCAAAATGCTATTCTTTCCATCCAGAGGGGCTCACAATAGTTCTACCCATAATCAGAGAAAGCACTAAGCTACTCTATTAGAAAATATTAGAAGTAACGATATGTTGCTTAATCACAGGTTTTCAGTATACTTTTCCAGGAAAAAAATGATTGATTCCTTGATTCCTTCTGAAAATCAGGACACTCACATGTCATCATTTTCTCCCTGAAGGTCTCTAGGAAGCACTATGTAGCTTCTGCARTGTAATCTAAACAGCTCTTATTGTTACCTCTGCTGTACTGCTCATTTGTCATTCAGAGGCTTGGCTTTTACAAGTAGTTACTAGTTACTAACTTCTTGATTACTTTGTCTCATTARTAAAGTGACAAATCTCTGAATGTATCATTAACTTTAGAATGTTAATCTCCATTGTAGATTTGTATGATGGTGATTTTCCACTACAAAAAAAAGAGATATCATCCCTCGATAACAGTTTCAAATATGCAAGCAAATTTAGGCACCCAATTTTGACTACAATCTGCAAAAATTAACACTTACTGACTACACTAACAAAAAAGTCATCTGGAAGTCTAAAGGAACATTGTCAAAGAATAGATACAATAACATTTTTCCTAGTGATTTAACAACTTTTGGGGTGATTTAAACTCACTCTTAGATTAAGAGGCTTCATCTCTTGCTAACTGACTACACACATGTGAAAGGTACAAAAAATGGAAAAAGTTTTTCCATTGTTTTCCAGGTATTGCTCACCTATAACAGCAAAAGGTCACTTGGATCATTTTCCAAGGATAATTAGCTATTTGGTAATTTATTTTTATTAAAAGGGAAACAATGGCAAAATAAGACATAAACAACTTTGTAAAACTTATTATTTATTAAATAGTTTAAAGTTTTAATGGGCACACCTTAAAGCAGAATAAAAATATTTTATCAGTAGAAAAGAAAACCAGATTAATCCACTCAATGAAGGTCTTTTTTCTGTTGTTAAAAATATCTAAGGACACTTAAGAATTTATATCCTACCTCTGCAAAGTAATGCAAAAAATGATATTGGTTTACATTACAAAATATTACATATGCATAAAAGATTATGCATATATATATATATATATATATATTTTACCTCCAGATCCTAGTTGCTTGTAGAATCTGTATTCCAAATGTAGCTGTGGTGCTCTAGACTTCATTGGCTCCTAATTCAAAAACAAAACCAACATTTAAAACTGAGCCTGTCAGCCGTTGCTCTGAACACTAAAAATAAATACTATTGTTTCTCTCTCAGTTATGCTAAACCCTGTGACTTCTGAACCCCCTGAAAAGAAACTCAGTAGTCCTTCTACAATGACTGGTAATTAGTCTGCCGGAAACCTAAACCCCAGTCAGGTAAAACTAAAGTGTACAGGAGCTTTTACATCCTATATTGCTCAAGGCAATCTTTTCAGGGTCCAACTTGCAAATCCAAATGCAGTCCCACCCATAAAATCTCTTCCCTCTGTGAGTTAATCTCTCCAAAGCATGTGTTTGACAGGCATCCTGCAGYCTTCAAAAGTAGGCATTAGAATACAGCTGTACAAATGAAAAAGACTGCCAACACCTCTGGTACATGTGCTAGATGCGTCTTTAGCAAAAGGACTGTGACCAAAAAAAAAAAAGGCACCAAAGTAATTTTGCAATTTAAATCTTTCTATGCCTAAATTATAAGTTAATGAAATTTTAGTTCTGTGTCTGGCACGCAAATGACTCAATCTCAGAAAAAGGCTACTTCATTACTGAAGACCTTATTCACACAGGAAGAAAAAAAGGCAACATGAACCCACTCTCCCAAGTATTTCATTTTTTGTAAATAGTACTTTATTATAAAACCTTCCTAGAGCAACTTTTTGAAGTCATGCTTGGCTTCATAATATATAAAATCTTAAGGTGCATAAATGGCAATTTGCACATTAACTGCTAACTCACTTGAAGACCGCTACTAAATTACAGCTTTGAACAGGTAAGATTTTTAACATAAACTATTTATCCATGCAAGTAGAGGGTATACTGCTAAATGGAAATTTCCAGGTAGTGTTTAGGRAAGATTCTTATCTCCTTTCTCAAATCTTCTTCTCCAGAAGCTAAGAGTTCTTTGGCCTGTATTATATTCCACAGCAGTACATCCAAGGCCATAGAAGCCAAAGCGTCAGTCATGAGAACGCTACTCCTCCCTACCAGTTCACCTAAGTTCAAATGTTGCTGCTTCTCCTAGYGGCAAAGTCCTTATCACAGTCCAGGTTCATAATCGTTTTGGCAGGGTATCAGAAGCAAAGAACAAGAAGCAAAACAAGATATACTAAGTTTGCACAAAAGCAAGCAGAAATTAATGAAAACATATGCTTTCCAAGGTCCAGAGTATTTGTCCTAGCTGGCTAGTTTAATCTTTTTGCAAAGAACTTTCTTAAGCAAAAGGATCATACTGTTTAAGCACCACCTACTTCCCATCAGTCCTAAAAAGCCTTGAAAAAAAACAAAAAGCTACAGAACGGAAGTTCCTCTTGATATACCTTGGTTAAAAATAGAACCATTTTCATAAAACACATTTTGAGGTAAAATATAGCAAATAATAGTTTGAAGTAGCAAACAATAGTTTTAAAGAAGGAAAGAGCAGAACTTTCACATTAGCCGTGATGAGTTCTGCACATTTTTAAGAAAATATTTCACTAATCTCAAGCAAGTAGAAAGCACTTTTTTTTTTTCCCGTTGAGAAGAGTGAGTAGCAATGATGACGGATGAAACACTAAATTCCAGGAGGAGTAGAGATATTGGAAAGCAGACATTTCACAGGATTTCGGGAGGATTCTTCTGTAGTCATTCAACGTTAGATGCTCAGTTTTACACTTGTCTGCTTGCTAACAGACAGGAAGCTAATAGGTAAGATTGCTGAGCGTACCCTTCAAGAAGTAATCAACTATTATTGACTTTACAAATATAAATTTACTTCTGATACCAGTGACAATATTTAATACTGGCTTTATTCAATATAGACAAGCCATAKAATTATTTCTACCACTAAGTACTTTTATCTAATCAGTGGAAAACACATAAGACTAAAAATTTCAATGAAGTCAAAACATTATATATGACAGAGAGTCTGATGATTTTTTTTATCATGATTCTTAACAAAAAGAATATTAACTTACCAGCTTAATGGCCACATACTCATTTGTGTATAAATTTTTCCCTTAAAAAAAGAAAAAAAAAAAAAAGCAAGAATGTGAGACTTTGGCAGTGACATCTTACAAAAGCAAAGAACTTTGAGGAATGTATTGTCCCCTTCTTGGCATAAGAACTTCCATATAAAACAGACTTATAACCAATTTCCTCAGCCACTGCTTGTCAAAGAGCTTATTGGAAAGCACAGTCTGTGCCCATGACTAGTTCAGTTAACAATTTACTTGTGCTTTAATTGCACTAAAGTAACACATGACTTTTGCAAGTAAGGCATGAATAGCAGTTTGGTCAGAGTAACAGAAATTGAAGATTTGGTTTGTGATTTATGGGAAAAAAGTCTGGATAACTGAAAAAAATCTAAAAACATGTTCAATTTTTATGTTAACTTTTAACATATAATTCCACTGTTTTAATACAGTTCACAACCAAAWGTGGGAGTAGCTACTGTAAATTTTTAAGACTCATGATGCGGTAATAATTTAGTAAATTAATTGCCTGAGGCTTTGTTCTCTCTTTTTTTTTTTAAATATTAATCATATGACAAGAGGCCTCTAGAGAGAAAAAAAATAGATTAATATCAACATCTCCTGAAAATGCTTTAACTAGAATGCCAGACCACATCACTAGAACCTAGAAGTTCAGTTAAGTTAATCTGTATCACAAGCATTGCTACTATGTATACTTGAGTAAAACAAATACTCTTATTTCAAACTAGAGCTGAGGTTTACAGTTAGACATTAAACATTATTTGTACATACATTTGAAGTTTTTTTCAATTTTAGATTAGAGATTAAAAACGTACATGCACCATTGTGATAAAAAAAAGATACTGGCACTGTGGGATGACTTTTCCTGTTAAAGTAAAATATCACTTAAATCTTAAGAAATTCTTGTTCATATTTTTGATGCCAAATGTTCTTTTGACCCTAAATGTTCTGGTACAGATTTGAAACACATTTTTAACCATGTGAAGCACACTCTTCAGAAWATTTGACTCTTGAATAGTGCAAGACCCGATTTTATCTTTGCTGATAAACAGTGTGGACTATTCCATCAATTTTGCAGAAATTTCAATAGCCTAAAATAGCTAGAAAAAAATAAGAAGCAAGTGGAATGTGTATTGATTTGCTACACTCAGGATTTATCACAGCAAGACACTTAAAATTTATTTAAATTATATTGTGGTATTGGAATGTCAGATCTCATCAAAACTTTGAATTAGCAACAGCTATTTTTTTCCCCCAACATGGAACTCTGGTAATTTWTTTCCTTTCATTGGAAGAACTACAACAGCAACTGGAGTGTAACTAAACTTCTTATTTCCTGACAAAAGGTATCTCTGCACTTTAATTTAAATCTTCTTTTAAGTCCTTAAGACTGGACCATTATACACACGCTCAAAATACAATCGCAGTTTTGTGATATATTTCAACAAGTTATCATCAAGTTAAGTGCTTGCATACATCTTCATATGACAGAATATTCATTACATATGCAAAAAAGAGTAAAGGTTGAAAGAAAAAAAGAAAAAAGCTGTTGCCCTTAGCTGTTGGAATGGCAGCATGCTATCTCCCTTCTTTTCTTTTACTTGTTTGCCCAGTTTTATTTCAGTATTACATTCAAAGCCTTTCCACTTTAATATGAGTGTCTCACCTAATACATACTCTAGGATTCAACTGTTGCCAGTAAATGAGATTAACTATTTTAGATTAACAGCAAATTAACAGTGTTGCATGTCATCAGCAATCCAAGATAAAATCCCTAGAAATATTAACAGTTATCTATAGTATTAAATGAGATGTATTAATCAGACTGGTATGGTTTAGTTCACATAGAGCTTTCAAAGAAAAACAGCATTGAAGGTCAATTTAAGAAAACTGAAGAGCTGAAGGCAGAATTGCTAGATCTTTAACTGCACAAAAAAAATGTGCAAATGCACATATCTAACACTTCAAGAGTCAAAATGGATTAGCTTTGTTTTATTGTTACAAATAATTAGAGCACCTCTTCAGAAACTACTTAACACACAGTGCCTGTAGGTATAGAGAAGCCACCTTTCTTTTCACAGTAGCAATATGCTGAGTTTGTTTACACTTCTGACGCATACCAGATATAACAGCTCCAGGGAGAACWACATTAAAGCTATGTTATACTATCTTCCTGTAGGACAATGAGAAGTTTTTCTACCAAAAGGGGGAGGGAAAAATACTGACAAAAAAAAAAAACCCCACACAGAAACAATACAGAAATACAGAACAAAAAAGGCAGCATTCATCCAGAAATTCTTCAAAATTGCCCAGGTCTTTCCTTGCCCCTTCTCCAAAGCTTTCTACAGTGAAATCCCTTCTGTCTAACCAACTGCCAGCCATTCCTTGCTCCGTCCTGCCACACTGATGATGACAGCCAGCGAAGCTCCAAGGCTGCCTGCTGCAGTTCTGCAGCCTGCTGAAGATGCGATGCACACTGTTGTTCCCCAGTTATTCCCAAGAATACTACAGGAAGGCTAGAAGTATGGGGGAAGGCTGTTTTACAACATGCTTAGGGAGGCAGGAGAAGGTTGTTTAGTCCAAAAGGATCAGAGTAGTTTTAGGATATTAGGAGATGCAGCAAAATTCAGTTAAAAAAATACATAGCACATACACTCAAAGACATTTCCAGTATCTTGCAAATTGGCCAAATTCAGGGTAACGATAGAAAGTACTATTAGTCCTAAAAAGTCTCCTACTGTATGCACATACATGAATACAGGATAGAGCTGTAACACTCTTTCCACAGGCATTTCCATTTCTAGTCTGCATGCATGCTTTGAATCAAGTAARCCAAAAGAGAGATCTTACCTAATCGTAGTTCTCCAAAATTACCACATCCAATTTTTTTGCCAACTCTAAAATTAGGTCCGACCATTAACACTCCAGAATGTGAAGAACTGGATCCCCGTGGATTGTGGCCTGATCTCCCACTAGGTCGTGCCATTCTTTCATCTGGTTTGTCCTTGTCTTTTTTTTTATTCTCCATTTCAAGTTTAGGGTACTCCGCTTTGATTTCTTCTTTTTAATTCAGTAATAGCAAACTCAAATTCAACAACGTGAAAGCAAAGACATCACTAATGAAGTGTCCAGCTGGTTTCTGTCAGTTATTAGTCAACAACAGCGTATTCATCCCATTTGCAAAATATTTCTTCCTTGATTGTTTCTGTAGTAAACCTCCAGAACATATCCTACCAGCAGGATTTTCTAGTGTTTACAGGAACTCTGTAAATAAAAGACAAAATTACACAATGAAGTATGATTCTTGTAAAGAATCACCTTTCTTCACCTGAAGTTATGCAATTAAAAAATAACTAACTTCTCCATGAATAACCCTACTTCAAGATAAAATTCTCTCACTACAGCACATAAATGCAACAGAAACTGCTGTAGCTTTGAAGTGAGCTTAGAAAAAGATTAAAGCTAAATATAAGTTTTATGGAAGCTTTTCTTTTGGAAAAAAAACCTTTCCGACCCCGTGAATGCACTTGGCATTGCTATTAAAAAACTACAGCTTATGCCAACTTCGCGAGAAAAAGCATTTTTCATCTACTTTCTTTTTCAAAGCATTTAATGTTTTTTTTTCCAAAGTAATATGTTTACCTACTAAAAGAAATACTTAAACAACAGTGAATGATATTCAAACATAAAATGTTTATCTTTTGCATAACTGCTATTTCTGAAAATTGCTATTTTCTGATTTATTCATTTAATGACAAGGACATAGCACTTCTTCCTAAAACTCCCAAATTTAGGAAYACAATCTATTTACATACCATAACAATTCTGCCTCCTCCCCATCCCCCAATTCATATATTTGTTTCTCCTCARTTTCATTGCCTTGAGACTCATTCCAACAGGGACTTCAGTAAGAACAYAGTGTTAGTTAACTGATAAAATAAACATTCAAAATAAAGCTTAAATATTCAATACATTCTGTTATATTCACTTAAGTCTAGCCTACTTTAAACATGGGAATATACAGTAGTCAAACAAAATATTTTCTAGAAAAAAATAACTTTGYTTCTAAATGTTATTTATGTAGCCTAAAGTCAGTCATCAGGAACCTTTTCTTAAACCTAACTCTCAACATTAAAAATTGTATTTTGTATCTTATTACAATATTTTAAAAAGTCAAAGAGACAGTAAAGAAAGCAAAAGGACATGAAAGACGACCCTACAAGTTGTACATGCTGAATCATGGATTATTCATGACATGATCTTAAGAYTACGATAGTTGAAAACCACTAATCTATCAGCTTAATTATGAAGCACACAGAAGCTTATTTTAAAGGTAAACACAATCATTCCAATGTGAAAGACAAGAAAGTGAAAGACATGCTTTGGCACAAAGGGAAAAAGCAAAAGCAGGCCAAGTAGAACTTTCTAATGCAAGCAAAAACTATTGAATAGTGGTATAATACAGACAAAAGCATCTAAGACGGAAAAACATGAGCACATTTGGTYACAGCATTCTCTTACAAGTTCAAGCACCACAGGCTATCCTAAAGTCAGTACTTTTGAAAGTACAGATCTCAGAAAAAATAGGCTCAATGGGAAGTGACAGGTAACCTCCCTTACCCACTGTGCTAAATGAGTTAAGGAAGAAATAGAACCAGAAATGGAATGCACTGAGTGCAAGATTGCAAAGGCACCATCTAGTACTGAGGAAGATCAGCACATTTGAAGCAATACACATGCATACTAAACGTATTAAGTACTAAAGAAAAAATAGTTATGCTCTAGGTCTCACTTTCTAYAGTGAGAAATATCAAGGTAAACAATTCTAGTCTTCAAAGAGCTAACATATAACATTCAGAGCAAATAAACGTTATGTATAGTACTGCCAGCACCAAAAGGTAAAAGACACCACAGCTGATGCCTTGCTAATCTCAGTACGAGAGAAAAGGCTCGGTTTCCTGGCACTAGGACCAACATGTTCATATTGCAAAGAGCAGGGAGAGCTTTGGGCACAATGAAAACTCAGGGAGGCACTAACAGCTCCTGTGGACAGGTCTCACAACAGAACACCAGAAGAAACTGAGTACGTAGACAAATCTGAAGGGATTCAAATCTGATTTCAGAGTAAGCAGGGCTCCTAGCTAACTKCTGCAAAAGACTTGTTAACATATACAATATGTAATTATATGTTATTTAAAATTAATCTCTAATATATCAGAATTTCACTTCAGAAAGCCAAAATAATTGTAAAGTTTTTTCTCTTCAGATCTCCCGTTTTGCCTTTGCCTTTTTARGTATCACCTGGGCACAGTATGTAGTCTTGCTAATATAGAAAAAGCTTTGCTAAAGCCGGCACAGCCAAGGCGATGAAAAGTAAGTGATGATGTGTTAGAAGCATGGAATAACAAGCAGCCATATGAGGACAAAGGGCACCAGAGACTCAAATGAAGCACTAAGACAATGGTGATTAAGAAAGCATCTGTGAGCCAAGGAAGGTCTATCATCACTGAAAAAGCTCCCTATCTCATGCTGATCAGCTCATGTAACACTAAAGCAGCACCAACCAAGAAACCAAGCTGTGAGCTCAAGGACAAGTGAGTGTTTTCACAGAGCACACTAGCTGCTCTGTATGCTTGCTTRTCCAGATGAGACTTAAGCAGTTTCCACAATGCTGAAGTTTCGCCAGTGAGAAAGTCATTTGCCAAAGTAATAATGTTAATCYACCTATAATCCAAGGAAAAACTTTAATCTGGGAAGCCCAAACTATATCTGAATCCATTCCACACATAACCAAACACTAACAGCAATGCCAAGAACTAGTCTTAGCTTCTAGTGTTCGGTCATGAAGGCCTCCAGGGAGCAATCAGCAAGACCATGGTTTACAAAGGGTCATCTGCATAAGACACTCTTCTCCTTGTCTGCTGTCTCAAAAAATGTGTTTCTGAAGCTCAGAAGAYGGAGAGAGAAAAACAATGGCATATTTCAATCAAAACTGTTTTGAAAACAGGAGCGTTCCACTCCTATACAAAAAGCTGATCTACTAAACTGTTCTTTGTAGCAGACTAACTTGTTCCCTCCGAACTCCAAAYTCTGAAGTGGAGGCACTGTCTCGTGCCTTCACTACAAAACCACACGCAGTAAYAAGCTCCAAAAGGAAAAACGCAATATGCATATTAAGAAAAAAAACTTCATGTTTAAGAGTCCCCTGCAACTCCAGCTGCTGTGTTGCAGACATATCCTCCCTACAAATGCCACTTCCTGCTGTTAGAGGTTGAACATCAAAGGGCAGCAAGMAATCTGACAGTCTTGTTCATAGACTCTGCAGAAAACTAAGCACCATACTAGAGAATTCAGTTCAACTGAAGGGGAGGACAAATGCTTGAAGGCAAGAGAGAAAGACGTCACCAGAATTATGAGAAAGGGAAAAAGTCGAGGAAGAAACAGGGCTCAAAGGGAACACAGGGAAGACTGCCACTCCTGTTCTCTTTCCATCTCAAGCCTTCATGTCAAAACTGCAGATAACTAATACAATGGGAAGACAAACAAGGTTCTGCATCTATAAAAGACAGTGGCTTGCTATGAGACTCAGTGTCCCAAACCTAATTTTTCTTCCACAGAAGAAAAATGTGCCATATTCTTGGCACAGAACACCGCAACCTGCTACAGCCATCTGTTGTAGATGGCATTTGCTTTATTTTTCTKTTCAGATAGGACCCCCTGCAAGGCAACTGAACTACCACACATATTAAAATGAATATCCAGAGACCTCTGTAAATGGCACAGACTGAGAGACTATAAAGAAGAGAGCACAGACTATACCTTCAGCGACAAAGCAGTTGCTAGGAATCAGAAAAGACAGCACAGGATTTTCACAAAGTTCCCAAGAAGCAGTCACTCACCTGCAACAGTAAAGAGGAGTAAGGGTTGCCATGCATAAGCTTGCCTACTTTCATTCTCTTTTTCCTAGATTTTAGTTCCCTGCTTAAGCCTTAATTCCCCACAGCACGATGTAAAAACACCCTGAAAACAAATCACACTAAACCAAAACATTTAAATTGAGAATGACAATATACTATTCTGAAAACACATGAATGAAATTAAGTGTTCATTTTACAATGCTTCTAACCTGTTTAAATGCTGTATTTTTATGTCTGGCAGCTTTTGAAGTTGATTTTACCTTATGCCCTACTCTGATTCAGTTAAATATGCCTTCAAATGGTATACTACGCTAACTTTCTATTCAAGAGTTCTATTTATAAATGTATTAGCGTAAGATTTGCACTTAAGCATGTGAGATAACCATGTGGTGTATTTATAACCTGTAAGTAGTATTAAGTTATCAGAGATGGAGGCTTATAATAAGGTTATACTCTTTATTTACTAAAATACTCTATCAGCATACTTGAATGAAGTTTCCTACAAATCTAGAGTCTAGTATTTTAGATGTTACCTGAAAGAGATACTATCCTTCTCAACTCTTAAAGTAATAAAATCTTTATATAGAAAAGCAATAAGGAAAATCAATACTGCCTCAGCCTGTTTTTAACCCACTCCACACCTAAACAATTGTCCAATCAGATGTTCTCTTCTTGCAAACATGTGCACACAAGTTACTTTATAAATTGAAACACAGCCAATTCARAATAGATTCTGAAGAAATGAAGACAATGTAAAAGACACTACTGCCAATACTTAATGCTGCTTTTTACTCTGCATTTGAATTTAGTAGTTGATAGTTTCAAAAAAAATTATAAGTATATTCACACAACATTATCTAATATTAACTGGATAGAACACATCAAGACATATGTCTTACAGCTACGTACATTGTCCAAGGGCTTAAGAAAACTTGACAGGACTTATCCTACAAGAATTATCAGCTAACTTTAAAACAAAAAAGACATCTAGTGTTTTAAGATTTCACTTCTAATTGTACCATAAAACAATATTCTCCAGTCTAAAAGACGATTATTACTTTTATTATTATTTTTATGATTTCTTGTACAACTACAAATAATACTTGAAGAATAAGTAATAATTATAGAAAAGACAATCTACCCCAAACTCATGCCACCCTACCTCTAAAAAAATAAAAATAAAATAACTTATACAGATTCTTCAATGAGAACATTATTTTCACAAATTACACCCTACACCAAGCAAGGTTGTTCCTCAAACAAGATTTCAGGAACAGCAGTAAGGTCTTTTTTGAAAAAAAAAAAAAAAAAAGAAAAAAAAAGAATCTATCACAACTGATGTGATACCTGTTCTACCTCTTCTACAAAGAGATCAAGGAAAAAAAGACCAAGACTGAAGCAAATAAATTACTGCAGTAATTTAATCATGTTGCATGCTCCCCTCTTTTTCCAAATGAAGTAAAGGAATTGTACTTAGCATGTCCTCATTTATTAGAAATTAATTCTATTTCCTGTATTTGACTTGGAAAAGCAACAGTCATATTTTTCAAATTTGTGAAAATCCAAACACTGAATGTTTGGTGAGTACAGTGAGTAACTTTTAAGCAATGCCAAGACATATAGCCAAGCATGAAATTTTTAGTTTAAGAAACCAATACTTCTGAAACTTTCATAACCACAGAGATCTGCAAACATATGTTACCCAGATACCACCTTAAAAATCAAAATACAAAAAGTTACACTGTGTTCAAAGAATACAGATAAGTATGAACATTTATCCAACAGTATTTTTGTAAACAGTACTAATGTTTTGACAGCAAATAAAAGAGCAAGAAAAGTCACTATAAAAAGGAAACAAAGTAAATCATAAACAAACATTACTTAACAGGCTCCTTAAAAAKTTAAAATACTATTCCATGATGATTAAGTAATGCTTTGAGGAGTGGTTTCCCTAAACACTTCAAATCAACAGTTGTTACAGACACTCTGCTTATTTAAATAGGTGTACCTGTAGTGTATCTTTTATCAGAGTCCTGCCAAGGTACATGAGAAAACATGTACATTTTTAACATACTTAATACATGTCAGAAGACAAATATTCCTGTAATTTTCTCCAGAATGCAAGCATTCACTTACAACAATTTCTAATAAAATAATCTGCCCATCATTTGACAAAAATAGAGCATTTAGATTTTTATCTCACAGAAGCTGCTGTACAACACTGAAATATTTGTYTTGGAAATATAAAAGTCATTCATGCTTTTGTTGCATTAGGTTTTATTCATTACACTTACCTATGAAAGAGTTACACTGTTCATGGCAATATTTTTTCTTCACCAGAATGATAATATTTTAGATGGAAAGCCCTGGAAGGCAAAAAGTTGTAGGTATGTAGTACCAGCTCTTGCATTCTAATACTTCTACTCACAGAATGGCTGAGGTTGGAAGGGACCTCTAGAGATCATCTAGTCCAACCCCCTGCTCCAGCAGGGACACCCAGAGCATGGGGCACAGGGCAGCATCCAGGCGGGTTTGGAAGATCTCCAGAGAAGGAGACTCCACAGCCTCCCTGGGCAGCCTGTGCCAGGGCTCTGTCATCGTCACAGTAAATACCGAATGAAAGTAAAGTACTTATTTTGGGTTAACAGCATTAGTTTTCTTAAAGTGTTAAGTAGAACAATTGATTATTTTGTTGAAAGACTCAAAATAATTTAAGATTCAGAAGTCAAACAGCATGTAAAAGTGCCTATCAACTAAGGCAAAGCTCTTTTCCTGCTACATTAAGTTTAATGATCTATATTCTCTTTACTCTGATCTATATTCTCTGTACTCTGCCCATGGAGTACATCCTCCTCTTCCCCAATTCCATGTTTGCTTTCCTGTTCCATTTTCATTATTCTCATAAATGAGCAAACTGCTTGTAAAAAACATAAGATGTAAATAACTTGATCAGTAAGTTTCACCCAGATAACAGGGCATGTTTAATATTTGAGTGCATCCTAGTTGTAACAGTACAAAGACAAAGACACAACAAAAGCCAAGTTAACAAAGCAATGTCATAAAACTGACAGGTCTATTTACATGGAATTTTGAAAAGGAAAAGGATGCAAAGGAAACTCAGAAAAACATCATAATGTCATTACATAGTAGAAAAATAGATCTTAATCAGAAATTAGATCTTCTATTCATATAGATTGAGGACAAACAATGAAATGAAACTGAAAGACCAGAAACGAAGCAGTTAATGAAGATGCAGAAGTGCCATTAGCTAGAGGTTTTATTTGGTGGAATTAGATAGATATTCCCAAGCACTGAGCACAGACTGCCTGAAAAGCAGGAAAAAATGCTGAAGAATGCAAGAGAAAGTGAAGATATAAACTAGTCATATATTTCATTTGGCAGAAAGCAAACCAATACACCAAGCACTTGAAGGAAAAATCAAAAAAAAAGTGATCTAGGATTCAATTTTAAACAAGTGAAAAAGTAGTCATTACAAAAGAGAGCAAGGCTCCTCGTCCCTATCAAGATATTTGTTACATATAAATAACACAGACAAACTAGTATCAACTTATCGACAAGACTATGGTAATACCAACCCAAAACACAAACCCAATTTGTAATATGAGGACAGAACATTTGCTGGGTACACAGAGAATTAAGTATTTTTGCCCAAACCAGTTTTATCTCAATTTAAGTACGAATTCAAAGGCAACTCATTCCTTGGATTTACCACTAGAATGATCTCTAGCACTTCTGATTTTGGAACTACAATAGTGACTCTCAATTCAAGAGAGTTTGCTCAGAGCTACACTTCATGAAATTACTACATCATAGTTTACCTATATACATTATTTCAAATTCTTATATACACGACTTCCTAAATTCAATAGTGTTCTCTCYACAGTGCAATAGGAGTTTACTTACTTGCTCACTAAAGCTAAGACTTACTTGAACCACTCCCTAAAGTCCCTTCCCCAAAAGTTAGACGAGCATTTTGTGGTATTTGCAGAAAACAGACCCCTTATTTCTTGAAAAGGAATGAAAGGGTTTACACTACAGAAGCATGTTTTGCACATTGATGTTTTCAGCTAAAATTTGCTTAGTTAATGGCAAGGAGATTCAAACCACAAAAAAAAAACCTGATTTGAAATGCCTTTTTTTGCACACTGATAAACTTTACATACAGAGGAACTCCATAAGTCACCATGGAACTTGCATATATAAGCAAAGGTGAACCTTTTTCTCCTAGATTGAGCATTCATAATTTAAAATTAGAGGACTGCAACATCAACTATGAGCAAGAAGGATAATAATGCAAAACCACAAAATATGTGCTTGAATGTTTTTCAATCATATAATCACATTTGCTCTTCAAGTATCTTGGAGACAACTGTCAATTCTTCGGGTAACACCATTACCAAATATCCTACATACTCAAACAGCTTCTTTCACATGTACTGTCAAAAAAAAAAAAAAAAAAAAAACCACATTCACTTAAAAGCTAGATGGGCTGACAATTTTAAACACCACGAAATTTTATAACATGAATATTTAATTTCCTGCAGAGTCACACTCAACAGGACATAATAACATCCTATTCAAAGTCAGGTTTAGCGGAACCTAATTGCTGCCAGACTATTAGCAGACTGCTAAAATTCAAATACATGGAGGTCAGACCAGTAAAGGCTACATCCAGAAAACACTTTAGATTTTTCTAGATAACAGATGGGTTATATATACATATCTCAGTATCAGTTAAAAGTGTCTCACTTAAGGCATTCTATACCATATTACAGACACTATTCAAAAGTAATAAAAAAGACTTTTGCAGGAAGGGATTTGAAGACTTAACCCCTCCATTCAGACAAATCTCAGATAGCTGAGCCTGCAGCAGCACCACTATAATAACACGGAAGTTATGCCGCCCTGTGCCCCGTGCTCTGGGTGTCCCTGCTGGAGGATCTCTAGATCTCTAGAGATCTGGATCTCCAGAGGTCCCTTCCAACCTCAACCATTCTGTGATTCTCTGTCATATATGCATAGATAAATTTTTCAAACAAACAAATGACTCTATGGTTACTATCATAATACCTGGATGATCATTATTGCTTGTAAGTTTTAAACTGGAAAGTTATTTCATGCAAGAAACCCATAACAGAATCAAAAGTAAAAAAGTTAACTCCACAATTAGGTCAAAATACTTCACGATTTATCACATGACATAAGTTAAAAAAGTAAACACATTATCCTTACTTTCAACTGAGATGCTATATTGAGAGTTCTGAAATATTCAGAACATGCACAGAACTTGCAAAGATACTACACACACTGAGATGTTCTTCAATAATTCAGGAAATCTATTTTCTGATATATTTTTTGCCTGGCAGAGAGTAAACTCAATTTCTATTTTCTGAAYTCATCAAAATATTGACAAACATGGCTCAGTGTTTGAATAGATATTAAAAATATTTTTCTTGTAAAGCAAAATTCACTTTCTATAAAATTTATGRCATTTCATCTTCCTATTTGTCAATAATCTGTATGCATGTTGCTCATTATTTTACATTTCTTTGAAAGCATTGTTTTAATTAAGCTCAACAATATCAGAACTTATTCACTTGTAACTATTCTTCTTTGTGCATAACAATTTCATCTACTTGAGAGACACAGGAATCTTTTTCTGAGTCTAAAGCAGTGCAATCCTTTTCTTTCTCTTAATATAAAAAGAAAACACAGCTTTCGTATTGACTACTTCTATCTTAGTAGCTTGAAGTT
The DNA here is from genome assembly GCF_003342845.1 of Nothoprocta perdicaria. NCBI lineage: Eukaryota > Metazoa > Chordata > Aves > Tinamiformes > Tinamidae > Nothoprocta > Nothoprocta perdicaria. The sequence continues at coordinate 758,187 of NW_020455699.1, read as the reverse complement.
TCATTACATTTTTAGGTGTTACTTGATTTGTTTGAGTAAGTTTTCATCATATCATTTTATCATTCTGATTTCAGTCACCTTCAAACATTGTAAAAGAAACATGCAGATGACCTGCAGCAACACTATTACCCCCCTCCTTTCCTCTTCCTCTCCGCCCCACCAAGAAATGYGGCAGATTTTAATTCATCTGAAAAACAGCAATGAACATTTTCAGGTTAGCGTAACACCTGTAGTTAGAAGATATTAATCTCATGTTAATAGAGATAACAATCTCATGTTAATGAGATTAGAAAAAACATGGAACACAAGAAGTAAGGAAGGACCAAAAATTTCACTTTAGAAATGTATTCCCTACATCTATTTTGCATAGAAAATATACCGTAATACACTACTGAGTTGGAAACTCTTCCTGGATTTTCAACATCAAAGAGATAAAACTAGCAAATACAAAAGAATTGCATATTTTGGGCATATAAATATGATGCTATCATCTTTCCTGATGCTGATAAATCTAAAAAATATTTTTGTTTACTTATCACCATTTATAAGATTGTACCTCAAAGTTAGGTAGGTAAAATCTTTTTTGTTAACTCAATGGAATCTGTATAGTCCCAGTTCACAAATATAAGCTTCACTCACAGAAGCAGCCTTATTGAAGACCCTAGGTAACTTGTTGTCAAAGTCACTTTTTCATGAAAAAAATTACTCAGGCAAGTCTTCAAAAAAATATCTGGGAGATGTATATCTGCCAAAAAAAAATAAAGTCCAAAGTTGTATTCTTCTTCTAGTATCAGCTGCCAAACCACTATTTCAAAGTTCTAGTATGAACTTTCAAAACCACACTTAAAAAGCTCTTTTCACAGAAAAAGTTCATCAAATTACATTATCATGTAAAATGCTCCTTTAGTACTCAAAACATAGCAGAAAAACAGATTTGATGCTTTAAATTAAAAACTTGTTGCATATCAACAGGCATATCTAACAGATGAAATTAAACACATTAAGCCACCTAGCCAAAACCTAGCCACAAGTACACTTTGCATCTATGTAAAATAGTCTTAAAAGTCCCTTCTAGTTAAACTACTGCAATTTTTTATTATACCAGGATTCAAAGTCAGACTTAAAGAAATGGGAAGTCTGTGAACTTCAGTATCTGACCTACACATTAATTCTGCAACCAGGAGGACGTGACCACATGTCTTCTAAGGTCATAGCTGTACCTGAAGATAAAATTAAATATGATTGAAGCACTCCAGCACTACAAGGAAAAGCACTCCCTAAAAGCACAAAGACAGKTTTTTTTTTCAGGTTAGAATTTGGATAATAGTGTGTTTTAGCATTCCAAAAATGCTAGACAAAAAGCACCAATTATGAACTGCACTTCACCAAATACAGTGTATGTATCTACTATCTGTTTATTTCACTGAGGGGAATATAAGTTGTATTCTATCAGCAGGGCTTAGAGGGGGATCAAACTTAATGTATTTTAACTGGCCTTTTCCACTTCTAATTGCACTCACATCAGAATTCCATTACTGAAATTAATTATTATTATTAATGAATTATTAAATTCAGGAAAAAGAAACCTGAAAAATGTGTCACATACTGCTGCCTGACTGATCATAATCTGATCCCATAAGACAGTCATCTTTCATCTATCTTACTGAACATTATTCTACTTTACTACCCCAGAGATACAGTCCTAGCAAGTTTCACAGGCCTTGACAACACAGAACTACTAAGAGAATGTTTTCACACCTCCGCCTTTCTTCATTTTGATTTTACTTTCCTAAGAAATCTGCGCTCTCAACCATTCCTGAATCAATCTTTTGCCTCCCCTCCCAGTGCTCTGTTAGAGTCCAGCCATGACTCTACCAAACTGCAGCTCAAGTCTGCTCTCTCATATGAGGTCAGTATTCCTGGTTCATTTTGATTGGGGAGCTAGGAAGTATTTGTGTTTACTCCCAGCTTTGACAAAACTCCTCATCACAGACCTGCACGCTTGTTCACTGCCCAAGCTAGGTACTTCCTCCTTTCCTTGGGTTGCTACAAGGGAAACACTAAAATTATAAGACAGAAAGTCACTTGTGCTAAATGTATTGCCCAGCACCACACTGATCTTTCTTTATAACCTGCAGCACGTTCCAGAATATTTTCCTCTATCACAGATTCACAGAATATTTAAGGTTGGAGGGGACCTCTAGAGATCATCTAGTCCAACCTTCCTGTTCAAGCAGGCACACCTAGAGCATGTGGCACAGGGTGGCATCCAGGCGGGTTTTGAAGACCTCCAGAGAAGGAGACTCCACAACCTCCCTGGGCAGCCTGTTCCACTGCTCTGTCACCCTMACAGTAAAGAAGTTSCTCCTCACCTGGAGACYGGACTTCCTGTGCTCCAGCTTATGGACACCTCCCCTTGTCCTATCGCTGGCCACTAATGAAAAGAGCTTGTCCCCTTCTTCCCTGCATTCTCCCTTCATGAACTTATACATGTTAATCATAGCCCCTCTCAGCCTTCTCTTCTCCAGAGAAAACAGGCCCAGCTCACTCAGTCTGTCCTCATACGAGAGACGTTTCATTTCCTTAATCATCTTAGTTCCTCTTCGCTGAAGCTCCACATCCCTCCTATACTGGGGAGCAAAGTATTTGGAGAGAATTTTTATAGAATTTCTTCCAAAGTGGGAGCTCTACTGGACAGCTACAAATGGTGTTTCTCAAAGCCTAAAAAGAACAAAATATGGTTAAACAGTGGAGAGGTTGACAGATCACTCCACTGAACTTCTAGTTCCTGATTTAACAGCATCAGAGCTGATCAGAACTTGAGGTTTTTGTTTCTACCCCTCTCTGAACTGCTATAACAGGCCAAGTCTATTTTAGAAATTAACCAGTTTAATCTAACCTAATACTATTTTTAATTCTGAGGCAGAAAACAGTACAAAATTCTTTAATTTGATATTTTTGCCACTGAAAGCAAAAAAAAAGACAACAGATATTAACCAYAGACAACTCTGTATACAGAAGTACATTTTAAGTGCTAAACTATATCTCATGAAAATTCCTAGATTCTGCAACTAAGAATCAAACTTGACAGAAGTGGACAGGGAAACACGATTCTGCTATTTTAATAATCTCTAAATCTCAGTTAGCCAGGTATCTCTTACTGCAATGAGATGCCACACTTACCACACACCTGCAGCTCTTTCCTCACATGAAGAGTTCTCACAACAATGCTACTTTATTAAAACACAGCTACAGCATTGTATTCTCAAAAGGCTCCTAAAATATGATTTTTCACAACTAAGTTCAGTATGAAAAAGCATACCATTGATAAAAAAGAAATCTCAAATACTAAAGTGGAATTAGGTTAGCTACTTGCACGTTAAACACATAAGATGCTTAGTGACTCCGATTTTTCTAAGTCATTAAATCACAATTAAGATAATTTTTTTATTAGCTATATAAGGCATAGCTAAGTCAATAACCTTCTACCATACTGAGCTTTGTAACATAGGTCTCCTTTTGTACATAGCTAAAACTGAAATTAAAAGCTCCAAGATACAAACAGCCAGTATTCTACCTAAGTTGTTTTTGACAGGAATATAATGTGAACTTAACTACCCTCACAGATTTTTGCTTAAAACAAAATTCTAAAGCAGTAAGATACAACAACCTTACTACACAGTGCCTATATTAACATACTTAGCTTCTAACATACTACTTAAGAGATTAGGACAGATTCAGACTAATCATCAGGTTGCTCCCCAAAAGCAACAATATTAGCAAAGCTTTTATCTACAGATTAGGGCTCTATTCCCATACAGCTGCCCTGTAATAACCTCAGTTATTCAGTAATAGCCTCCTCGTTTCCACAACAGTTTCAGATCTCCCTCTAAAATATTTGAGCTTTCTTTTCTTAAAATAGTTTATTGATAGTTCAAAACTGGTTAGAACTAAGAAGTTCCAAAACCYATAAGGGCAACAGATAAGAAAACTACAGTTCAGATAAACTTCACTTCTTAAAATAAATAAAAATTAAGTCTTCATAATAAAATGTTAAGTACAATTAACTGATTCTAGAGTATAGAAGCTAGAAATTTAACAAATATCAAAAGCACATTCTTGGTATGCAAAGATACTTCTGTCTCCATTTGGAGAAAGTTTAGAGCAATTTAGACTTTTTTTGCAGGTGTCTCTTGATGAATATCTTTGCTAAATGTAAATGCCGGCTGCATATTTTATCTTTTTCAGTTTAGACTAATCTCAACCTGAAAATAGACAGAAACAGCCTCAGACTGAAAACACTAAATAGAAATAAAAAGTGGAACATTCAAACCTGATCACAAGGATGATCCTAGGGCCTATGAGCAATCTGCTCGTTAAAATAATGTAGAAAAAGAATGAGTAGTATTTGAGGTAATTTTGCCTAAGAAAGGGATTACACCAGGATTCTTTGCTTTCAGAAGTCAGTCTTTGTAAGTCTCAAGTAAGAAAACAATCAGCAGCTCTGGCTTCTGAAGGTCAGTATATTTTTCCTCCTCTCCATAAAAATCTAGCCAGTGCAGCCATTCAAAATGCAGCAGACGAACACTTATGAGGCAACTAGCTTCTGAGCTAAACTCAGAAACTCAAACCAAACCAAAGTTTAAAGGCTGCAAGACAGCCATCTATGTTCAAAATCATTTTGAGAAAAGCATCGTGAGACCATGCAGTGGCTCAGCACAGACAGAAGGGTAGGTTCCTCCTCTGCTACAGGTGCCTGCTACTCCTCCTGCTCACAGATTATATCTACGTACAATAAAAAACTAGCAAAAAATACTTTTGTCCTCAAAACTAAACAGGCTAGTAAACTGAATGGAAAAAAATGAAGAGGAATTTGGGAAACTGTTGTATTACCTTAGTGATGTTCTACATTGAGTCAGATTAAGTAATCAACCCCAAGTTACAATATTTAAACACCTTATTTGTGTGTTTATCATGGAGTTCAGGGACCCCCAGTCACCTGAGTACATGAGTACACATTTTTGCAGAGGTAGTTCTCTGACCTGTAAAATCTCCTCCTATTCCCAACTCCAGTATACAAGGCACTGATAAGATCTTATTGGACCCACACTAACAGAAAAAAAAAAAAAGAAAAAGAAACACCACACCACTCACATATTCCTAATACTACAAAACAC
>NW_020455699.1:724323-752990 GCF_003342845.1 Nothoprocta perdicaria | reverse complement strand
AAAAAAAAAAAAAAAGATTCTCTTTGAATAGCCAAAACAGATATTGCCTATATTAAAAAAAAAAACTTTCCTTCAAATCCTTCAAAATATCCTTTAAAAACAGCAAATAAGAAAAACCAGAAAGTGGAAGCATCAGATGAGGAATAACTAGTGAAACATATTCAAATGAAAGCTCTTTATTGCAGTTTAAATACAGAAAGAAAAAYACAGTCCAATCAAGATCCTAGGGGAATGCACTGGTAAACATACTTTATTTACTAAAACTGTTACATATGTTTACACATAAACCTTTTCTTGGAAAGAAGCTGCCTACTCAGTCATTTAGGGTAATGAATACATCCTCTACTGCACACTAGATCTAAATAGAACAGATGCATAAACATGACCAAAAGATGTTCATCTGATTTTTTTGAGTATGGAATTCAGTATTTTACTACTTACTAAAAAGAACTTACTTCAAAACTGAAGTGTCAAAATCCAAAACTATCCTACAGACTGATATTGTCACTATGCAGAAGTCTGCAGAAGAGCAGACTTATTTAGCAGACTAYAATAAGTAGCTTATCTAAGGTCGCAGAGAGGGATTGATGTTTCTATGACTAGCTCCAACTGTAATAATCAGCCTAGCTTTTGACAACCTTCTTACCACTTTRCTTCTACTTATACAACCATTTAGCTTAAATACACACCTTTTCCTTTACCAAATTGTTTCAGCTGTGACCTGCAAATTCRTAAACTCAGGGAAAAATGACCAGGGGGCTACTCAGAAGGGAGATCAGTGTCCTTATCAGCACAATTTATTTCACCTGCATTAGTTCAGTGCACCAGCACTGAAACTCCCACTGTCAGAAAATCTCCAAATTAAGGTATCCACGAATTAAGTGACAATTGGCTAAACAATAGTTTTCCACTTTTCAATATATAAGCCTTAAAATCTTTGAAAAGAATGCTAAAGGCACAAAAAGCAAAGAACATAATGGTTAGATATAYTCCCAAGGAGTAACTAAACAACCTCCATGCTTTGTGTCCAAGTTAAGGCCATCCAATCACACTGCTGTTTAAAAACAACATGCTCTAAGCTGCGTTGAAATTACATGAGCACCAGGATCCTAAGCATGAGCCTTTCTAATATTTTTCTTATTAAAGCACAATTCAACAACTGTTCAGTTTTTCAAAACCAAAAAAAAAAAAAAATCAAAAAAAAAAATTCTCACAAATGTGCACAACTCTGACACTTCTAACCATTAAACAACTTAACATAGTCATTATGGAAACATAAACAATACCTCCTATTTTACTAGCAAGTGTTTAGCAGATGCAGTTTGGACACTTAAGTTTTGACACACCACATCAACAAGACTAAATATCCTTAAAAGTTAGGGGACTTTTAAACAGTGAAATATTACTGTAAGTCAAATCAGTCTTGTTAACTACACAAATAATATAGGTAGCAGAATCTCTCTCTACAGTTAAATTCTTTTCTACAGGAAAGAAGAATTGGAGAAAGCGTATTAAAGCGAACTAGGCTGAAACTCCCAACTGCCCTTGCATATCTTGGGTCTGATCATGCAAAAAAGCTACAGAATAAAGCAAAGTATTGCAGTATCAGAATTAGTATTCTGAATTTTGAATGCATTTACATTTCACTAGCAAATACACCCACTTGATTGGAAAGTGCAGAGTGAGGACAGGAGAGCTGTTTCATCAGCTAAAAGTGACTCTCCACTGAAGAACTTGCCTACCTGTTTGCCAGGCTACTTGTGTATTTCAGACCAGCACAATACCACACAGTCCATCTCTTGTGTAAGCACTATTCGACTTCATGAAACTTCTCTGTTCAAAAGAAGCTAACAGAAAAGAAAGATGCCAGGTCTAAAGAACATACCTCTCAAAATTTAGTTAGCTGAAATAGTTTACATTTTCTCCCTGAAAAACTACTGCACTGCTCATCTGGTAACATCCCAACCTGAGTCAGGACAAAGTGCATCCACTAGGATATGCCACTATTCAAGTAGGGGGCACATTTACAGTGCCTTTCCCACTACAGTTCCTTATCGCTATTGCTGTTAAAACACAGGTGGTAAAACTGAATACATCTAAGTATGCTTCATTTACGAACATGCTTAGGAACGGTCACTGTAAGGGAGATCCTTGCACGCTCATTTGTTCCAGTCCAAATATTAGGACATTGTGTTTTTCAGCTGTGTAATTAGGGCCTGCAGTGAATAAAGCTCAAATTTTCACCAACAAGCCACTGAACTGCAAGAGTTGCTTTTATTCAGTCCAGTAAAAAGCTACTTATATAACATTATGTCTTACAGCGCATTCGTTCTTAAAAACAAACAAGTCATTTAAATCCTAACCATTCTGAATGTAGTTTGTAAGCATACGTTCCAAAATACCTTTAATACCAAGTACATTAGAAACATAACAGCAAACTTCAATATCAGTTAAGGTCTTGCCTGCAGAACCAGCAGGAAAACCCTTAAAAATAAGCTTTGTTACCCGCCCATCCCTTGGGTGATTGACGCTGAAGATACAAACTAACTCTGAACTCCCGTCTCCGCGGCGCGCACTCACCAAGCGCCGCCAGGACGGGCGGCAGGGCCGGCCCGCCCGCCAAACCCGCGCGGAGCGCCCAGCAACCCGCGTGCGCGGAGCGGGCGGCGAACCTGGCGGCCCCAGGGGCGGGCGGCCCGGCCGTGGCTCGGCTAACGGTCACCCTCCGGGCGCGCGGCGGGCTGCGCGGCGACGGCAAAGAGCGCTGACCTCGGCCGAGGGGGGCCGTTCCGCGCCGGCTGCGCGCAGCAGGAGCGGCCGCTGCCGCTGCGGGGGCTCCCGGCTCCGTAGTGCGCCGCACTCCGCCGCAGGCGGCCGGGCGGCAGGAGGGGCGGCAGGAGGGGCGGCAGGAGGAGCGGCGGCTGCGGCGGCGGCCCCCCGACCTGCGGGCGCCGCTCCCGCCGCCGGTCCCCGCCCGCGCTGCGAGCCGAGAAGGGCCGGCGGGGAGCGCGCCAGGGGAAGCGGCGGCGGAAACCGCCCGGCGGCGGCAGCGCGCACCGCCCGCCCTTCCCCGCCCCCCCCGCCGGCCGCGGGGGCGGGGCTCCGCGCGGGGCGGGGCGAGAGCCCTTCGCCCGGCGGATTGACAGGCCCGCCGGCCAGTCGGAGGGCGCAAAGTGAACAGCAGGGCGCGTGAGGGGGTGGGACCCGCTGGTGGGCGGGGGACGTGGCCAATGAGCGCGGCGCTCTCCGGTGGGGAGCCCCGACGGGAGGGCGTGGCCGCGGAGTGGCGGTTAGGGTCGCGGGGTGGCGGTTAGAGCCGCTGCCGCCTGAGGGCGGCTGAGGCCGGGCGGCGCTGCCGCCGCGCCTCGGGAGCGGGAGCCCTGGCCGCGCTGTGCGCGCCTGCCTCAGCCCGCGGGCTGTTCCCGTGCACCTRTGAACCCATAGCGCGCAGGAACGGCGGGCCGCAAAGCGCCGCTCCTGCTCGGTGGCTGCGAGCGCTGCCCTGTRAACGCTGTAGGACAGAGCTCGCGCAAAGGTGGAGCTGTGAGGCGCTTGCCTGCTACCTGCTCAGGGGAGTGCAGCGTTCAGGAGCAGGGATAACGCTGGTCTGTGACTCAACTTTTTGTTCTTGGAAACTTTTACCAAACCACAACAACAAACTTGAAAAGGGTTCATTAAAAGCCTGATTCATCATTATAAATGTGGAGGAGAAAATACGGAAGGTGTAAGCACTGGATCTTATGCAAGAGAGTGAGGCCCTGGACCATTTCTAGGGAGGTCTGGAACACAGTGCATCTTTCCAGAAGTTTCTAGAAGCGCTTCTTCACAGAACAGAGCGTTGGGAAGAACACAGCAGAYGGAGACCTCAAGACCTTCACCCAGCTCGTCTCCAAAGACCCAGCTTCCCGAAAGCCTCCGTAGCAGCTGTGCGCTGCTGCTGTCCCCGTGGTGCCCGTCTGGCCGAGGTGCCCGTGTGACCCTGCAGCTCGGCGCTGCTGCTCGCTGCCCCTCACGCCTGCGCCCCTCTCGTCCAGGGCTGTTGTGTGCGGAGGATCCCTGCACCYGGGACTGCCCCTGCCCGCTGCTGCCGCTGGTCCTTCACCAGCTTTCCCTTGGCATCCTGCAGGAGCACACTGCGCAGAGCCCCTTTGCGGGAAAAGAGCTTTCCACCTTGTAGAGATGGTTTCATCAAAGAGCAGTGGGCATATATTTAGTTCCAGTTAATACTCCAGGCTCCTTAAGAACTGAACTCCTATAAGGGAGCCTTGCATGATTGTGATTTATAATTTCTTTTGCAGAATCGCTTCTCAAATTTTATATCAATTTTATTACAAAATGGACAAGTTCCACAAATACTTGTTCCTGTCTTCCCCTAGTTCTTCTACAGAGGTTGCTGCAACTTAACAGCTTGTAGATATTTATTTTTGTATGAAAGAGTTGGAGGGCCTTTTTCCAGTTATGATTTCTAACTTAAAAAGTACAGTTAATTAGCCTTAATTTGATTCTAGCATTTAAGTGAAGAACATAAAGCAACAGGGAAAACTATCATCTCCCACATCTCACAGGTTAAAAGTAAAAGTGTATCTGTTTGGGGGTGGTTAAAAATTATTCTAGGTTGCAGTGGTGAAGAAAGTATGTAATTGCTACATGTAAACTGTGTTTGTACTATTAATCATAAMGAAAAGCACAGACATACCATGGGGTACATCAAGTACAGAAAATAAGAAAGGAATGCTGCACCCTGGGCTTTATAATGACACTCTGATGTACATGCATGAATGTACATCCAAGAGAGGCAAAAAGGACTTGTAGTGTTTAATCCCAAACAGAGCATTGTTGCCTTCATGGAATCTTTGGAAAATTYCTGTGCACTCCGTAAAATAACAGAGCTTCCCAGATACCAGGACTCTCATTTTTTCAAAGCTTTTGATTTTTTTAAAAAAGTGCCCTATCACAAAGTTTACAAGAACAAGATACTTAATTCTCTGTGATTTTTTAACTTTCATTTTAATATTCATTCTTTTGCACTGAAATTTCAACTGCTTTTTCCAAAGACCTTTAAAAATTCATTTATGGAGGGGTCTTATGAGGAAAATATTATTTCTTGCAATGTTAAAATATTTAATGATTAGATGCTTTTAAATTAAGAACCTGAAAAAAAAGGTACCTAAATAACTTAATGACCTGGCTTTTTAGAGATGAGATTTCCCTCTGAAAATCTCCGTTCTTCCAAGTTGTTAAAAACTTTGTTCTTTGCACATATTAATGGAAGAAATAACCATATCACCCCTTCTTCCATCCATTATTTTAAACTTACAAATATTGCCTTTTTTTTTTTACACTCATGAGTCTCACGCCAGTTAAAGCACTTAGAATGACTGCTCCAACTACAGCCAGCTATCACTGTCCTTTCAAGTGCTGCCTGAATTCAYGTTCGTCAGAACATCTAAACACCTAATATAATTGAATGGGAAGTAATAAAAGTTACTGCCACAAGTTAATTCCTTCCTATGGGTTCTCTAAATTCCATTTGACTTTTTAGTTTTATCTTGCATTTTCTTTTTTTGTAGACTAGGTAAGTGTTCCTGTTCTGTGTGATGCAAACCACTGCAATGTAGTGAACTAGAGTGATGAGCCAGCCACCAACCCTGAGTGGAGAGGCACTAAAGAGGGATCTGTTCCTGGCTGCTGTAAACGCCTGCCCACAAACATGAAAAGAGCAAACTGGGTATTTTTCATTTGTCCACAATCCATGCAGTTTGGCAGCAGATGGTGTGCATGGAGGACAGCATCTTACCTGATTGGTCTGAGCCCTGTGTCTTACAGAGTAGGGCTGAAGTATTTTGGTAGGTTCCAGTATTTGGGGAGACCACAAGGAGCCTTTTATCTCCAAAAACGAAGAGCCCTGGAATATGTGTTAACTGCATGGGGGTGCTTAACTTGTGGGTAAGTGAGAGGTGGGACTACTTACCTTCTCCTGTGCACGAACGTGGCCTGGCAAAGGGGCAGCAGYCCATGCTAGCGGTAGGGGACACACATACGGTGCCACCGCTGCTGACAGGGGTGGTGAAAAGCATGCCCAGTTGGAGAATCCCTGTTACTCATCATCATCATCATGTATCAAAGGACATTAAGCAGTTGACAACATCATTACTCAAGTGAGAAAGCAAAAAAGTGAAAAAGAAAAAACAGTCTTTAGCTGCTTACTTCATCTGGTCCRTGGACAAACATCCCCCTTCTTTCTCTCTGTAATACTGGAAGTGTTGGTTCATCTGCCTTCTTGGCAATTGGTTATTCTCGTTTTTTCCCAAGTTAACTCCCCACAAACTGGGGCTGCTCTCAGATGCCGTGCTCTAGCTGATGCCTTCCAAACTAACAGACCATAAAAAAATGTTCCAGCTTTTAAAAGCTGTTGGAAATCACATCTACGTGTTAAAAAAGAAGAAAGGGGACATGCAAATCTTCACTGGGGCCATGGCTCAGCTGTATTGAAAGCTACATTCAGTACAGCTGGGGAATAAAGCCATTAAATTGTGTAATGGAAAAACAATGGCAAGTGTGAGGTGAAAGGACTGAAAAGACACTCACTGTGACAATCACCAGCTGAGGTACAGAAACACTATGGCACTTCAGCGAAACATTAGCATCCCGAAGAATGGGAGAAGGGCTGTGAACGCTCATCTAAGGCTGCGGCATCTGGGGAGAGGATTTAGTTTAAGCATTAAATCATGTACCCACCTCAGTCAGTGGGAAACACTATCATTTATTTTGCTGCCTGGGGACTGTACTCTGCCTCATCAGAAGTTAGGTATTTCTCATTTACATATCACTGGCAGTTGAGGCTCAAAGTCTACAGAAAAGAAAAACTTTCTTTTTTTTTTGGCAAAAAAATGTATTTTTTAAGATTTTCCCACCTTAAAATCTCCCTCAAAGTTGTTTTCCAGCCAAMTGTTGAGCAGTATTAAGATACTAATTCTATGATTCCAAGTGTAATCAATTTAGTTTAAAGCTGATCTAGACTTTAAAAATGGAGTTCTCATTAATAAATGTATTTTAAAGCCTTCAAAAGGCTTCAGAAGGTTCCCTTTACATTATGCTTTAGAAATGTATTCATAACTCTGGTAGCAACCCGAAGTAAAAATGAAGCAGAAATACTTCTTAATCTTCTATAATATAAACATAGCCAATATTTTTTAGGCACTCTGCATTTCTCATAATGTAATAGACTGGGAATAAAAATAAACCATTTCAAGCTATTCTGCAGTACTTCCTTTCATAAGAACTGTTANTTTTTTTTTTTTTTTTTTTTTTTTTAGTGCTGCATTAGCTAGGCCAGCACAAACTACACTATAAATTGTACTTGTTTCTTAAGCCGAACACTAAAAGATTGGAGATCTTGGCATCATCAGATCTTGGCACCTGGCCGCCATCAGAATTTTAGTACTCTCTTTAATACTTTTCCTTAAGCAACAGTGAGTCCAGTGCCCAACCTTTTTTTTTATCATTCTTACACTCCAATAGCTTGCCCTCAAATCCTGTTATTTCTCTATTAATTTTATGAACAGTTCAAATTCAACATGAGGAAATTGGTAGCCGATTAGTCGCAGAGTGCTAATTCTCAGTAGGCAGGGCACTAACGAGGCAACTCTTCTGCTGTCCAAAATGTACTTTTTTTTCCTAACTACTGCTCTAACTGCTGTTCCTCAGTAACTGACTTACTGCTCTGCCCCCTCATCATCACCAGAATAGGCTACAGGAACAACAAAGCAGAAGAGAAAGGCCTATTAGAGGCAGCTGGGAAAGTGCAAAATATATATATATATTAATTTAACTTTATTTTAGAGACTTCTGCCTCACTTTCATCCTCACTTGGAGCTCTCACCCTTTCCCACATGGCAGATGATGCCTTTGGTGTTTCCCAAAGACATCCCAGTGCTGTCTGCCTTCTGTCTGCTTCCCAGGAAACTTTCTCAGCCTGAGAGATGGAAAAGAGTGCCTCATAACAGCACTGAGTTACTTCGCATTTTGTATTAGTGTGGTCAGAGGTCACCACATATAACAGGAGATAATTTAAATGGAAAATGAGAACTGTATGTGTGTAAGTGAGGGGAACCTTTAATTAGACTGCTGACAGAATTGTATCAACTCTTTCCCAAAGCCAGTTATTTTTCATTTAATATCTTAGAAAATCTTCAAGGATATCCTGTAACTTATTGAGAGATGACATGTTCTGTAGCCTCCAAACCAAGGGCTGCACACATGAAACGCTCCCTCCATTTCAACACAGGAGCCTCCTGTGTGACACCTTTCTTAGGAATCGTTTGAACTCTGTGTTTGCCATTAATCCTGCATAGACCCCGATTTTGACTACCAAAGCTGACGAGGGTTCCCTGCCTCCTCTGTAGAGCCTGTCATCCAGCTTTTACTCACACATGCCAGCACTATGTGCACCTTTGTGCACCCGCCTCACCTTCTGCGAGCCATCTCCCAGCCTACTTCTATCAAGTGTGAGAACATGCATGTTTTGCCTTTTCTATCAAACATTTCTTTGATTAATGGATAATTACAAGGTGCTGGAGTGTCACAGTGCCACACAGGCAAACAAGATTCAACAGATTTTCCTTTTTCCCTTTTTTGCCTTTCCAGTTGACCTCCCAAACAGTAGCATTCTGTGCACTAACAGTTAGCATTTTTTTCCAAAAATTGGGGAAATGATCAGATGCAGTGTTAAATGATTGAATTACGGCTCTGCAGCCTAGACCAAATCTTTTTTGTATGGGAGAATCGACAGACTCAGGTGAAGATTGGTGTCCCTCTGTACTGGCTAGTATGAAAATGGATGGAACATACAGTTGTCACAAGAATATTTAAGAAAAGCAAAACATATCCATCACCACCTAAGCCTTGCTTTCCTGTTAAAGTCAACTAGACTTACAGCACTTTACTTCATATTCAGATTTCGGTTGATCTTGTTTGGTTTTCCACATATAAATATTGCACTAGACTGAACTGGTCACTGCTTTTTTGATTTCTCTGAGAGCAGTGATGCATTGATTATGTTTCACAAACAGTAAATCAGGGCAGAGTGTGGCCCTAAAAAGAGTTTTGCTGATAATCTGCATTCAGAAGGAGAATATCTATGTTTGTATTTATACTATTGCTTGCTTAGAGTTTCTTCCACTACATGTGGAATTAGAAAGATTCAAGCATTATTTTATTTGAACATTAACTCCAAAGAAACTCAATGCCTCTTTTGAGACCACAGTAATAAATTTCAGTTCTTCACATGGATTTGAAGGAGAAAAAACATTTCCTACTCCATCCAAAAATAGAAACTGTTTGTGTTGTCAGAGCATAAGGGAAGAGACATTAATTGCTCTGCTCCCTTAACCTCCTTGTCGTTTAATTTAATTCAAGAAAAGGCTGCTTGTGACGGCTCACTATGTTCTCTGCATTACTGCTATTACATAAATACATCAAACTCCATAATGGTGTGCTGAAAACATGGCTATTTTCACAAAACTTCTTCATCCATATTATACCTAGTATAATCATAAGCACAAAAAATGGCAGTTACTCTGACAAGACAAAGGACATTTTTATGAATTGCCTTTCTGTGAAAAACCTTGAGTTTGTCATCCATAAATTCTGGCAGTAGCTACATAATAAATTAGATTGTGTGGGAAAAGGGAGAGAGAGTTCACATGGATAATGTGAGCTTTTTTACAACTTTTTTACACATAAGTTGGTAGACATCCATAAAGAAATAAATATATTTGTGGATTTTTCTTCCAACAATCTAGACATTATTTTAAGCAACAAAAATTGCAGAGATAATTTATTAGTCCAAAACTGAATAAACAGTTTTCTACTTCTATGGGTCATGTTGTATTCTCAGTTGTATCAAAAGGCTGCAAATGTAAAATCTTTCTTGATTTATATTCTTATATGAGCAAATGAGACATTGGCATGTAACTGGGTCGAGGCAGCTAATACATTCCTGAATTGACTACCTCATATATTACTTATTTTTTCCTCCTTTTCTGTCTGAAGGAAAAGATATATCACTTCCCAGAGGTACCATTGTACGCATCCCATTTTTATCAGAAAAAAAAAAAAAAACATTCGTCCTTTGCAGAACTTTCACAGATGAATTCTTCATCCTGCTAATAAAACTAATTGGGTAATATGTATTGTAACTGCTTTGTACTCATGGCATCTGAAGAAATGCTAAAAAAAAGTAACATCTGAGTGACTTAAAGACACACTGAAGTAAGGTCTTGGCATCTTTGGAAACAGGCCTTTTCATAAGAACAAACACAATCAACATGGGACAGCACCCTTATTATTTGTCCAAAGGACGTGAAACATTCAGTACCCAACAGACAGCAAGCACAGAGCAAGTACATGTGATACCTTGCCAGCTCAGTGGGTTTCCTTGGCTGTTTCTATTTAGAAATCTTCAAAGCATTTCTTTTACAAGTAGCAGTCCAGGCTCCACTTGAATGAAGGTGCTCAGGAGTAGCCAGCATGGATTCACCAAGGGGAAATCCTGCTTGACTGACCTGATCACCTTCTACGAAGGAATATCCAGCTGGATAGATGAGGGCAGAGCGGTGGATGTCATCTATCTGGATTTGAGCAAGGCTTTTGACACTGTCCCTCACAGCATCCTCCTGGGCAAGCTCCAAAGGTGTGGGATAGATGTGTGGATGGGGAGGTGGATTAGGAATTGGCTCGATGGCAGGGTGCAGAGAGTGGTTGTCAGTGGTGCGGAGTCCAGCTGGAGACCTGTACTTAGTGGTGTCCCCCAGGGATCAGTTCTCGGTCCGGTCCTGTTCAACTTATTCATTAACGACCTGGATGAAGGGCTGGAGTGCTCCCTCAGCAAGTTTGCWGAYGATRYCAARCTGGGWGGAGTAGCTGATAGCCCTGAGGGCTGTGCTGCCGTCCAGAGGGACCTGGACAGACTGGAGGACTGGGTGGTGAGAAACCTCATGAGGTTCAACAGGGGCAAGTGCAGGGTCCTGCACTTGGGGAGGAATAACCCCGGACACCAGTACAGATTAGGGGTGGACCTGCTGGAGAGCAGTCCCGCAGAGAGGGACCTGGGTGTCATGGTGGACGACAAGTTGACCATGAGGCAGCAGTGTGCCCTGGTGGCCAAGAAGGCCAATGGGATCCTGGGGTGCATTAAGAAAAGCGTCTCCAGCAGGTCGAGGGAAGTGATCATCCCCCTCTACTCAGCCCTGGTGAGGCCACATCTGGAGTACTGCGTCCAGTTCTGGGCTCCCCAGKACAAGAGGGATGTGGAGCTGCTGGAGAGAGTCCAGCGCAGGGCTACCAGGATGATCAGGGGCCTGGAACATCTGCCCTRTGAGCAAAGGCTGAGGGAGCTGGGTCTGTTCAGCCTGGAGAAGAGGAGGCTGAGGGGGGACCTGATCAGCRTGTAYAAATACCTCAAGGGAGGCAGTGAGGAGGAGGGGGCRGCCTCTTTTCAGTGGTGGACAGCGATAGGACTAGAGGAAATGGCTTCAAACTGAAGCATCGGAAGTTCCACAGGAACTTAAGGAAGCATTTCTTCACTGTGAGGGTGACAAAGCACTGGAACAGGCTGCCCAGAGAGGTTGTGGAGTCTCCTTCTTTGGAGATCTTTAAAACCCGCTTGGATGCAGCCCTGTGCCACGTGCTCTAGGTGACCCTGCGTGAGCAGGGGGGTTGGACTCGATGACCTCTGAGGTCCCTTCCAACCTTCGGCATTCTATGATTCTATGATTCTATGAATACAAAATTTTTGTACCACCATCCTTGATGGATTTCCACAGACAAGTTACTTGCAGTCTGAAGAATTTTACTTGATTGGAACATGTCTCCTGCATGGTCCTGATGTGTTACAGGAGCTGCTGAGTGTGCCACAGCATCTATACCACAAACAGTTTTGCAGGACTCTGCCAGAGAACTTCCCAAACTGTTTCTTTTTTCTCCTCTGAAAATTCCTATTTTACTGAGTTGTTCCTTGTAAAGCAGCTGTTGCATGCCTTGGTGATCCCTGTTGTGGTTCTCTGAAACTCTTCTAGTTTTAATAGAGCTTTTCCTGAGACAGTGGGAACAGAACTTTACATACTATTCAAGGTATGGGAGGACTATGGATATCTTAAATGACATAACAGTCTGTATTTTATTTCATATTACGTGTAAGGTAATTCCTCATACCTTATTTTTTATAATACTACAAAGCATTAAGCTGGAATTTTGCACAGCTGTTACATAACATAGGGTCCAACTCCTGAACAGTTATAAGCATTTTATGTGTGGTGCGACTACTGTTGCTCTCCATCATTTTGTCTTAAATTTCATCTGCCATTTTGCTTGCTGCATCATCCAGGTGCAGCACTGTCCAGAAAGATTTGGATTTTGAATTATTAGTTTATCTTTTGTTTTCATAAGATGAAAGTAATTTTTCATAAAGTGAAAAAAAAATGAATGACAAGAAAGAAAACTGAAAATTACCTCATACTAAGATTGGCACAGTGTATCAGGAAGCCAACATAACCTGAAGAATTATCTTCTTTGTGTATCTGACTCCAAAGCATAGCAATAATCTACTCTTTTCAAAACACTGAATTGAAATGAGTTATTTCCATTCAAATTGGCCATAAGTACACACCTCTATCTCTCCATGTGGCAGCTACACTGTCGCGTAGCTTTAGACAGAATCAGCTCTGCTTAAAGGCTTTTAATCTCATTCCCATTGCATGTCATGAACATACAGGTCATGAACAGTGTTAGATAGCAGCTAGCAAATACGATGTTGCTCTGCAAGGTTCTGAAGTTCTTAAACACATAAAAACTTGAGAAAAAAAACAAAATGTGTGTTCAGAAATAACAAATTGGAAATATTTTCTTGACAGAGGAGTAAGGAAGGAGCAAGGGAAAACCTTTAAAGGCTCAGGATCAGCACCCTTTCACTGCAGGGAAAGCAGGCTCTTCTGTTCCTGCCCCAGCTGATGAAGTTGTGGCAACCATCTACTGCTTTCCAATTTACTGCTGTTTCTGTTTACTGCTATTTTCCCAGATTACTGCTTTTCCCAGAATGGAAAACATCAGCAGGGAAAAGTGTATGCAGTGTATGTGTTTAAACACAGCTGAAAATTCACAAAGTCTCAGCAAGCAGCAATATGACTAGATGATGAAGACAGACAGGATGTTGATCGCTCCTGAATTAAATAAAAGGAGCTGCCTTTGTAGCGGAACCATCCCTCCAGACTGCGGGAGCAGAGTCTGGAGCTTTTATTTTATAGAGGGAAAAAAGAATAGAGATAAGAAAGGGAAAAGAAGAATGGAATCACTTTGAAGACCACTGCAACGTTTGAAAAGGTGCCTTGAGATAGCGTCCTTCCATTTTATTTCTTTTACTGTGCATTTGTATTGCCCTCTCCTGGGATATAACATCTTGCAAGTTATATGAGTTCTTCTGATCCATTTTATGACCATTTATGCCTAACACAAATCCTGAAGAAATATCTTTTCCTTCCAGTTGTACTTGTAGTAACATTTATAATTATCTGCCAATAATCCTATATTTTTCAGCAATGTCAATTTAAATATGCTGAGTTATCTTTCCAGTGCAATTTCTCCACTGCTGTTTCTATTGCAGTAATTTCATGGACTAGAACATTGTAGAGCTATAACTTGGAATATGTATAAAATTTATGGCGAGTTCTCATCAAGCCATAGGCTGTAGCACTGCTTGTGGTATGCATTATTATTTCATTGTAGTCTCTCATTTCTGCTTGAATTGCTCTTTCTTTTTTTCCCCTCATTTTACCCAGTAGCTTTATTTCAGCCATTATTATTCAAATTACATAACATTTATGTACTCTATACAAATTCCATTTCCACAGAGTGAGCAGGAACAGAATTCTCCGTTATGTCACTGGTTGCATGCCCCTTTTTTTCCCTCTGGCAAAGCTAACATAAGTGGAACTATAAGAATGTGGAAATGATGAAGTCTTTTCCTATTTCTATTCTTCCGTTAATATACTATCCATTCTCAGAGAGACCACTATAAAAAATTTATAGCAGCTTTTAGTAAGCTACCCTCTCAGTTGTTTAGATCACTTTGAGCAAATTTCTTTTAAGCTGCGTAATTACAATAGGTGGAAATATTTTTTTATGTCCGCACACAATATTATCAGAACTAAATGATGTTGCTTACTCGTTTATTTTTAATATTCTCCCACAAAATTCTCCCACAGAAAAAGAACTGAACATTGTTATTTGCTGTTACTAAACAGTATTGCTATTCAAGAAAGCTACTCTTCTCCTCCAATTTTATTGCTTTTATAAAAATACGAAAAATAGCAACATTTCACTGAACTGTGTCCAACACTGCTTTTTCACTTTTAATAGATCTGACCCTTACTGAGTCTTGAAATCTCAATTACAACTTAAAATTCATAATATATGTATTGTAGGCATCTGATAACTAGAAACAATTAAATAAAAAAATAATGCTCGAAGAGACTATAATTTCCATCTCCTTACTTAAAGACTATACTTATATTAACTCAACCAGATTCTTGTTTAATCTGTTCCGACACTATTTCCAGTCATAATTGGGCATATAACCCAAAGTCACTCATAAAATTTAGTATCATGCCAATCTGTAACTTCTTTATTTTTTGTTAAGATTAGGAAGCATAAGAAAAGCTTCATTTTCTTTATGGGAATTGTAATTCTATTCTTACGTTGCTTCCCAGCACTATGGGAAAAAGATATTCCTCAACTGAGCTTTAAAAAATGCATAAAATCAATAGCTGCAGCTGGACTTCTGTATTAAAAACAGAAACATAAAACTGAGTAAGTTAATACTGAAATAGCTAGATCTGAGAGAAATGTATTAATGGCCTAATCTTAAAACCTATCTAAAGCACAGTCCCATCAAGCACTGGAGTCTATGGAAATTTGATAAATTTAGAAGGGTACTTTTATATGTTTAGATATACACACCTGCATGATATGGTTGTAAAGTCCTCATTACAAATATATGCACAATCAAAACCAATCTAAAACAGTAAGCAGTAAAAGCACACAGGTAATTAAAACCCTTTTCAGTAATCAAGGGTGAAAAGGGAAAGAAAAAACAAGACAAAGAGCTCTGTAAATGGTCCATATAAGGTTAACCACCAAGAAAATTATGAAAAAAGTTATGTTAGCTCACCTCTCTAATATTATCATCTAGTGTTCACTGTAATGCTAATAATTTTTCTTTGCATAAATTATTTTCTTTGCATAAAAGTCAATTTTCTCCAGAAATATATGTATTTCATTTTGCCATGGAGTGAAAGTGTAATACAGTCATGAGGTGCAACTCAGCATATTAGTTTTTCAGAGCTGGAGGACATACATTTCTCTACCCCCATAGAATGACTGAGAGCCAATTATAAAGGTATATGTGTTCTCACTATTGATAAGAAGTCATGCAACAAATTTAAGACCTGATGGTGAAAACTCTCAAGCGTACGAACAGCTTTCCTTCCACATGAATTATCCTGTTGACTTCAGAGGGACTGCTGGCATTTCTGAGGGCTGGCAGGAGAAGGATTATACTTTCTATCTTGTTAAAAAAATCACGACATAAGGTAATCATGACATCTTGTTAAAAAAATCATGACATAAGGTAAAAGGCAGAAATTTATTTATATTAAGAAACTACAAATCCATGTATCACAGTACTGCAGAATACAATACAGTGAAAACATGGCAGGTAAGACAGATTTAAACATATATGTAGGTATCTGGTAAACAGATGCATTTTTAAATTACTGCAATTTTATTTTGGTCTTGTCTCATAAATCAACATTACCTCCTATACCTGATTTTTATTGTCAGAGTCAGAATTCACATTAATGTACATCTCAGCCCTTGATACTGAGGTACTCATGGGAATTCGCCTAACACTTCGGGTGGAATCAACCACCAATGCCAATGGTAATTACCACCAATGCCAATGGTAATTACCAATGCCAATGGTAATTGTGCCCTTGACTTCAGTCCCAGAAATTCCTATTTGGATTCCTGGCTACATCAAGCAAAAGGTAAATTGTTCTATTCAAAGAAATCACTCCATAATGAAAAGATGATTCACATTTTCAAACAGACAGAGCAAAACTACAGAATACTGATATTTTAATAACTAAAGTTCTTTATATTTCTTACAGTTGTATAGTACCTGAAATTAAAAAAAAAAAAATCATATTCCCTGAATGAATAGCGTAGGAAGAAAGAAATGAATCTTCTTGCAAATATCCTCTTTTTGAAAAAATATATTTTTAGTTGCAAAAAGACTGAGCCTCTGAAAATAGCAGTTTCTGTGATATAACATTCAGATTTTGGCAATACAAGTAAATTTTACAGTCACTATAAAACAATTTTTTTATATTATTTTAATTCACACTGCTAGGTCATTCATTTAATATTTTGCCATTAACGTATTTGTCCAAGAAAGTGACAAGCACAGAATATCTTAGAAATATTTCATGATTTAGCAACTCACCAATGCTACAAGAATTTTTAATTATTATATACTTAAAATACACATATTGTACTAAAATAAACACATTTACCAGGCACTATTGGCATTATTGATCTTCTGCAAAGAGTTTTTCTGGAGAGCTTGGAAGTTTTAACGTATAGCAGAAGGCATTAACTTGCAAATTTATACACTACACTTGTTCACCACAGGTGGAGTGATGTGGAAGTCATCTAGTTATAATTTTGTGTATTACTAAAAATGTATGTTTGAGGAGCAGTGGGCATTGCAATCTAGTTCTTCTGGTTACATTCCAGTGTAATTACAATTGATTCATTTTGATTCATTTTAGCTCTTTCCAGGTTATTTACAGAACCAAAGCCTAAGCTACAGGCAGTGCTAGATTTCCTTTGTCTCAAACTGTAAGTGAATGCTATTGATTTTTACACATCACTTTTAAAACCTAACAGCATTTAGATGGAAGGCAGTGGGAAAAATAAAATCCCTTATGTCAGTAGCATACTGAAGAAGTAGAAAAAGAGTAAAATATTTGAAAATAAATTATATCTTCTAAAATTATATCTAATCCTTTCACACAACCCAATTTAAGCAAAGGATTTAGGAGTTCTAAAAATGTTTCTCCGATATTGCTGTGAAAGCAAGAGGAGGGGAAGAATGCAGGCTTGACCGGTTTGAAAGTATCAAAATGGAAAAACAATTATATGCTTTCAAGTATACATTTTTGGAACAGGAAATGCAACACGTAGAAGATTCGTAAATAAATCATTCTATGATAACACAGAATTAAACATTTGCTTTAAGTAGTCTCCAACACCTATTCTATGCTCACACTTAAGGGAGGGAGGATTCTCACCAGAAGGTTGCTGTGTCTGACAGTCAGCTGGTAATTCATTAACTTTGGTAGTCACTAAGACAGCAATAATCATTTCTTCCTTTGATACATGTCAGCGCCTTGAACAAGGGAACCCTGATCCTCTACTGGAGCATTTAAGAATTAGAACAAATAATAAATTAACTATGGGTCATTTACAACAGCTCTACAGTGGCTCTGAGACTGTGCATTCTCACACTATCTTAGATTTGGTTCCATATAGTAAATATTTAACTAGTTAATATTCAAGGCCATTTTACTATAAATAATGATTACAATGGCCAATTTTTACACTTTTTTTCTCATGTAGTTGCATTTCAGTTGCAGTAAGGATTGTAGCTACCACCATGCTTAATTAACACAGTGAACTCTCTGAAACAGAGATGATGCCTTCTCTAAAACCAGTTCATTCATACCGTGCTAAAAAGCACAGGAATATATACATATTGCATAATATAGAATAAATAAATAAATAAATGTTATATGCTTTACAACAATGGTGAAAAACAGAGGCCAAAGACAAAAAATAACTGAACTGATATCTCTGTAACATAGGTGAGAAGCTGAACTTGGGATAAATTGCATTATGCACCAGAAATATTGCAAGTTTTTAGATTAGGCGTTTCATCTCACCATTTTGTCTAGATTTCTTTTTCACTAAAAGTGTATTTAGCAGAAGCCATTTGGAGTATCGTGGAGCATCACTTTATGCATTAGAGAATAGGTTCTGCAAAGAAACTGATAATGTCTTATATGTACTGTATTATKATTCTCTTAATTAATAGTATTTCCTTAAATAGGCATGCTGTTGCTAGTGAAGCAAGATTCGATCAGTTAATTTATGTGTAATTATCCCTAATTATCCCTAAAATATATCTGGTCTTTTTACTCAGTTGAGTGGTACTAAAGAACAGTAATTCTAGCCTACTATATTGTAAGAGCAGAGAAAGGTTGGCTGCTGCACTCAGCAGTTGATGTTCATGGTATTGCAGTTTCTCTAAATATGTGGAGGAAAGCACTTGTCCCCTTTTAACAATAGTGTTCAAACTAAAGCCAAATTGCACGTTAGGAAAGCTTGTTTTCTCTAGTTCTTGGAAGTTATAACTCTTAATGCTATTTAAAAAAACGGTTGAAATACTTTACTTTCTGTCACTCCCTTTTCTGTCAAAATAGATTAATCTACATTGCAGTTCTYAAACTATCAGTAGGATTAAAACATCTAAGCTTCCATATATACAATTTCTTAATGAAAACAGTTGTCCAATCCACAAGTGGTATCACATGTATGAAAATCTTTTGCTAAAAAACCTATTTGTTTATAATAATTATATGGGAAGTTGCATACCCGAGAGCTGATGAAACACACATGATAGTGGAGATAGACATTTTATAGTTTCATGGAGACCATGAAGATGTAAGGTGGAGTGGATGGTGATACCAGTAATACCAGAAGCYGCTCTGAATGTATGTAGTAGCTGTGGCACTATCTGGCTGGAGAAATTTCCAGTGGCATAGAAGGAGTGTATGTTGGCATACAGTGTACAAGCTGCTTTGTACCCACCTTTGGAGCACTGTACTTACACTTGATAAAAAGCTGACAGTGCAGTGCAGCAAATAGTTTGGCTTTTATTGCATTGCATTTTTACCACTACACAAAATTTCAAAAAATGTTTATCTTGTGATTGTGAAGACAATTGTTTCATTTCTGTACGTTCTGTTGCACTTCCATTTTCCTTTTAGCCTGTACGGATGTAGCAAGGAGCCTCTGAGAGAAGTCTGAATGTGTTGAGCCTCAGCACACCTCAGTGCATCCTCAAAGCACAAGGGTGGAAACTGAACCAGCATAGACTATGGTTGATGACTGACATGTCAYTTGAAGTCAGCTTTCAAGGGCTGATAACTCATCTGTTTCCTCTCCTACATTTTTCTTTGCAATAGAAATGCTAACAAATCTTTACAAGGATTGTGCTCCTGGGTAGGTCCTTAATTAAACAGTTTGAGATCCACCTTGTGACACCTGCCACTTGATTCAGTTGGCCACAGGAAGGTGCCAAGTACTATTTGAATGCTGTAGTGTAAGATGGCTTGATTTAAAACAAGAAAATTGCCATGAGAAATTCAGGGAGGCATTAGGAAAAAACAGAATTCCAAATCAATGAAAAACAATATTCATAATATCTTCCAGTCAAGTTACCTACAGAAATTTGTACACTGTAGGTAATTAATTATTTTACTTTCTTTTTAAAGGTGAAGAATTAAGGCATTCATTTTCAAAAGCTTTTCACTCATGGATAGCTGAATAATTTGAAGTGAAATCAGTGAAACTTGTGAGTTTTCTCTCATACTAAAAAATMATAAATTATGCACTTCAAAATGGATACCAAGAAAGCGAGATGCACCTAATGAGCCARTTATGAAAACTGGCCTATAAATGATGCAAGCCATGTGCCAGAAGGCACCACCTTGAAGCTGGAGCTAAAGCAGAAGTTTTTCCAGCTCAAACCGCAGAGTCTGTGCTGATCACATTCATAGGAATAACTACTGTACTACACTGCATCCTGTGGTTTGTTGCACCAGCTGTGAATTGCCAAAGCAGAGCTAGCGCATATGGTATATTTTTCACACACTGAYTTTTTTATACTTTCCTTTGCTACAGTTTTGTGAAAATAAACATGCATCCCTTCATTACTTGGTTTTAATTATCAAGTAACTAAGAAAATCCTTACTGTTCTGCAATCTAATGTGCCTTGCTCTCTTACCCAGCGTGTACAAGGAACTGGGTATTCACTGGAGGCAAGAAAGAGTTGGCCTGGAGCCACATATATGTCCAGTTGCGACTGCTGCAATAACCTAACTTCATGTCTAATAAGTGCTGAGGAGCGCACACACTGCCATTATTCTTACAGCCAAAAGACTAGTTACGATTAATAAGGCACGACAGCAGTGAAGTCAACAGCGTTTTACTCCCAGCAAATCTAATATCCATATCAAATGCGTCTGGCAAACACAGTTACAGTAAACTCAGCCTGGAATCATCATCATTTTTCTCCATATAGTTTAACTGTTTATGACAGGTGATTTTCGCAAGGTCACCTCCATTTTAAAAACACACCATCTGCCTTACTGTCAAATTAAGGGTGTGATAAACAAATATACTTTAAAACTCCTAGATTAGATTAGGATATTGCTTGTCATTCACCTGGAAAATAAATTCTTATCACATAAACAAAATAAATTTATTCATAATTTTGCAAGAGAGAATGCGTCTGCAGTGAGGACAAGCAGTGACAGTGACAATTCTCAGAATTATCATTTCAGAATCATTGATTAATAAGGTAGAAAACTTGCTAAATTAATGTATATTACTGAAAACAGCATGTAAGAATAATACCGAGAACAGGTGTTTAAATCCAAAACAGATACAAAGTATCTACCAACTTTTAGGCAGAAAAGATCAGAATATATGGAAACCGAAAATTAAGAGTTTTGGGTGACAGGTTATCTTTTCAAAACAAGTGAAAGACTAGTGCACAGGAAGAACTGCCCTTAAAAAACATTAAAAGAAACCAAAAAGAAAAGAATATTTTAAACAACTATTTATTTTTCTCTTTACACACCATCAGAAAGGATGGTGTGGATTCAGCACAGCAAAAGCAACCCAGCTTTCTGCCGCAGCAGGATATATGACCTGTTATTTATTAACCACAGGACCACATAATCATGCATCGCCACATCATGTACCRCTACCTGCAACCTCTTCATATTTACATACAGAATATGTGACATATTTACGTAAAGGAAAGCAAGAGGTTTCCTTTAGCTCCAAAGCTCTCAGAAAAGACTAGATGACTGAAAGAATCACAGAATCACAGAATGGCTGAGGTTGGAAGGGACCTCCAGGGATCATGTAGCCCAGTCTCCTGCTCCAGCAGGGACACCCAGAGCACGTGGGCAAGTAGCCGGTGTACTTTCAGACCAGGTTTCTTCTGGAGTTTTAGCCTCTCTGTGAAAATCATAAAGCAGACACATCCTCTAAGTAAACTGTGTTAATAAACTTATCTACTACCTTGCACATAATGGATTTGACTCTCCAGCAGGCCAGCATAGTCACAAAAATTACTTAGTGATGAACCTTAAAAAGTACACCTGTTTATAATCTATGTAATTCCTAACACCTATAATTCTAACTTCTAAAAATAAAGTTATTCCTGATAAGCACAGTCCTTCAAATACTCCACTTTCATAAGTATTTACTACTGTTACTATTATGATTATTGTTATTCAGAGGAAACTGTTGCTAAGAGGGCTTCATAGCCTGTGGCATGTGTTAATTTAAAACAAACAACCAACACAATACTCCTGTGTTCTGAAATATATATATATATATATGTTTCCTGCTAGTGTAAAATACATATGAACAGCAAGTAATCGGTTGTGCATAAACGCCAATCTATATATTAATTAAAATATAAATACCATATATTTTATGTAAATGATGAAAATTGTCACTACTTTTTAAATAAATGAAAGGAAAAAATCTATTAGGAACTGGAAGAAAAATTACAATTTTGTACACAGTGCTAAATACACATCTGGATTTGAAGAGTTTAATAATAAACTACTCAAGATCATGACAAAAAAATATATCCAGTATGAAAGACAGCGCTACCAAACAATTTGGATCATCTCAATGTAAAACATACCTTTTGTAATTTCATACAATAAGACTAGTACCTTCAATATTTGCATATGTTAGCAAAAGAGAATACTTAAATAACTGTAGGTTTTTTTTTTTTTTTTATCCTCCGTAGCATAATTCAGCTTTAATATGTTATTGCTTTAGCATTTATCATGAACTCATCTTAAACTCCTGACCCCAAATTCACCTCTACTCTGTCAGAATCAATGGAGCTGCAGCACTGATTTATGGCTTGCTCAGTCACTAACAGTCTAAGCATTAATTGCCTTGATCCTGCTCTTAAATATCATTGTCTGAAAAATTACTGTCATGTGCTGTAATATATAGTAGACTAACGTGATTTGTTTAAAATAAGAGATTGGAGTTACAAAATTAAAAGATGATTAAATAAATAAGGAAGATACCTTTTGATTTCAGTCTGCATGGCTGAACTGTATTCACTGGGGAAGCTGCAACCACAGATTGAAACTATTATGAAGAACTCTGCTTTTGGCTCAGGATGCAAAATGCCATCAAAATTTCACTGTTTTTGTAAACTTCTTTAATACCTAGAGTAGTAAATTAAAAATATCTGTATTGATAAACTTTGCTTAGCTCTCCCTTTCATTTCATTTTAAAATATCACTGCTGGCAAAAAAAAAAAAAAAAAAAAAAAAAAAAATCCTTCTAGAATGTAGCCTTTTTTGCATGATTCAGATATTGCACATCATAAACCTGAAGCCCAAACAACAAATATGTTCTTTATACTGGCTAATGCGAATGCAGCTTTCCATCTGGAGACAATCTGGAGACTGCTCAAAGCACTGAGAAATTAATAATAAAAAAAGTCTACTGCTTTAGTGAACGCTGATCTGGATACTAAATGAATAGACCACGTAATAAAAAGATAGAAACAGAAAAGAAACTTTATTTTCTGTCTTTCTGATTGTGGTGCAGGATATGTGCTAACTACTATTTAAATTTTAAAGTCATCCAAATGACAAAAAATTGCCCTCAGGCAAATGGATAGATTCTTTGCTTTTCTGTCTCTCAAATATTACGCAGATTATTGTATACGTGAGAAATACTTACGTGAGACAAGAATATAGGATTTTAAACGTCTTTTCCTGTTGTACATGACAGAACACATTATTTAGCTCCACACTACATTGTATTAAAATATTTTTCTCTATATAGAATTTCTATATATTTTCTCCATATTCTGCTCTTCTAACCTTACAGTAAAGATGAAAGCCTGTAAATGTAAGAATATTTAACACGTATTTACCATATTTGGAAGCAGGTCCTAAAATGTCACTTGATTTTAATGTCATAATCACAGATATGTATTTGACAGACATTTCTTTGTGCCTGAATGCCCCAGAGTACTAGGGACTTTGTCAGGAAAAATGATGCTGTGCATCTGCACAGTTGGACTCTTAGAAATCACATATGTAAGGGAAGGAATGTAATCCCCGAGTTGGAAAGGTGACTGAGTGCCAGCAGTCTTTGATTAATGTCATTCCCTCAGGGCAGAACAGCCCTAGTGCTTCCCGTCACATGTAGTTTATTAAGACTACATACCCACATTTTATTACTGACTTGGTAACTATTAGCCTACTCTGAATGTTCTTCAGCTTGCCTCCTTATAACCAGGAATTATGTTTCAGTTGATCCTTGTGGTAGATAAATTGGGAGATTTTTTTTTCGTTTTCTTCATTTCCCTATGTCCTGAAGAACAATTTTGCAATCTTAGCAGAGACAGGCTGGGCTGGGGATAGAAACTCGCTTGCAGTGWTTAAGTCTTCCCTGGGTCCATGTTCTCTTTTGGTTTCCACTGGGCATGCTCCTGCCTGCTCTTAATCTGTCAGGTCTGACTAAGTTACGTAGGTGTGAATGTCCCATTACTAACCATAGCAAGATCACTAACTCTAATATGAAGCACAAGCAACTTTTTCTYTAAGTATGTTAAAATGTATCTCAGCATCCTGGCTGTCATTGATTGCACTGATGTCATTCACTGATTTTGGCCTTAATTCCTCCATTTTTATATTAAGCAAAATGGGGAAATGAAAAAGAAAAAAAAAATCTAGAGCTTACTGTTCAAATACAATACGAGCCATGCAGCTGACCTCTCTGCTTGCTGAGATGTAGCAGTTTGTCAATGCTCACTCGGGAGCTTAGCCAAAATCCACAGAAATCATCCCTTTGAAGAAACCTTCTCGCTGATTSCCATGGATTCTGAATGAGACTTTCAGTCTAATTTAGATTTACTAGTGCTCACAAGATGCAAAGAGATTCTTGAAAATTTATGACTGATGGGGAGAAATTGATGACATGGAAGATTCCCTCCTTCCTTAGCCCCAAGAAAATGCCCTTCCCTGAAAGTATTTCAATGCATATTTCCACCACAATGTACCCTTTAAGATGTTTTACACCAAGGCAACTGTGTTAAAACTTTGAAAAATGCAAGTGCCTGTAAGAATATAAGAACATTAAAAGCAGAGGCTATAAAGCTAAGGTAAACAGCATGTTCACTTGAAGGAATCATCAGAATGATTGTTAAAAAAAAAAAAAAAAAAAAAAGAAAGAAAGAAAAAGGAAGAATTTAAAGTTGAAAAAGAAGAAAAGTCTTCTTAAAAGTCTTTHTTCTTCCAAATAATTAGTGCTTGGCAATTCTTGTTTTCTTAGTAGTAGTGAGCAATCAAGTAGCAGGAGCAAATGACACCAAAAAAAAAAAAAAATCAGAAATGCAATGCTTAGATTCACTTTTTTTTTTTTTTTTAGATTTTAAATGTAATGAATCATCTTCAGTCTTAGGGATATTACAGATACATTCACACAGAGAATCTGACCATCCATTTTACCGGGATGGTCTGAAAAGAAATAGGAGTAATCCTAGAAGTTCAAAGAACTGTCCTGGAAGTGTCACAGCACAAGTGATCTTAAGGGACTTGAAAAATATACTGAGATACCCTTCAGGACGCTCTTGTATTTTGTCACAGAGTCAAGTTAATTCCTGTCTTGGACCTGCGAGTAGGACACGGCCTTTGCTCTTGCATCAAATGCAAGAATATCCACAGGGTATCTCAAATTCATTTCTTACACAGAGCTGTCCATTCAGATCCTATTTTTCCAACAATTTTCCAGATTTTGTGGATGATACAGATGACCCATACAGCTTCCGTGAATTACGCATTACAAACAAGCATGCCAGTGACATCCGCACCATTTCATGCAGTACAGCAGAGTCGATGGAGAAAAGAAAGCCTCATCCTTGTTCCTCTGAACAGATGGATTTCTCTGCCTAGCTCTCCCTTTTCCTGAAGGATAAAGTTTACTGCCATGCTAATCCAATCCTTGCCAAAGAGCCTCCAGCTGCYCCTCTTCTTAAATTTCAATTTCCCGTATTTAAATTATTGTTTTCCTCTTCCTGAGCATTACTGGTCTTGCAGTGAAGACTGCGAAGCAATTCCCATTTTAAATTCTGCCTTGAAGACAGCATATTTTACCCTACCACATATTCAACTTCCTGATAAAGTATGACCTATCTTAAATCTATTTTATGATAAAACAAACAGAATATTTAAGAACAGTCCCGGTGAGGGTAACTAAACAAACTCGAGAAAAGCATGTAAGTTATCTTTTAGAACACATTGCAATCTCCATCCTTTGCACAAAGGGATAAGGCAATTTACCACATTCTGTGAGTGAACAATCCTACGGAGTACAATGACTTGCAAAYGCGGGGGATGCAAGGCAAGTGTAATAAGAACCACACAAAAGAGTTAATCAACAGCTACCCTGCGGTTATTTGTTAATTCTTTTGAAAATAAATATGATCCATTTTGGGCTGAAAATACCAGAAACAACATGAATTTAGAAGCACGAGTTTTTGTTGTTTTTCTTTTTTTGAGGTGTTTGCTGTAGAACAAACAAATTCACATTTCAAAACGAACAGTGAATGAAATGACACCATCTTCCAAGCAGAAAGGTCTTCAGGGCTAGTTGCAAGGAAGCCAAAGGTCTGAAGAACATGATTCATTCCTATTTAAATTGTGCATGATCTCTTCTCAGSTATTGACCCTATTTATCCTGTTCAAGTTGCACACTTGACTTCTAACCATGAATTAAAGACAGCAAGGAGGTACCTTGTAAGCTGATAAGCATCAGCAGGATGGCTACAGCTACAGTTGGTGGCCAGTCTACAGGTGCCTCGCCAAGCATCTGGTCTGTGATGCCAAATGCAAAGTTCTTCACTTGAGCCAGCGAGAAGAAAGCACGCTTGATGAGTCAGCACCAACCACAGAGTACAGGGAACCTACAGATGACTAAGGGCTATTACCAAGCTTATGCACGTGGCTGAAACTCAGTTCACTGACATTTAAATAAACAAGCAAATGAATAAATAAATAAAATTAACAATGATAAGTACAAAACAAACCAACATTTTCTTGTTTAGGGTGAGTGATACAACTTCTAAGAGATGCTAGCTGTGGTCTTCAGCACTTGGCCACTAGACCAATGAAAGTCAGGAAGAGATACTGGTATCGCTGAATAATTGGGAGAAATCTGTAGCACAGCAGAACAGAAACAAAGAATTTTGACCAAACATTCAATCATGATGGTCATAATTCACTAACTGATTCAATAATAACCTCAAACATTGGTTATATAAAATCAATTTGTTAACTAATTTGGTAACTTCAATATTCTACCTAATATTTACAGCTATATTTGTTTTTATGGGCTATCTGATAATTTTTATTTACATAAACTTAATTCTGTTGTTCCTTAGAGACATGGGGTAAGTGAAGGTAGTAATTAAGCACAAGGCAGTGGACTGGCTCTTATTTTCTTCATGTAAATTGAATTATAATTGACAAATGGATCTTCAAAGTGTTATAGTTCTAATTCTGTTCCTAAATGAGAAGCATAATGATATCAGCCTAATGTGCATTAAGCAGAATTAAATTCAGAAAATGGAAAAGCATGTTGACTTTGATACTCTTAATATTATAGGAACCACTGAGTGCACTTGAAACATCAAGTGCTTTATGAAATAAATGCTTTGAATGTTCCTAGTAAACATTTTTTTCACTCTATTTTAAATATATCTTCATTTTTTAAATGCACTTTTTTCAGACAGATAAACATTACCTAGCAAGTAACTATAAATGTGTTTCATGGTAACACTCAGTATCTTATTACTACAACCACAGTCTTCACATTGCTCTATTTAGGTGCTTTTCCAACTCCAGTATGTTTACTGAGGTCTGAGAGTCATTGGATTGCCTTGAATTTTTTTATCTTTTTTTTTTTTTAAGTGCATAACAAATTTTGAGAAAGAAAATTTCAGTGAGCTCCAGGAAAAATAAGCATGAATTCTTCAGAAAACATTATTAATAGAAAAAGACTTCAGGAAAATTCAGAGTTCCTTGTAGATAAGAATAAATGTGTAAAATATTGAAATACRTAAAATGGGAAAATTTTGCAGTTCTGGCAAAATTATGAGCTCTTCAATGATCTAGGCAAATTCCTAAGAAGCACTATGAGATGTAGGAGAAGCATAAGAAAACAATACCAAGGCCAGACTGAGAAAACGCAGTGAGAAATACTCTTTGTTGATGATAGGGAGATAGAAGAAAACCTCGGTCCACTGCAGACCAGGATGCACAAATGAAGCATGGACAACCAAAGAGACCAAGAAGGCTCCTGGTACAACTAACACCGGCCATACGGATATGAAACCAGGCCAGAACAAGGAGAGAGCACCTGAGATGGGGTTTCACAAGGAGCTGACCTCTCCGAGGGCCTTGCTGCTGCCAAAGYAGCATCCCTGGTGCCCCCATGTGTGCACACGAACGGCCGCACACCGTGGGTCGTCCCTCGGGCCTGCTCTGACACCTGTCTGACCCCTTCTTCAACCAGTTCTGCTTGCTTACATGGGCAGGAACCTAATGCAAGAGCAGCAGCCGCAAGTAGTGACTGCTTTTCCTGCACGTACTTTGGAAGAGAAAGTTGGGATTATGCAAGGAAAATGCATGCAGCAATTCTGTTCTATGAAATATGGTAAGGCCTCATCTAATAGTGTCTATCTAGCATAGCTA
This sequence comes from Nothoprocta perdicaria, assembly GCF_003342845.1. Lineage (NCBI taxonomy): Eukaryota > Metazoa > Chordata > Aves > Tinamiformes > Tinamidae > Nothoprocta > Nothoprocta perdicaria. The sequence goes on along the minus strand of NW_020455699.1, from coordinate 724,776 downwards.
TACCTACTGTTAACGAAGAAGACTTATTAATGAAGTGGACTAATGACAGAAGGGCAACAAGAATGAAAAGAAATGAAAACATGACTAACAGAGAAGGACGGGGACCTGAGATTTTTTGGTTAAAAAAAAAAAAAAAAAAAGGCAGAGAAAAAACAGTGATTGTGATTCAAGTAAAAAGCAAATATTCAAGAAAAAAAAAAAAGATTTAAAAAGGAAGAAAACTGATACAGACTTATATCTTTTAATAAACCAAGTGACATACAGCAGAATCACAGAATGCTTAGGGTTGGAAAGGACCTCAGAGGTCATCGAGTCCAACCCCCCTGCTCACGCAGGGTCACCCAGAGCACGTGGCACAGGGCTGCGTCCAGGCGGGTTTTAAAGATCTCCAAAAAGGACACTCCACAACCTCTCTGGGCAGCCTGTTCCAGGGCTCTGTCACCCTCACTGTCA
>NW_020455699.1:708914-724028 GCF_003342845.1 Nothoprocta perdicaria | reverse complement strand
AACTGGACACAGTCTCCAGATGTGGCCTCACCAGGGCTGTGTATAGGGGGACGATCACCTCCCTCGACCTGCTGGAGACGCTCTTCTTAATGCACCCCAGGATCCCATTGGCCTTCTTGGACACCAGGGCACACTGCTGCCTCATGGTCAACTTGTCGTCCACCATGATGCCGAGATCTCTCTCTGTGGGGCTGCTCTCCAGCAGGTCCACCACTAATCTGTACTGGTGTCCAGGGTTATTCCTCCCCAAGTGCAGGACCCTGCACTTGCCCTTGTTGAGATTTCTAACCACCCAGTTGTCCAGTCTGTCCAGGTCCCTCTGTGGATAAATCTCCCTCTGTGGATAAACCCCTATAGATAATCTTAAGCACTGTATCAAAATGAATGTAAAAATTACTCATTGTAAGAACAGGGTAGGGCAAAAACTCTCTTAAGATCATGGGGGCTAGAAAGAGAAAACATGAAAAAACGGAAAATAAGAACTGAGTGAAGAAAGCTCAAAAATACAGGCAACAAGAGTRATGAACTGATTGACAGCTGAATATTAGTAATCAGGGACACTGAGGGGCAAATTTCAATTTGCTTTTTCAGGCAGGAAAAAAACCCTCTAATTTCTACAGAAAACAGCATTTTAAAACATTCCTAAAATCTTTATTTACTGATATTTCTCATGGCCACAAACTGTAGCACTTTGATATGGMACAAACTCCTATACATCTTCCATAAAAATACATTACATTACTTTCCAAGACAAGTGAAATCACTTCAAAAATAAAACCAGAGTGAAAAAGAAGCTGCTAASCCTAAAACAAACTGTATATTTTTTGTTAGCACCTGTGGTCAYGCTCCTTTTTCAGGCAAAGAGGCCGCAGGCCTTGCTAAAAGCCAGCAGGACAAGCAGCTGTGAGCGGGTCTGCCGGCGCTCGCAGTGAGGGCGAGAGCCCCAACACTGCGACGTGCCACCCAAGGGCCACAGCAAAAACAGCAGCCAGCACCAAACTCGGACAAATGTAGCACAGAGGCAGGAAAACGTCTTCGTGGTTTAGCAGAACCAGCCTAAGTTGCCACTGAAAGGAGGCTCCCTGTCTCTTCACGTCAGCAAATAGGGCCTACTTCCTCAGAAAATACGTTACAAAAACACAGAGTTTTTGCTCCAACACATGACTTTTGTGTTCTGTCCCTTAAGTCTGACCACGGGAAGSAAGTCTTATGCCCGGGGCTAACTGTGCAACCACGTGCACCTGCATTAAACGACGGCAAGATGCCGTCCACAAACAATCCGTGTTCTTTCTAACAGAACTAACGCCCCGACGCTCCAGAGGGCGCCCTTGTTGTGGGCGGCGAGACGCGTCYCGCGGCCGCCCGTTATCCGCGCCGCCCGCCATGGCCGCGCCGGCCGCGCGCACGGCAACATGGCGGCTCCTCCGCGCGGGCAGCGCGCCCTCCTCGCCGCGCGGGGGCGCCGCAGCGGCGGCGCGGGGGCCGGAAGCGCGCGGGGGGCGCCGCCGTTGCTAGGCGGAAGTGCGGCGCCAGGCGGCCGTTGGCGTTTAAAGGCTTCGCGGCGGCAAAACGGCMGTGCGTGGCGCCGCGCCGCCCTCCTCTTGTGTTTCTTCTTATTTCTCCTTTTTCGTCTCCTTCGTCCTCCTGCTGCACCTCGCGCCTAGGAGCAGCGCCGGACGAGGCGGGGAGATGGTGCCCAGAGCTGCCGACCGGCTGCTGATCGTCGTGTCCATCTTGGAAGGTAGAGGGGCGAGGGCCGGGCGGCCGCGCCGGTGGCCGCTCCGCACCGGGAAGGGGCTCAAGGCCGCGCTGGGGTCGGCACAGCCGGAGCGCGGTCTCGGCCGGGCAGGCCTCCGTTGTGCGCGTCCCCCCAGCCCAGCTTGTCTCCAGGAGTACCCTGCCCAAAAACATGGTTTAAAAGGCTGACCCTTCCTTGCAGCCTCCATCCTCACTTTCCTGCAAAATTCCAGCTGCCCTTAAGTTACACTTTCCTAAAATCTGACCCTTTTCTGTTATCGTTTAAATCCCTTGTCACTGTCTTTGTGAGCAGATACAGAGCTTAGCTTGCTGCCTTTTCTCTGAACGAGCCTTTTTGATTTTGGAGGTTGGTGTCCCAAGGGTTGTGTTTTCTTTAGCCTAGAGAAAACAGCTTCTTTAGCTCTTCTGACTGGGCTGGATTTTCGTGCTCTGAAGTCTCCTCGCTTCTTACAGCTCTTCTGAAATGCTGCAAACTAGACAGTGGACTCCAGTCAATGCTATACTATCTGTCCCCAATATGCACATGTATAAATATATTTATTTATTTTTTGCAGTATTCCAGTGTTGTGCATTGGCAGCATACCATAACCCTTTTCTGTATTGTCTTGATTACAGAGCTAATCATTTTTCGTCTTATATATGCACAGATTGTACTTGCAGACATATAGTTAGCTGTGCAAATGTATTTGTGCCCAACCCTTTTTTTTGTGGAGGGCATCCTATTGTTTTCTGACTTATTCTGTTAAGATTAAAGTGAGATCTTGTTCTCTAAAATGCATATAACACCTTTCTGCATCATCATCTATGCAGATTTTAAAAGCTTTCTTATCATTTTGACTTTATTTTCATTTAAAATAATGATAAAAATAGGAATCACATATGAACCCAGGACATACGTGCTTCTAGTCTAGTAATAAATTCTTGCTAATAACAAGAGGTAGTTGGAAAAATACATTTCAGTATTTCCATTAAATGTGCAATGATGGTAGAATTTTCAATAAAGGCAAGATTTGCTGTTTGTATCCTGTTTACTTGTACCCTATTGTAGGAGGAAGGGGAAGAAGACTGAAGGAAGGAGAGAAAGATCGGAAGAGACAAAGATACTAGGCAACTGATGTGATTTGATCTTGAGAAATCCACATGAGATGTTACTTAATGTCTTGTTATTTCTGGATGCTTTTACAACTGATTTATTTCATGTTATGTTCTCCTTTCCTACTTCTGAATAGGAGGAAAAAATTAAGTACTTTTAAGTAAGTTTAGAAAAGATGGTATAGAAAAGACCTGTGACTGTTTTTTATATGGCGTAATGCTGACCTTTGGTGGGTTCTATGTGATTTTATTTTTTGTTAGTTCCTTTGATTATTTCGCACTGATGGTGCCTGGTAATTACACTGTGTATATTTTCAGGGCGCTATTTTCCAAGACGGGCAAAGCGTATGCTTATTGTTGAAGCCAAGTTTGATGGTGAACAGCTGGCCACCGATCCTGTAGAGCACACTGACCAGCCTGAGTTTGCCACTGAGTTGGCCTGGGAACTTGATAGGAAAGCACTTCACCAGCACAGGTAACACTAATTGCAAAATAAAGTTAATTTGGTTGGAAAGAAGTTTTCTTACCTCTATATAGCTATTGAAATATGATACTTTTAATGTTACTGTTATCTAAATTCATTTTATTTTTCAGAAACTATCTTTTCATTATACACTGACATGCCATGTTGTTGACACAACAAACAATAGTAAATGGCAAGATAAGTAACATTTAAATGCCTGTAAAAAAAGTAAAAGCTTGAAGTAACTTTCCTACACTAAAATTCAAACACCGAATAGCACCAAATTCAGGTTTTCTTATATATAATGTGTTGTGAAACATTTTCGTACCTTAAAAGCCTACTTAATATATTTTTGAGAACATTTGTTAGAAGAGCTGAGGAATTGAATTTGTTTTCCATAACTGTTATTTGGTCCTCACCAAAAATATGAATGTATGTTTTAATTGTGTCCCTTTTAGGCTGCTTTGTTGCAGCAATTGGGATTGCAAATTTGGGAAGCTACACTCTCAGCAGTGACAAGTTTGTGGGTAGTCCTGCAGCACTGCTGTTGCTCAGACTTCTGGAAAACACCTTTGTCAAGAAGTTACAAAGATGCCATTCATTTCGAAGAAAGAAAAAATTGAGARCTTACCTTATGCTAAAGATCTTATCTCTGTTTCTGTAATTTTCTACATAAGTCTTTCACATCAGTCTTGTTTAAAATGCCATCACAAGTGAAATACCAATTTTATGTGAGTTGCTGTGCCTACTTCATATTGATCAGCATGAATTTGTTTGTCACTACCATTTTTTTTTTTAACAAAACTTACTGATTTTCTAATTCTGATTCACTTAATGCTAAATTTTAGGAGTTTAGGAGATGYAGACTTACCAGAACTAGTTACATTGCATTGTCAATATGCTTTAAATTAATAAATTAGTTTTGTGAGCTAAATGTGGTTGCAGAGATTACGTTTACATTTTTTACTTCAGTTGAGYTATTCTTACAGGCTGCAGCGTACACCTATCAAACTCCAGTGTTTTGCATTGGATCCTATAACTTCATGTAGAGAGAACATAGGCTATATTGTACTTGATTTAAGAGCTGCCCAGGAAAAGAAGCAGGTATGTTACTCACTTTACAACTATTACTAATGAATGTTTTGACCGTAATACTCTTATAGGTACAAGAGAACTTGATAGAAGCACTGGTGTAGCTTTGGGRTCTTATTTTGAAAAAATTTGAAACAGTCAATCAAAGTCAATTTTTTCTTTCTTTAAAGAGGAAGATTGTAGCTTTCCGTATAAGAATATGGACAAAAGAAAATACTTTTTATAGTCGTCTGCTGGAAATGATGAAAATTTTTTAAGTTGCTTGCTACAGAATGAAAAAAAAATACCCTGGAGATTTTAAGTTCTTAAATTTTCAAATTTGAAAAGTGAAGCATTTGTTAGCTGTACTTTTAATTGCCATGATAATTGCCAAAAACAATTGTTTTCGTTTTTAAGATAGTGAAGAAAGAAGTCTTAATAATGGGCCTTTTTGGAAGATGAATGGATCATCCTTCTTGGATGATCATAAGCTATACTTTAGACATAATTTTGAAACACAGACTAAATGATTGAATGTAACATTAATGAAGCACATTAATGAAGCACATATTCTAGCCTCTTAACAGTGTGTAATCAATAAAATGTAGTTTTTTATGTAGGTCTAATTCATCTAAACACTGTTCAACTTGGTCAAAACATGAATTATGTTATGAGTATCCAAAACATGGATTTTCTAGTTTCCTAGRTGGATCCTAGTTTCTTATTTTAACATCATAAACCATAAAGATTTGTGACTCAYGTAGCTTCATATGCCGTCTTTCGTCTGAGATCTGTTTTTTTTTAGTTAAGAATTTACAGAGTGTTTTGCTTGCTGGCTTATTTAATTTGCTACTCAGTGGAAAAGAATATTTTCAGCCATTCTTCGGGAAATCATTGTAGAGAATCTTCATTAAAACACAAGTAACTCATATCTTGAAATATCTACTGAAGTACTTTCCAGTAAATTTGTTATATGATATTTTTTTTAGTGTGTTTGATTTTTATTTTTCTTTGTGTTTATTTTTTTTTCAATTATGTAGACACCAAAATGGTATCCTTTACTTAGTAACAAGTACACTAAATTTAAATCTGAGATACAAGTAGGTGTTGTGTTGGAAACTGATACAAAAGCAACAGTGGATGGTTTTAAAGCAAAGGAGGCACCTCCTAGAGAAGGGAAAGGTAAGTAACAGAACAAAAATATAATTGACCTTTAATTGAAAGGGGTGTTATACAGTACAAGTATAGTCCTCTTTGCAAACACTGTGTTGTTTTGAATCAGAGGAGCTCAAATAATTTACAGCCAGTTTGTGTATCTTGTCATGATGGGTGTAAACCCTGTTATAAGGATGCTTTGGTTTGTAACTCTGTCTATCTGAAAGTCACACAAATTGGAAACTAGCGTATCCTTAAGACTGAGGGAATTGGAGATGCATAGTTACTGTTGTCAGCATTTTAGTCACAGTTTAAGGCTATGGAAAGTTCTGTAATTAAAGAAGAAAGGAACTTTTTAGGGTGTGATTCTAGTAGTACAATTATTAAGTAGTGCAGTTGGAGTATTATGAAGTCTTAAAATATTATAAAGTACTGCAATAATTCAAAAAAGGGATGCAGACCTACCAATAAGTGACTTGTTTTGTAAACTAAACCATTCAATACTTAAGCCATGTTACAATACATTTTTCAGAATTGGCCCCCTTCATATTAAATGCTAGAATTCATCCCATTTCTCAGTTTTCTTCTACACTTTTCTCCAAAGGAATTAGTGAGATTTTGTCAAATGGAAGGTGTTGAGAGCTGAACAACAGAAACTGGTTTGCCTATTGTGTATTCTGTTGGAAAGAGATTTGTCCTCTGGTGCAGAAATATAAATAAATCAAGATGAGCAAATGTCAACTCTTTGATACAGTGACTTGCCATGAGTCATCTGGTCCATGAGATCTATATAGTGACATCTTTTTAGCTCATGCAAGAGCTGAATTCAGCAGAGGGCTATAAGTACTTGAAGTACTGTGAGTTATTGTAGGCTAACTTCATTGAAGCGACTATGAGCATGTGTCATCATGCTCATTCATATTTTTCAGAAATACTAGAATCCAAATTAATGAAATTAAGTTCCAGATGTTTAAAATTCCAAGTGTAGTACTTGGAATTGTAATACTAAAATGTAATTTAGTATTACAAATTGTAATCATTGTAATACTAAATTAAAATGTACACTAATATTGAGGACATAATTGGCCTCAGAATACATTTGTTCTCATTGAATTGAAATTAATCTAGGGGTTTGTAGCTATAATTTAGAGGCTGAGATTTCTATGCTAAAATGCTGTGGAAGCAAACATCCGATTTTGTATTGTGCTTGTAGAAATATGGCTAAATATATATTTATATATGATTACAAAGAAGCAGTGATTGTGCTCAATGTGCTAAATTATTCTTTCTTTCTTTCTTTCTTTAATTTAACTTCTGCTTTCTTAGTGTCTACCCTTGTTTCTGGAATGGACCCTAAAAGTATTGTAGCGGTCCTGAATGAGGAAGAGGGGTATCATCAGATTGGACCGGCAGAGTATTGTAAAGACTACTTTGTTTTATCTGTAACTATCGCATTTGCCACTCAACTAGAACAGGTTTGTTTCCTTACTGCATTTGATTTTAAAGAAGTAATGTACTGCTCTTGTATTCTGAGATTTCTACTTTAGCTTTTTTGTTACCTGGTAAGTTTTTTTCACTAGTCTTGTCTGCTCATTGAATCAATATAGATCAATTTGAATTTTAAAATTGTGCCTACAATTGTTGTGCCTATGTTGTGCTTACAATTCAAATTATAAGTGAATATTATTCTTTTATAAAAATACCACAGTTAAGTATATTAAATTATGCATTACTGTAGAAGTTATATACAGACAGGTGGTTTGGAATGGAATGAGGTCGGAAGGGATGGGATGGGTATGATCATAATGCCAATGTTAATACGTATGGTGTGGTAATGGGAATGGAATGGTGTTTTGCCCATGGTTGGTAGGATAGAGGGTTGAGTTGGAAATAGAGGGTCAGTGGGAGGTAAACAAAGGTAGAGGGTAGCATAGATGATACAGTAGAGGGAGGGGAAGTTTAGAGGGAAGGTTGTAGGTGAGGGAAAAGTAAGGCAGAGGAGGGAGGGTGGAAGGTAGGGGATGGAGTACAGGGAATGTAGAGGGTAGGTGGAGATAGGTGATAGGGTAAAGCAGAAGGGAGGTGAAGACAGGTGTGGGCAGAAGTGGAGATGGAGGCAGGAGGTTAGGTTAAAGTATAGAGGGTTAAGGTAGGGTATCCAAACTGCCAAAAGTCCTTTGAAAGAGTGGAAAACGCCATCTGGTAAGTGTTACAATCCTCTGTACAGACCATGAGACTTCTTTGAATTTCTTCTGGTGACCTGTTTTTCAGTACAGCTGTTCAGTATTATATGGAGAATATTGTGTGGATGTTAACCTATATCTCCTAGATATTAACATGGTCCTGGTTATTTTTAGCACTGCTGGTTGTAGAGGATTTTGACACCTGCCCAATTGGATTTTTTTTTTTCTTTTTAGAAATTTCCTAGAGTGAAACAATTATTTCTGTGATTTGTGGGAACATCCCAGGAGTATGATGGAACTACCATCATGCGCAAATCTGCTCTTTACCTTTGCAGAAGCAACTGTGAGAAGACTTACAGGGGGTCTTTTTAAGTCTGTTATTCTGAGTTAATGGTGTTTGAGGTGTAATGGGATGCTATTCTTCAGAATCTAAAAATAATGGCAGTCTAATAAGTGTGCTGGAATATTGAGCTTCACTGCTTCATCTGTTCTCCAGAGAAAATAAAAGGGCTTCAAAGCATCAGATTTTACATATTCTGGAGAAGTTTGCATGAAATTAGAATTAAAACTGATATTTAAGTTACAATTTGACTGTGCTCTTCTGCATGTGACCTACTTGTATAACTGGTACTTGATCACTAAAGGTCTGAGTTTGTTTTACCCAATATGTATCTCTGCCACTTGATCTACAGGAAATGCTCTAGTAGAAATAACATACTTCTGGGAAATAATTATCTCAGGAATATTGTGAGTTTAGCTATTCTTCTGTTAAAATCAGCAAAGAATATGGTAATTAAATATATTTGTTTCTTTAATTGTAGTTAACAGATATGTTACATTTAAGTCCTACAGTTGTCTCGCTCTTAAAGTTTGAATGGAAAGTACACAGCTGATAAATAGTAGTATTCAGGGGAACCTAGTGCACATATGCCAAACTTTGAACAGAGTTAAATACCATCGATAGTTATAAGCTATGTGAAGTAGCCTCCATATCCTACCTAAGGGAAAGTCTTATCATTGTGAATGAAGTGATATGCCCATGAAGTGATATGGCCATGACTGTTTAACCCTTGAAACCTTTGCTACTGGCTATTTCTGCTGCACTGATAAAGTAGTAATAATTCTGGGTTTCTCTGATTTCAAAGGTAGGCCCGAATTACTTGGAAAATCATGATGTCAAGTTAGGTTCTATTTGTTCAGAAACTCATAGCATATGATGAACTCTCCTCAGAGAATGTGCTTAGATGTTCTCTGTCAGAATTACAGGTCTATATGAAAAAAAATCTAATCACTCAGAGATCACTTTGAGTCTGTGCCGTTTTTAGCATTGAACTCATAGGTGCGATAATAAAGGAATGGAATAGTTCTGTTTCCATCTGTTCTGATAACTTAGGTGACTAAAAGACTATATAACTTGATTTCTAAACTGCATTGATTTATTTATACTAYGTCTTGTGTAAGTGCAGTACTGTTTATTTCTGAGTATTCCACAGAGCCTGACTTTACTGAGAATTTGATGCTGTTGCAGCCATTGGTGCTGTTATTTCACAAGCAAATCACTAACTTTCAAATTGGGTCACTTTCACTTAGAGCTAAGATGCAAGATTTTTAGTCAACTTCAGAAATAAAAACATTTCTTTTTTTTCAAAATACTGTGAACTGGGATTGACATCAGTTGCTCTGAAGCTTGATATTTTAAGCTTTTTAGTATCCAAGATAATACTTATGGATTAACGTAACTATATTTTAATGAAAAAGGCTTTCTAATTTTGTACTTTTTTGTAGTTAGTTCCTACTGCAATGAAGCTTCCGGAACGACAGCCTGAGTTTTTCTTCTATTACTCATTGCTGGGAAATGATGTCACAAATGAACCATTCACTGATTTAATTAATCCAAACTTTGAGCCAGAAAGAGCTTCAGTCCGAATACGTAGCACAACTGATGTCCTCCAAATTTATTTTTGTGCGCAGTCAAAATTGCAGGTAAGCTGTTTCTTTTCAGACATGATTATGTCAATGAAATAAATTTTCCCTCTCACATTGAAACTATAGAATTTCATTTTCCAAAGCTAGACTATATTACCATATTTTTAGCCCAAATATGAAGTGATTCTTCCTTTGTAAACTATAACTGATATGATGTAAACTCTTTTAGCAAGATTCTTAGAGACGGTACAGTCTCTTTAATGTGGCAGCTGTAGCAAGATGCAATTGTAGGCCATGATAAAAAGCATTGCTCAAGTGTAAAGTAGTTCAATGGCTACTTCAGCAGCCTCAGTAGCTTTGAACACTGGGACCTCCTCTGAACTTGGGCCACATGCAATCCATGCAATCCACAGTCCTGCTTTGCACTCTCAGTGATAACCTTACAAGCACTATAGGACCTTTCAAATTCACCTCCATCAGCACTATTTGTGAATAAAAGGAAGGTTCTGTATTTTTAATTTCAATTTCTCAACTCCAAACATTAATTTCTAAACTGAACTCTAGATGTATATTTGGTATGGGATATTCCTTATGTTTAGCCTCATCTTTAAACCTTGAGTAGTATTTTAGGAGTCTATGGTGATCTGCTTCTGGCTAACATTTAACTTGTTACAAAATAGGAAATAATTTTTCTGAGAACAGGCAAGGAATTTTTAGTAAGAGAGTTGTTAAGTAGGGCAAGTGTTAGTTATAGAAAATGTCTTGGATGTGGGTTATTTTAAAGTTTTTTTTTTTTCTTCTGTACCTTCACTAGTTTATAAGATTTAAACTTACATGGGTCATTTTAGCTTGTAAGTTTAGAACAACAATTATTTCAGAATTTTATGTCTGAAAACTGTAGATGGAGAAAACAGGTCAAGCTTGTAAAAAAGGAGTAAGTTCTTACCAGGAATTAAGAAAAAACTTATTTCTGGAAACACTGGCTATTAACATGGAGTCTAAATATATGCATAAACTTTCAAATAACATGATTGATGTATACATATATATGTGTATGTGTTCTTCCCTATCTTGTCATGATGAATTATATGTTTAAACCGTATGCATTGCATATTGTCCTGTAATGGCATTTAAAATTTTGAGTTCATTATCAAGAAAAAATATTGACAGGTAGCCTACAGTGATCTGCTAATACAYCAGCACTGTGGAAATCCCCTCCTGCCAAAATTTTATAGCTCCTTTTGTATTACTCCTGTACTTGTTTTATGCAACCTCCAGCAGAGGACCAATTTCAGACATTTGGAAAGGAAATAAACATCTGCTGCTTTCTAACACTAATGCATATACAGATCCATCTTTGCTGTGGGGACCAGTCTCTTGGAAGCACTGAAATACCATTGTCTGGACTGTTGAAGAAAGGAAATGCAGAGATCAGTCAACACCCTGTGGCAGTAGAAGGGGCATTTATCCTTGTTCCACCAAAYAGAGCTAAACAAAACCTACCGCAGTTGCCTTTGGACGTGGCTCCTACTGTTGGAGTATCTGTAGTTCTGCAAAAGGAAAACCTATGTACCCAGGTATAGCTCACTAATTTATTTTTGGTTCAGATATTGTTGCACTTTTTTTTACCTATTTCTAAATCCTATTTGACACAGGTGTATAGAGAATATACTGAAGGAATAAGTCATATTGTATGAATCATCTTTTCATTACTTCATTTTCATCTGTACCAGAAAATAATATAAAATCATAAAATTGTTATAGACAAAATTTTTCAATACAASCAATGATAAATAAGAAAATTTTCTTATTTCATACAGCCTTTCATCCCCTTAAGTGCTCCACCTGAACCTGAGCACCCACAGAAGAAAATTCTTTCACCTACCAGAAGAAAAACAGAAGGCTTGGAAAAGAGATACCAGAATGTCCCATCTCATATTGATCAGTCTTCTCCCACAGAAGATGAAGGAACAGGAAGTGAAATGGAAAGTCTCAAGTCTGACAAAGTTACAAAACCAAATAAAAATGGTATGTATTTTTATACATATATACATATACACATATATATGTTTATATATGTACTTTTTCCCCCTATTTGTAAATTTTAATCTCAAATCACGTACTACTCGCATGGGGTCATGTCTTTTGGGCAAGTAAGAATTATTTATGTGGAAGAATTAGCAGTAGGAAAGCAAGTGATATGATTTGAACATGGTAGGTGCTGATAACAGTTTTAGGAGCCAGTTTGGAGACCTGGTTGCCTAGATATCAAGCGACTTGGATGGTCAGCTGCTTGAAATGCAATACAGAAATGTCTGGAATTTTCTTGAGAATGTGTACAAAGACATGATTCTCAAGACAGTTCTTGAGAATTTAGTACAAAGACATAAGAAACTGATTTGTCTGAACAAGAGATGAAATGATCAAACATTCAGACTTATTAAGTAGGAAAGTAGACGAAATGCAGATTTTTTTTTTAAGAGAAAGTTACTTAAAAATTTTAACCTATAACCTATACGACATATTCAGTTGTGAATGCAAAAACATTTGTATTGTACAAACTTCTGGACAAGGACAAGCAAGTTTTTTTTTCTGTTTTTAATATTGATCCCTAAGTAGGACATGCAGAGTTGGTAACTCCCGAAGCTATTCTAGGGTTTTTGCTTGTTCGATTTTTTTAACTGAAGGGCGAGGTTGGGGCATGAAAATGAAAGGGAAGAAGTACTAAAGTAAAAGAGCAAAGGCCAGAAGAGAAAATGTGTTTGTTATCTTTATCTTCAGTAATGTTTAGCAAGGAAAGCTGAATAGTTATATTCTAATTATGCTTCTATTACTGGTCTTTTGAGTTTGGTCCTATAGAGGCACAGTACTGTAGAGGAAATTCCTAAATTAGGACATACTGCTAAGACAGATTGTGATTTGTCTGCCAATTCAGAAGGAAAAGTTAATTATGGCAAGCCTTGTCTAAGCAGGGATTAAGCCTTTTATATGAGACGTATCAAGAACATAGGAAGAAAAAAAAATGTTATGGTCACAAAAGTAAATATTAATCTATAGTTAAAAGTCTTGAGTTGCTTTTTAAAATTTTATTATTATTGTTATTTGATATATTTGTTTAAAATGAAAAATATCTCACAATTATCTTTTAGGGCTGGTGGCAGAGTCAAGCAAAGAGGTTAACAAACAATACACTGAAGAGCTACCAGTTTGCAAATTTGAGAGCAGAGCAAAATCACCTTTAATGTCAGAGCTGCAGAATGCCAGTAATGTGAAATAATTTTTCAAAATTAGTAGATCAAATGAATTTGAGTAGTAGCTTTGAACCATTTTTTTATTATAGTTATTTGCAGTTTTATATTCCTATGTCTTAAATTTCTCTCCAGCCATTGAATTCTTGCAAAGCACTTCTTTTTTATATATATTTTATTTTTACATGAAACTGCTCAAAGTATGCTATGCTGACTAGCTGATACTGAAGTATTACAAAATATTCTATTTTTTTAATATATTTTTACTGTTTGTTATATCCATCATTGGAAAAAAAATGAAGTGCCAATGCTAGAAACAGTGCATTTTTTAAAATGGCAACTGAAGCACTTTAAGGTGATTATTCTAAGACCATTAGAATAGTTGGCAGTTATAATTGAGCATTCATCTGACAGTTTTCTAGTCTCTTTCTTTGTTTTACAATGTTAAAATTTTTTAGAGGATGCCTGTCACAGATCTTGTCTGTAAAACTTGCAGTTAGACTTTAAAGGTCCAGTTGGAATTTGAGGCACCAGTGTAAGGGCTTGAGATGGCTGGATGATTTCTCTAACTGTTGCAATTGGATGGGCTATGTATTCTCACTGAAGCTTCTGTTTCCTGCTTATAAAATGGTTATAAYTCACAAGTCTTTTTCTGATGAGTAGATGTGCTATTTAGGGACTTAACTATAGATTTCAATGGTGAACTGACAGTTTGGGAACAGAAATTGTAACTTCCTTACCTGAGTCAATGCAATTGACTTAGTGCTCTGTATTTTTCAGTCTCAAGTAAAAGAGGTGAATTCAAACTAGACTAAKCTTGTACAGATTATTTTGTAAGCCATCTTCCATGTTTTCTTCTTAGACTCAAATGGTCTARGAAAAAATCCATAAAGTGCTGAAATGGAAAACTAAAATCCTGCAGCATTTCTTTGAAGAACTGGATAATTTCTGTGTTTATATATTTTTCCAGCAGTGTATGTTTTAATATGTTTTAGCTTTAAAAATAAAAGTTATTGAGAAAAATATTATCTTCCATACAATGTGTGTGTAAATACATCCATATTTATGTGTGTCTGTGTATATGTATATATCAGCAATTTACAARTGGAATGACCATTTTATATAGTTACTGTTAACCTATGTTAGAAGGAACAGAAATACTTTGGGAAACATCCTGCATTTAAAATGTGAGGCATATCTGTAATATATTATAAAAACATTATAAAAACAACCCATGCACAAATACCTTTATTTTATTTTCAGATGAGAATGCTCCAGTAGCTGTATCTCAGCCCAATCCCAGGGGTGCATCAAGTTCTTCAGAGCCTATCTCGACTCAGAGAATTGTCATTCCAGCAGCCTCTCACCATTTTTGCTTTTCAATAGATTTACGAAGTATACGTGGTCTGGAAGTTGGGTTCCCAATCAATTGCATATTAAGGTATGATTTATTTTGATTGGTGTTATTCTTGGCAGTAATAGTGTCTTTCAATATAACAAACTTCTAATTTGAACTACTAGTGGCAACACACTGTCTGGTGCTTTTGATCTTTATGTATCTGCATTTCAGTAGCCAAACACTTTGAAGCAGTCAACTGTTGCATCACTCAACTTCTCAGAATAGTAACATTGAAGATAATGTATAACACTTCACCTTTCTGGCTGATTGAAGGAGTGATTTCTGTAGCTTCCATGTCTCCACAGAGCTACTAGTTGTCTTCTCATAAGCTATAGATAAAACTTGTAGTTTGTCTGAGATGCTGAATCTAAAGGAAGTATAAATAAATCTTGAAGAATCAGTGTGGTGTCATTTGAGAGGCAGTGTCATGGACATTTTGTTGCTCTCTGCATTCCACAGACAAAACTTATTGTCTGGGAGACATAGCATCTGTTATTTGATTGACTCAAGAGTTTAGAAGCAGAAAGAAGAAAAGCTTTTGGCTATGTGATCTTTAGTGTCTGAAACAAGAGCAGTACTCTTCACCTGCTAATTTGGAATAATTGTTTAGAGATTAGCTTGAGTATGTTACTTCCTGCTGATGTGGAAGAAAAATATGGGGGCATTTCTGAAGGATAAGCGGGTGTTAGCAAGGAGAAGGGTGGTAGCAATTGTTGCAGCAGTATTTATTTTACCTGCAAGTTAGTTAACAGCACCACTTAGAGAAGAAAGGTTGTGTGTGTGTGGGGGGGGGTTGTTTGTGGTGTGGTGTTTTTTTTT
>NW_020455699.1:679892-708897 GCF_003342845.1 Nothoprocta perdicaria | reverse complement strand
TTTGTGAGCCACCAGAATCAGTGTTTCATAAACGGGGGGGTTTGTTTTGTTTTTTTAAATGTGTGTTTTGTTCTGAGAGCAAGGCCAGTACAAGAAACTCTTGACTTCTCCAGGTAATTTTGTCATTCACCAAGTTGTGCAAATAGAGTTGTTTGTCAGGGCATGCTGTAAATTGTATCAGAAAAGCTGACTTAGAATAAGAAAGTCAGTTCTGACACTGGGTGAAGGTATACCTGGTTATCAATTACTTGTTGTTAAGCCAAGCAGATAATGTTAGTTCTAAGTATGCTTACATTTACTTCATTTAATTTTTCACTTTTTGTAAGTGTCTACATCAGAATATAATATTCCATAATTTTTATTTAGATTGAGAAATAGATTGGTTCCTATAATCTAGAATGTCAGTATAGATCGCTAAAACATTTTCATCAAGGTAACCGTAAAATAGTGCCAAAAAAAAAGGTTCTCTTTGAACATTTAAGAGCAAAATTCCACTGCTGGATATATTTATGCCACTTCTGTTGACGTCAATACAAGTTGTGCCCCAATAAGGCTTCTAAGTGTTTTTTTCCTGTTCCAGAAGTATTAAAAAAAGTGTATATTTGCTTTGGGTGGGAGTTTTTTTGCTTTTTTTTTCTTTTTGTTTATACATATATTTTATTTTTATTGCTTTTTATTTATTAGGTACTCGTATCCCTTTTTTGGGAGTGCAGCACCTATTATGACAAACCCGCCTGTAGAAATCAGAAAGAATATGGAAGTTTTTCTTCCCCAGTCCTACTGTGCATTTGATTTTGCAACAACACCTCATCAGCTTCAAGACACGTTCTTCAGGTGACAACTTAGTATTTTTTTTGTCTTAATTACACTAAAGATCTTTTATCTCAAGTTTTGTCAAAGGTTCACTTATTTCAATTAAGCTTTTCAGTTTGAGAATTTATTTAAAAAATAATTCAAGCATTAATCCTGCTCTTCCAATTTGTATAGCCCTGAATTTGAAGACAGGGATTCTGGGAGTTCTTGCTCCTTCTGTATGTATTTAATCATATAGGGATTATTGCTTACCAAAACAGGTGATTCTGTTGCTCTATGCTTTTAAATTATAAGTTGACTATCCATTATCTTTGAAATACAGTAAGTGCTAAGATATTTAAATACACTGATGAAACTGTTGATAGTGGATTAATATGTAGAATAAAGCAGTTGTCAAACTAGTTGTACTTTGAAAGAAAGGGCAAAGTGAAATTCTGTGAGAGGTACTGACTAGACCATATTTATGCATGGAGAAGATTAGAGGTAGGGAGAATATTCAGTCAGACATTTTCACTGCAGTATTGTCCCCTCTAATAACTGAAAGAGGGGATGCTGACCCTAGCAAAATAAGTGACAAAACTACAAAGCTCAGTCAGTCATTGCCTTCCGAATGAAAGAGAATAAACCTACGTTRTTGTTTGACGTCTGTGACCAGGATGGACTGGGATGATATGTTTAGAAGGGCAGGTTTGTGTGTCAAAGGAAAGGAATGTATCCTCTTTCCTACTGATGGCTGTCACTAAAATCATTCCGTTTGTTTCAGGCTACCTCTGCTTGTTGAGTTGTGGCACAAGGATAAAATAGCCAAAGATTTGCTTCTAGGAGTTGCAAGACTTCAGCTTTCAAATGTTTTAGCTCCGGAAAAAACCCGATTCTTGGGTGCTAATGGTGAACAGTGCTGGCGCCAGACCTATAATGAAACAATCAGCGTCACAGCAGCACAAGGGTAAAAGTTTTTTCAAAAATGACCTACATCATCTAGTTTTGAAGATTTATTTAGTATCATCCTGAAAAAAAAGTTCTTCCTGCTTACTTACTTTTCTTTGTTCTCTCTAACTTGAAAAATGTTGTTTTAAACTTAAAAAAATTTAAGGCATTCTTCAAGAGTATATGTTCCGTTTCACACAGATGTACTAATAGTCAACTAATTGGGAAGGGCATTCGTCATAAAGATTTTTTCATGTTTCAACAATTATTTGCAAGACTCCTAGCTTGCTTAATAAAGTTTGAAAAAAAGTAAGAATTGAATGTCACCAAACTGGTGACAGTTAGGTGATTCTAACAGCTAAGATTCTTTTGGTCTTTTTGATTATTTAAAAAAAAAAGTTATTTTTCAATACCCTTGAAAGTTATAACATAGATATTTCTGTCAATACATAAATACTTACTCTGAGTATTTATTTATAATCTTTTATTGTTGAAATTTGAGAGAATGAGAAACCAAAAATGAATAGAAAAAGTGAAACAGAATAGTGATAGTACATTTACTGCCCTATCATATTAATTGAAATGTGTAGTCTTTTGAAGTAGTTTGATCTTGTTTGAAGGAAGCCCTGTTTATCTTTCATCTTAGACTTGCTTTCATTTTCCCTAATAATTTGTAAGTATTTTTAAAATCATCTTTAAACTCCACAAGCTTTTAAATGAAAGCGAATTTACATTTTGCAAAGGATAGAGAGAGACAGTATAAAGATCAGGAGGCTGACACAATAAGTTTCTTTCCCCTTCCAAAGGTGATAGAAGCAAAATTTAGAGTTTTTGTTAAAATTTTTAAGATATGGAAGATGGCATCCTGATCCTGTGAAGATTCAGGCTTTGACTTCACTATATGTTAAACTTGGATGCTTGCCTAAAAAGAAAGAGTTACAGCTAAAATGAGATCTATTTTAGCAGAAAATTTAATAGCCACTAGATGGCATTCTCAAAAATATAATTAGTTTTAATCATTTTGTTGTATTGATACATTTGTAGCCTTGCCCTTTTGGGACTAACATTCTTTATACACTAATGTGACTTTCTGAACTGACTTTCAGCAACTCCTTTTTTTTATTTCTCTTGCTTTGAATTTTATTTTTTTTAGAAGTGCARTTTTACAAGTGCAAAATATCAACATACTTTTTAAAAAATGCAATAACTTACGTATGGTACCCATACATAAATGGATGCAGTCATTTTTATCTCTGAAATAATAAAATGCAGCTCTCTGAAAATATTTTAGTTTCTTATTTGAATTGATACAATAAAAATCATTCAGTTCAAGTTCTTTTTATATTTTCTGGAATAGAAAAATTCTATCAAATCTGAGCCAGGGTAATTTCTGCATTCTTTTGGTTGTCAGTTACTTGATATCTAAAACTATAGCTTCCAAGCTTTAAATGACTGAGTAGTTGTATTTACATCAGCATGTGACTATAACTGAAACCATAGTCTTGTGTCTGACCTGATCTAGGTCTGTACTTCGGTGAACTTTCCTGTTAGAGTAGTGGCAAGGCTCAGCTGTGGGATTTCTGTGCGTATTGTTTCTCTCAACATCCTTCTAAGCAGACACATGCTTAGACTAGTTTGAGACTAGTTTGACTAGAGAACTAGTTTGAGCAGTTAAAGTTATATGGAAACCTTTCAACATTTTACCTTTTCTGTTTTACGTGTCAACTTACAGTTAACATTATGGGTTTGTTATTTTTTTTTCCTACAATAGCTTTCATTAAAATAGCATTCTGATGCAATTTACAGGTCAAGTAACAAAATAGCGGAGCTTTCTTATGCCATCATTTTGGAAGACTATGGGCTTGTGAAAGTGCATGAAGTTCTGGTGTCGGATTCTTCTCAAGTAATTTTTTTTTTTTTTTTTTTTACTTTTAATAGAGAGGTTTATTGAAAATCTTTCTAATCAAAAACTCTTTTTGTTATGATCAGTGTATAGGTGCTGGTCAGCAGCAGCATGTCCCTCAGACTCAAGCTCCAGAAATCCAACCAGAACCTCGAGAAACTTTGGAATACAAAGCAGCACTGGAATTAGAAATGTGGAAAGAAATGCAAGAAGATATTTTTGAAAATCAGGTTTCTAGCCTTTTTTTTCTTTCTTTGTTGCAGGACTTCTTGATAAAAAACTTTTATTCTTCAACAGTGCCACTCTTCCAAAAAACAGTAATGGATTTGGCTTGTATAAATGCCAAAAGAGAATGTATAAAGTTAAAAGATGTATTACAATGTTTTCCATAGYCTTAAAGAAGAATGCCAACTGTTAACTGTTTGACAAGTGAGTTAAATAGGTGCTAGGAGTTAAAATATAGAAYATCCCCCTTCAGGATTTGCCTTAATAATTTAAGAATGCAATACAAAATCAAGATGCAGATAATTACTGTTAGATATTAATGTTAAATAATTTATTGACAAGTCAAAGTCTATTGTTGTCTTTCTACTCTTGAAATAATTCTGCTTATACTATGAATGTTGCTTTTAAAGTGAAGATGACCATTCTTACAAAGGATCACATTTTTTTTCAAAAAGACATTGAGTCTGTAGTTTCTGTTAAGATATCTTTCTCAGATGTAGGCTAACTGTTCATCATGGTTGTATGAAAAGTAGGTTATGTTATGCTGTTGAGCATAATTACAGGGAACATGCTTCAGTATCAGATCTGAACCTTGAGTTACAGTATATCAGCGTGTTAAATTTGAGTTTCATTTTTTGTTTTGCTACTCAAGACAGGCTCTCACTAATCTCTGCTTTATAGTTGCAGCTTTCTCTGTAAAGTCTGCATGTGCTAAAACGCATGAGTTTAGGAAAATTCGGGTTGTTGTGTTCTGAGAGTTTCAAACTTCTCGATTAGTAGCTTTATACTTTAAAAATTTGCTTGGGGAGATGTCCTTTCTATTGTTTTTCTTTTTGCTTTTAAAAGCTTAAAAAGAAGGAAATGGCCCATATGCAAGCACTTGCAGAAGAATGGAAGAAAAGAGATAAAGAAAGAGAAGCATTAGTTAAGAAAAAGGTAATTAAATAATTATCATGCTCTCTAAGTCAAATCATAAATCCCTGGAAACTGTGTGAAATCGGACAAGTTATTTAGTAATGAAAACATGAAAAGAAGCATTTGCCATAACAATCTTAATGGTGATGCATATCAGTATTAACATTTCTAACCACTATGTTTTTAGTCACAATGCACATTAATGATGGAAACTATTTAATTTAGTTCCTTTCAAGGCAAAGGCTGATGATACAGGTTGTTTAATGTTCAGTGTCTATCTTATGTAGTAATATCTAGACATATGCTCATAAATTTTTATTTTAGCTTTTTATATGAATCTAATATTTCCCATAGTTTATTTTATCATAGTGAATTTGAAGAAAGGGTCTTAAAATTTAGATTCTTGACTTTCCCAGAAGATTATTTTTTATTTCAGAGAAAAAGACTAAAAAAGGCACTTTTTTTTTAAAGGTGGCAGAATATACTGTCTTGGAGGAACAACTTCAGAAAACCTTGAGAGATCTAGATAAGCGAGAGCGACAACTTTTTAATGCAGAATCAGAGGTAAAAGAAAAGATTTTTCTTGTAAACACTGCAATTGTGTGAGGTATTTCTGCATAATTTCACTGAGTTCTCGCATGAACATAGCACACAGATGTTTAGCAACCAGTGCATAAAAGCCAAAATATCAATGGGAATGTGGCTATAAAAAGGAGCACTGTTTTAGAGCCAAGTACGTTGCAGCTGTGCATATGTACTAAAAATAAAATTTCAACAAACTCCTAGACTCTTCCTTAGTGAAAGGATCAAAGAGGATAACAGAGAGAGCAGAAGCCAACCCCATTACTAGATTTCAATGCACACTCCACATCTAGGGATCAAGACAAAGAAGTGAGATGGGAGTTCTGGGGAATGCTGGCCATAGGCAAAGACAGGAGAAGAAACTTCTGATTTTCCTACTCTAGAATGCTCACTGCTTTATAGGTGGGCTGGAGTGCTGATTTGTCATTCCAATATCTTTTTTTCCACTTGCAGTTGAGATAATAGTTTTCTGTTTGCTTCTTTGTTTGTTATCATGTTAATTTCTTCTGAGCTGGTAAATCAAGTTAAGAATGCTCCCAATACAAGATTGGCTCATCATATCTGCATCCTGTTCTGGACTCAGACTTTGTTTCTACCCTCTAAGCTACAGTGTGTGCTGTAGATCACATCTGACTTTAGCTTTTACGCAAAAAAAAAAAAAAAAAAAAAAAGGTAGTCACATTTGGAAGAATGTGTTTTTGTCTAATAAAAATATTTGTTTAGAGTCTCATGCATGTTTGTCTCAACCTTCTTTACAATTTAGTCAGATTGTCTTGAAGACTTAGAGATAATAATGAATATCTGTGGATTCCAAAAGTGTCAGGACAAAATGATTTAGAGTTCATTTAGCAACTACACAGTTTGAGAAATGGACCATTTGAAGAGATTATTATTCAACAAGCAGTCATCCAAGCCACTAACATCTTTCTAGAAACTTCAGGTTTATATGTCAAGGTCTGTTTCCTTGTTTAACTCGACGAGAAATTCTCTCAATGCACTCATTTTGAAGAGTGTGGTCGAACTGAACTAAATATGTTGTTGTCTTGGATGTAGCTGTGACTTTACTATTGTCCCTACGCTGAAGGGGAAGATGCAACTTTTTAAACTTTTTAAGTATTTGTGACCTGAACAGTCACTGGCAGGTGAGTGGAAGGCAATATAGGGGAATGTATAAGATATGTCAAATGGAATTTCTGCCAGTTCGTTTCTGATACAGTTAAGGAGTTTTTCCTGTCATAAGTATATAAAAGAAAGAGCTCTTACTTGTAGATTAATATAACCTAATTATGTCTCATTTTTAAGGTTCAAAGAGTTAAGAAGGAGTTAGAAGCAGAGTATGAACGAAATATGCAGGAGTTACAGGATTCTGTCCGGCGAGCCAAAGAAGAGTGTGGGCATCAGATTGAGATGGAAAGATCAAAAATCAAACAGCTGGAGGAAGACAAGCTTCGATTACAGCAGCAAGTAAGTGCATTTAATTTTGTTTTTCTTTTTTATTTTTAATCTTGTATATTCTGTCTCTTCCTAGGTAATCACTTATTTCTGTTTTTAAATAAGCATTTTAAATTGAGCAATGATTTGAAGCAAGTGTATTCTGACAATGTTGTAGTGAATGTTTGCAAGAAATGTAATGAGTCTTACACTGGGATCCTACAATACTGTACGTATTATTGCACATAAAAGTGCCTTAAACTGCAAAATGTCTAGGTAGTCTAGAATGAACTGTGCAGTTCATTCCATAACTACACTGAAAAAATATATATATAAAAATAGCACAGATATATATAGTGTGTATATTTATATCAAATTTTTACAATATTTATTTTATATAAATACATATGTTTATTTATATAGTTGGAGGTTGAGTGGAGATATGTTCTTTATTAATGGTGATCCCAGTGGTACTTCTAGTAAAACAAAAGAATATAGACCTGTAGAACATTCTTCGAACTAATGACAAGACAGCTATTTTGTTGAATTTTAAACATAATATATTAAGTTATATATAAAAATATAACTTTAAAAATTTATTATAGCCCTCCTGAGCAGTTAACAACAGATTAAGTGTATAAATGTTGCAAGTACATAAGATCTTAATAATACTTAAATATTTTTTTAAAGTAGGTGGGTTATGTAGGTGAGGTACTTGCTTTAGTATTTTTCATTCCTAGTAGGAGAGTTACTGGTGATCCCACAGTAGTTTTGACTAGTTACAGAGCTGTATCTGCCAAAGAGAAACTATGAGAGAGGGTTTTTTTCTTAGTTTAAAATTAAACTTAACCTACTCCTTTTCATGACATTATATGCTTGCCACAACACAATGAAGAATTTTAATGTAGCTGCAAAACAGAAGGAAAACGCTGCCAATCCAGAAGATGCTGATCTTATTTTTTTTCACTGAACAATCATTAAATTTATATGGGCAACTTAAATGTCAGGACACAAGCCACTTCATAATGATTAACGAGTCACCTCTGCATCATAGATGTGTTACATTATCAGTGAGGCTCCTCAGACTCAAAAACCAAAGGCCACCTGTGTTGAACTTATCTTCTGATTTCATTGTTTTCATCCCACTGCCATAATAAGCACTCTTTTCCTTGCATAAAAAACAAATACCCTATAATTTCCTTTTGCTCATTTTAAGATTGTTGCCTGATAATGTTCTTGCATTATGTTCTTTTCATTCTGATGTTATGCTGCTAGAAAGTGTGAATAATTCTTGGTGCCTGTGTTGTGATTGAATGGGTGTCCATCCTGTTGTCTCCTCTCCAAACAAGAGTAGTCTTTTGTCTTTCTGTGTATGAAGGTCATTCATGCCACAAACTCCTCCTGGTTGCCTTTCTGTGTGCCTTTGCTGTTAGTTTGTATGTCTCATACTGCAGTGTGCTGCTGTTCCCACTTTCTTTGTAGAAAGACAAGCCAAGCAAGGGAGGGAGGCTGAGGAGGAATTTCTTACTGTAGGGTCATTCCCTTATCATGTGCAGGAGTGCAAAATTGCTACTGCTACCAGTTCTGCATGAATTTATCTTTGGGTAACCTTTTGGTCTTCTAGTTTGTTTTTCTCTCTTTATCCAAGCAGTCTGCTAGAGGGCGATGTTCTATTAGAGGAAAGTGCCAGTACACAGTTTTCCCACTTGGAGAAYTGTAGAGTTCTTATCTAACCTATTTTAAGGTTAGTAGTACCATATGCAGGAGAAGAAATTTGAAGCATCCTCTTTGAAGAACACTACTTCCAGATTAAGGAAATTGTGCTTTTTTGTAGAATATGTACATTTTGCTAAAAGCCAAAAGCTTGTGGTCTTGACACATTTATGGGTTTTGAAGAGATTTTCAGAACCAAGAAAGAAAGAAAACTTTTATYGTAAAAGCTCTGCGCATTGCTGTTGCTTTCCATAGTTAGGTAAATTAGTGGTCCTGTTTGTCATTAACATCTTGAGCATATACCTGTGTTTTTAAAAAGAAACGAGTAAAAGTGGACAAAGAATATTGCGGATCAGTAGTGTTGGCTGTCAAGACCATACATGACGTTTGCAACTGCCTGTTTTTGTAAAGTTTATTTTTGAGCATATTTGTTTTCTTACATCAATCTTATAATAGATGCAGCATTTTAAATGTTGGAAGAAAAATTGAGATGACTCAATCATAAGATGCAGAGAATTAAAATAGTGATGTGCTCATAGAAATAGTTTTAGCTTTTAAGCAGAAGTGAATTTTCTGAGATGTTTTTACTCAATATTCTGAACGGTCGGATAAAATTCATGGAAAAATTTGCACTAACTAGCTACAGAGAAAAAGTGCATATAGGTTTTATGATCTCATCTGTTCCATCAACTATGCTAAGCATTTTCTGATTGAATAATATTTTAAAGACGAAGAACATAAGGTACTCTTTTAGAACTTTTAGAATCAGCTGCTTTCTTAGTAGTATTAATATGGTATATTGGAAGTGTTAGTTATTGAAAGTGTTTTGCTAGAAAGAAAGTCAATTGTATAATAACATATTGGCAAGATACCATACCATCTTTCAAGTTTCTTTTAAGATTGGAAAGCCAAGTTCTTTCTTTTCTGTCTTCAAATATGGAAATATACTGTGAGAGCAGAGATGTGTAACATTAAGTCCAGTGTCTTTTATGCTTCATCGTTTCCTTTAAGTAGTTATTTGGCTATACGAAATATTAGTTGTTTCCCCTTCCAGACATTCCTACACAAGTTTTGTTAGTAGAATGAGTCTGTAATAAAAACTTCATGTAGTTGACAACAGTTGTCTTTCTTAAAAGCTGCTATATATCCAAATCTAAATAGTTTTGTTTTCTGAAWTTATTTTGCAAGTTTGCTTTTAAAAAGGCAAACAGCAGTGTTTATAAATGTGATTCTCTCATATATGGAAGGAGAGACTTTCKTTTGGTTCCAGGAATAAAGCAAAGGCCCTCTTTAAAATTCTTCTTATCAAAGCATTACTGTGTGCCATCATCAAGAAATCATGAATGTGTGTTTTTTCAGAGTCTGTTTTATATCAGATAATTGATAATTACATGTTCAATCCAAGGATTAAGGACTAACAAATTCTGTAGCAGAGTTCTTTGTGTATGAGAGTTTTCTGTTCATTTAYTTTATAACTGGATATTTTTAATGCAGCTTTATGAAGCAGAAAATAAGTACAAAATTTTGGAGAAGGAGTTCCAGCATTACAAAGAACAACAAAGTTGCAAACCAGAAATCCGTCTACAGTCAGAAATAAATCTTCTCACTTTAGAAAAGGTACCTTGGAATTTTTTAATTTGTGAAGAACATCAAAATGTTCCATTTATTGGTAAAGGAGATATAAGAATAATCTTTCATGATAAACCTGGTTAGTTTTTCCATTTTGTTTTTTTTTCCTTCAACAACTCCTTTTAATCTGTAAGTACTCAGAGACAGGTCCAAGAGTCCTCTTATGCACTTAGAGGAAACTGTACGACTTTGGAAGTTGGGAGGGGGAGGGGAACCCTAGCCTACTTATTTAAAAGACGGTCTCTGTTATTTATACTGGGAACTGTCAAGCAGTCCGTTTATAAAATTAGGTAAAAAGAAGAATTTCTTGTGAAGGTTAATTTACATTGACTAAACCATTATGTGTTTGGGATTTGTTCTTGTTTTAAGTGTTTCTAAAAAGAGATTGTGTTCCATCTCAATGAAACAGAATAACAGAATCCCCACTTTAAGTGTTTTGGTTTTTTCTTTTTTTTTTTTTTTTTTTTTTTTCTTTTGGAAACTTCAGATACTTTCAGTAGATTATTACTCTGCTACTCTCTTCTACAGTAAAGTATTACTGCTTAATTGAGCTCACAGAAGTGGGTATTTTGAGAGTTTAGAGTTAAATTGTAACAGAATATTTTAAAAGAATTAGACCAGGTATGTTGGCACAAAACAGTCAAACATGCATCTAGTCTGCATATTACTATACACTAAGTGATTTTTAACAATAGCACAAGCAGATAATGCACTCTTTTTTGTCTCTACATACCTTCTTAAAATGCTTACCTTTAGATATATTTTTGTTTTTCTTATAAGTTCTATTTCAAGATTTTCTAGAATGTAATGGTAAGTAGATTTCATCTGATGAAAAGAAAACATTATTGTTTAAGACTTGTTGATAGGAGTGTTTCCAGTTACTATGGTGTTCTATGTAGTTAATATTAAAAGGAATCCAATTAAAACAGAATTTTTCTTTTGCACAAAATACGAAGAATTTTTTCTGTGTGAAAGGGAATAACAATTTTTAAAAGACTTATTATTTTGATAGTAAGAATAGAGTTATGCAGTATACACATATACTTCTTTTTTAAAAACCCATATACATATAAAAATGGGAAATGCCACACACTTTTCTTTGAAATAGATAACTTGCCTTAGTGCTAAGYGGAAAAAAATCCACACACCTTCAACACACCTTTAACAGCAAGAAGACTTGTTCATCAGTGTTGCTGTTAAGGTAGATTTTATAGGCTTACTATTAGGGAAAAAAAGCAGGGAAAGACAGCAGGAAGTTTCACTAATTTGAGATTCTTGAATTTAAAAGGTCACATCACCAGATTTAGTGCTAAAACCTAATCTTTTCCTTTTTGTATAGACTGTTATCCAGTAAAAGTAAGGCTATATTTTAAACAAGAAAATGTTCATGTGCCATAATATTTATGTTACATTACATAACAGCTTTAGATGATGTTGTATATTACACTACATAAACACTTTTCTTAAACCAGACCCTTTGTATATATACATCTTTCAATGATTGTTACTGCTGTTATTGCTTCAGCTGATACGATTTTAATTGCTTTTAGGTTGAACTTGAAAGAAAATTGGAGTCAGCTACCAAGTCAAAGCTGCACTACAAACAGCAATGGGCAAGGGCTTTGAAAGAACTTGCGAGGTTAAAACAGGTATGCTGGCCTTTTTCTTTTGCCATGAGAGACAACCAACTTAACACAGTATAGGAAGCTGCTTGTGATTATTATTTGCTCTTACAGATCTTCATACTGATATTGTAGGGTCTTTGGTTTGGACTTTCCCAACCCTATTTAGAGAAGTTCAGACTTTAGTAATTAGTTCCTTTCAGAAGTGAAATTTTATACTCTTTATTTTTCTTTACCTGAAATTGTTTGAGAGATGAGGGTCTTTGTGTGTTTTGGAAGGTAAAGTACTGACCTACACTGATAACTGCCATATGACCCCCAATCCTAATTGTTTTGTGTTTCATTGTAAAGTGGGGTAAAGATTAAAAACAAAAAACTTTTAAAAACTATTTAAAATATTACTGAAAACTGTAAAAACTAATATTTATAAAAACCAAAATTGGAGGCTTTTTTCCTTGCTTTTGAAAATCCAAGTCTCTGATAATAGAAAAGCATGCTCTAACTGCAGTGTTTTAATAAACATGTATGTGGGGCTTTAAAATATGTTTTTCAAACTTGAAGTAGTAGCAGCTTTCTCCTCACTGACTGCATTTGTCTTTGGTTTTTGTCATCATCTACCTTTCATGAATTATAGTAAACACTATTTAAACAGTATACTTAAGACTGGCAAACACTCCTTTGGCCATGCCAAGTGAATTAGTAAACCATTAATCCCCATTGCTGAACAAACACAGGCCTAAAGCTTCAGAATTCAAGTTCAGTAAAAAGTTTTTATTACTTGTGTTCATACCTACTTTCTACTTGATGGAAAACCTTATTTTTAAGGAATATAGATCCTGCTTTATTATTAACTGAAATTATAAATTCAATTTTATTTCTAGTCTTCAAATTGGTCTTTTTTTTACTAGTAATTACAAGAGTTATAAATTGTCCTCTCCAATTTCTGAAATACCTATGCTTAACAAAGTTGTTAGAAAGAAAAACAATCTCTTAGTCTGAAAGATAAGATTTATTTAAGCAGACATGAAAAGTCAAAACTACTTTTTTTCTTAATGCCATGTTTTAAAAATCAGTGT
Organism: Nothoprocta perdicaria; assembly: GCF_003342845.1. Lineage (NCBI taxonomy): Eukaryota > Metazoa > Chordata > Aves > Tinamiformes > Tinamidae > Nothoprocta > Nothoprocta perdicaria. The sequence goes on along the minus strand of NW_020455699.1, from coordinate 696,061 downwards.
AAAGGAAAAGCCTGCTGCCTGCCAGATTAACACTGAGTACATATCACATCGGGGGTTCTTACTTATAAGTTTTACCACAATGGATGGTGGCGTCTGAGCTTGGTAACAAAGGGAGATGTTTTCAGCTGATTCTTCATGCTGAAACTCTGAGCCATATAATGAGTTGACATATGCAGTGAATTATGTTACCTGTATCTTTTAAGGGGATTGTTCTGTAATGGTAAAAGGTGTAAAAGGTGGGCTCCTGTATTTTTATGTTCCTGTGCTTCAACGTATTCCATTGATAAGGGATTTAAACAACATGAAAGAGCTGATCATAAGATCATTTACTGTTTTTTTAATAGAAATTTGGAAACTATTGCTTCAGGAATTCTAGGTCTGCCTAAGTTCAGATGATTTGTGCAATTGCACATAGTTTGACCAATTTCTTGTTTAAATTGGATTAGTACCATGTTAATTTTGCATTGCCTCTGGTGAATAGCCACAGGGTTGTAATCTGTGCCAGTAATTTGTCACACCAAAGCTCTCTAGAGACCAATACAAAACATTTGTGTAGTGAGGATTAGACGCTGAAAGCCGTATCTTAGATTGTTAATAAATGTTAATGACAAAACCCAGCTGGTAAGTCTTGGAAATGAGATCTAATGCTTTGTGCCCATTGCCAAAAAAATGTTTAAACAGAGATTTCCATTACTCAAAGGTGACCTAGTACAGTCAATTTGTGAATTAAAGAAGCATAATCTACAGGCTAAGCATTTAGTAAAATGCTCTTCTGACTTGCAACCATAAAAGTCAATGTTTCCTTAATTAAAAAGTTTCCTTTTACTTTGGAATGAGTTGTTAGCACACATCTGTGGTACTTTTATATTTTGTGGGATGAGGTATTCACTCATATGTATGTAACTTAGAAAACTACTGGCCTGTTAGTAGAAAAAGCTCCAAACATCTCCAATTTGAGCATTTTGAATATTAAACATAGTGCCAGCTGTAACCAGAAAAAGGCCAGAAGCACCCTAGAACACTTGCACATCATGTTCATATCATAGTCACAGAAATACAGAAGTTACACTGTAAAGCTGTTTTGTTGAGCTCACCGGGAAGCTATAGGCTTTACCAATCCAGCTTGCTTCTTTCTTCTCCTTTACTATTCTCTGCAAGCCAAAATTAATCACTTATTTATCAAACAATTATTCAACTTCAAGGAAGACAATTTCAACAAGTTATCCATATATTTATGTGCACCCAGGTAGCTTTTATTATATCTAGGAATATGAAGGACTTTGCCATTTTAGCTTTGGTGACTAGGACACCTAGATGCTACTCAGATGACTGCATAGCTTTATGTATGTGAAAGTTATTACCAAGAGCAGTTAAAACACCAACACAGAATTTGCACAGAATTGTGGAGGCTTGGTTACAAGAAAGTGTTTTAAAACAAGCAACGAAGATAAGAGAAATGTAAGTTCCAGTAGCCAGTATCTCTGTTATAATCTAGAAAACCAAAATAATCTCAAAATAACATACATGCATTATTCAGCATTTCAGGGGAAGGTGGTTGTGTGTTTAAGTCTTTTACCATATTTGTAGCCTACAGCTATTTTCAAAGCAGCACTGATACATTTGTTTAAAACCACACAGATCTTATTGGTTGGCTCACATTCACTCTGTCATAGTCCAACCTCCAGTTTAGCCACTCAGTAATTAATTTGATTAATTTATAAGTAATTTAGCCAAAGACTAAGGAAAAGAGGAGGAGGGGGAAAAAAAAAAACACCAACAACAAAAGTTGGAGGTCCAAGTCTTGGTTAAAAACTGTGTCTTGAAACCATCCAGACCCTCCTACTGACTTGTCAGCTCTGGGTTATTTTCAGAAAACTTTACTTGAGTTCCTTAGCTTCAATCGTAAGTTTTTCCCACAGACTTGCATGGTATGTGTGAGTGGGAGAGTGAATAGTGGCTGCTATTTAGCCATTGTTTAGTCTAGTGTATGTATGTTTACATCTCCCTTTTGGATTTATAGGCAGCTATGGCAAAATAAAGATTGTGCTTTCTTGATTGAAGAGCCTCTTAACTAGAGCACCTGGTGGCATAGAAGGATTCTTTTATGATCCGATTGTAATTACTACTTTCTTTTTTGGGGGGGGGAGGGGGGCAGGGGGGAAAGAGGGATAGGGCTTAATTGCTATTTAATCCCAGTATTTGTATCCTATAGTTTTAAAACATTGTTCAAGTTTCCATTGTGCAAGTTTATATTCGTGTTCTCAAACATATCACTAMGATGCAAGCTAACCAGGGAAAATACACAATATCAAAGCAAATAATGTGATTATATAATATGTCCTGCTTGTTTTTTTTTGTTTGTTTTATTTTTGTTGTTTTTTATTTGAGATATTATCTGAGTTGGYTTCGCTTTGGTTAATAGGTTCACAGAGTTGTCAGAAAAGCTGGACGGACTATCAGATAATAAGGGGGAAAAAAAGCTGTGTTGATTTCCTGTCAATGTAACTGTCTTTAGTCTGGCTGTTTCTGATTCTGGAGTGATCCCTTRCCAGAAATTCTGAAATGTTAAATTTCAGAAGTTTTAAATTTTTGGCTATTATTTRGGATTATAAACAGCCTGACCAGCTACAGCAAACAATTGGGAATAAATATAAATGTTTGTTACATCAGGAGCATATATTCTGTATGGAAATAATGTGAGGAATGCCATACAGAAAACCATGAGAAATGGCATTCTCTATGAGAATCATAGATATGATTCTCCTTGAGAATCGTGAAAGTGTGTGTGTGTGTGTGTGTATGAACCCATGTGTGCACTAAAGTACATGTGGAACTTCTTGGATGTATGCAAATATATCTGTGTCTTTAAACTAAGCCTATAAAGAATGAAATGAAGGTGTTTTTGCTGTGTCTAAAAGTGCTGGACTTTTCAATTAATAGGGCCAGTTTATGCACTGCATTTATGCATATAGTTTTCTTTCACTTTGTGAAAGATCCTCACAAAGTGAGAGGATCTCTGTAATGAGTGGATACAAATGAATGGTTCTCTAAAATTATTTTTAAACATTGATATGCAATAAAGTTCAGTATCTCCTCTGTTTTTCAAAAAAAAAGCAAACACTTGTTACCCAATGAATTTTTGAACAGTGATTGGAGGAGAAAAAAAAAAAACAAAAAGTGATTTTAATACCTGAATGTTTCTGACAGTGGCATTGGTTTTGTCATCATCATGCGTAAGAAATCCTTCCTTCTTTCCTGATCTAAAAAAGGACATTTTTTTATGATGCCTGAAAAAAGTCATAGCAAAATTGTATATGAAGTTAAAATTGGTTCATCTCTTTGCTTATTAATCAAGTTTTGTAAATTCTTTGCCATCTCTTATATTGGTGGATTATTGGGATATGAATTTCTACTGCTCTCCTATGAATGTTATACATACAGCAAGTTTGTTATTCTTTACACTGTAAACTGTTATGACAGACTTTTAAAGAACTCAAAGACTGATGTAAGGAAATGCATAATACTAAGTATATAATTTAAATTAAACTCTGGAACCATCATAAATGATCTCTTCCCACTTGTTTTCATATTTCTGAATTAGACTTCTGTTAAACTTGGTRTGAAGGGAAATTTACCTCAGAAAATGCTAGTTTTTCAATGTATTTAATATTTCATGATTAAATGTCATATTATTCAGGTTCATTGTATGGCACCTTTTAAGGTGCTACGGAAATTCTCCTTTTTCTTTGCTACAGGAGTAGAATTAATCTCCCCTTTCCCAAATAATGCCAAATATGTGTATATCATAATGATCTATTAGTTAAGGATTGCTTATGCACTTAGAATGTATTAAGTTTCTAATCTAATCACATTTATGTGAAAGGAAGTCCTATCCAGTGTTTTAGAGACAAAATATACTGTTATTTTTTTTTTTGTTCTTCATGGAGAAAAGGAGCATTTGGCAGTCTCTATACTCTGCATACTTCTCCATAAGTGGAGAGCATTGAGCGGTGAGTATCCTCAGCAGGGATCATTGGAGAGTGTTAGACTTGCCAGAAAAGGGTCAGGATGAACAGGCATTGAACAAAAGTTGTAGAAGGAAAGTCTTGCTTTTCCTACATCTGTTACTGGCTTTATTGTTGTTCCCTTTTTCATCTTTTCCTTGCTGTCATTAAATATCATTAAGTACGTTTATTCATCRAGGATCTTGTGAACTAGTTTGTCCAGTTTTATCAGTAAAAAAAGGAATTATGAGTCTTGTGTTCTTTTACTTGTTCAACTGAGAGTGAGATGTTTCACTGAACAGAATRTATACTTCAAGTGTACTGTTTCTTTCAGAGTTTGTTTTAAATACCTGTTTGTGGTGACAGTCTGACATTATGGGCATGCTGCCAAACAGCAGAAACCTCTAAATCAATCAAGTTTCTTATCTCAAATAGTAAGGTAGCAAATCATCACAAAATTTCTATGCCCGAGTGCCTCTTATGGCCAACGTACCATTCTGTCTTGTCTCAGAAGTTGCACTTGTAAGAAGTCCTTCAAATTGTTACTTTCTTATCCAATTGGGTAATAGATTCCACAGTCTGAAGGACTGGATTTGAATATTTCTGTTCACTCTAGTTGCAGGTGTTTGGCAATTTCTGTGTATTCACAAAATACACAGAAATTCACTATTCATTCTTCTACATGATATTCTGTTTAAATAGTAAGCAGAAATATCCTTTTTTTTCCTGCCCTGTTTAGAGTCTTGCTGTGATCTTAGTGATTGCTATTGGGTATCAGTTTTCCAGGAGTTAGTTTTCAGGTCATGTTTTACACAAGGACTTCAGGAAAAAAATCCAAGAATTACTGAGATGAAAACACTTGATAAATTCCCATTAATGCCCCAGCTTTCCATGATTGTTTAAAACAGGGTGCACCTAGGACATGAATTAAGTGGACTACAGAGCTAAAGGATATCTCTTAAAGAAATTCATCCTGTTCTCAAATCTACAAAAACTTTTGAACAGAAGCTAAGCATATGTACAAAACAACATGGTGAGCCAGGCTAGAAGAGGAACTAAAGACATTTGGACCTTCCCACTTATGGAAGAGGTCTAGATTATGACCTCAATTAAAAGGAAGATACCCTAATCTCATCTTCCACAATTAGGGGGTGTTTTTTCATAGATAGGAGACATTTTTTTTTTTTGAAATCCAATTCTTAAATAACATTTTGAGAGTCTGACTAGATATAGTCAACAGGAAAACCACATTGGACTAGACAAGTTAATTCCAGGAGCAGAATTTGGATATGCCAGTATCCAAAAACTAGTGTTTTTTGTTTTTACCTCAGGGAAATTCATAGCAAGTTTCTTCAGATTTGCAGTCTAATGAGGGAAAGTATGTGGTCACCACTCTGGGAAGCTAGGTTCTTTGCCTCTGTTTGTAGAAAACTAGAAATGTTTAGATTGGGTCTATACTTAACAGTGCAACTACTGTTATTACACCAACTTATTTGAGAACATCTTATATTTCTCATTTTATCTTATCTACATTATCCACATTAAGTATTTACATCATTAGCATTTACATCCTGAAATTAAGGAGACTGGAGCTTACACTCTACAGAATCAGTGTTACGCTTCAAAGCAAAAGGACAGCAAATAGTTAAACCCGAGATGAATACAACTTTCATGCTAGTTGGGATAACTGAATACCTCCTTCTTGCTCATTGTATACCAGAAATTTGTTTTTATTGTCTGAATGCTGTTTCTCTATGACTTTATAACACAAGGTGACTGACTTGCCTATGTTAAATACTGCATCAACAATTATCCTTGATCTACAGCATTTTTCTGATAAGAATGTTTATCTTGGTTCTAGAAGTTCTGTGATTGAAGTAGCTTCTAACATGTTTGTTAAATTGTTCCAGTAATTAATTTTCATCAYTTTAATAAATGGCATTTTGTTTTCACTTGGAATTTACCTAGGTTTGACTTTCAGCCATTGCTTCCCTTTGCAAAAACATAAAAACTGGCACAGTAAAGKGATAAGTCCATCTGGCCCAGGCTCTTGTCTCTGGCAGTGGCCAACAGGAGATACGTAACACTTAGGAACAGGGCTTGGGTATCTYGACATCCCCTCCAGCTGCTGGGAGTCAGTTACTTATAAATATCATGAGCCAGAAAGTGTTTTTATATTGTCATGTTTAACAGCGTTAGTGGATATACTCTTCATGCTTCTGTCTGGTTCCTTTTCAAGCTCATTCATGTTTTTTTCTCCTTATAATATCCCATTTTAACAGCTCTGACTAGTTTTGGATCAGCAGGAAACTCAATTTCCTCCAAATGAGGAAACCACAGCTTCACTTATGAACATACCAAAGAATGCAGATCTCTCCTTGCTGTTGTGAAAATTACCAACTTTTATAATTTCTCCAAGCTTTTAACCTCTTGATAATTTGATAGAGGACTTTAGGAAGTTTTTTTTTCAGCTTGGGCTTTTTTGTTTGAAGACCCTTTGGAGGCGCAGTTCTTATTTATTTATTTTACAGCAGCTGAATTTGTTCTTCCTGATCTATTGCATTCGTATAGTTTTATTAATTTTGTTTTAATTTTGGTTTTACCTAGTTTATCTATTGTAGAAGCAAGTCCAATTGGTAGTTCCTGGAACTTCTTAAAATATACTTTGAAATTGAGAAAACAGCTTCTATTCCTGTGGCCTCAGCTCCAATTTTAGTGACAGGTTATACTTCCAGTTAGCTTTAACTTAATGTTTGAATTTCCCTAGAGCTCTTGAAAACTTTTGGATAAATACCATCTGGCTGTAGTGATTTGTTACTATTTGTTACATGTATTTGTAGATTCCCATTCTAAAAGCATGTTCTACTTTAATCAGAGACTGTTCTTCAAACCCATCCCACATAAAAAGTGTCTCTCACGTGGGAATGTTCTCTTATGATGGATGGGGGAGGAAGGACTGTAGCCTTATCTTCCTCGAATGCTGTTTTACACTTTGATCATATATCAGCTGCAAAGACTTTTTGGCRGGATTCCTGCTTCTGGTTTTATTATTAGTATGTATCTCTTTAGCAAATTGTTTGTCAGTCCTTTTGGCCTGTCTCACTGCAGTTTTAACATTTAATTTGCCAGACTGGTGTACTGGATTTATGTAGAAAAATAAGGTATTTGGTGATTATTTATATTCACATTAACTATTAGAATTTTGTTTATAACAGATCTTTGTGAGATTCACATTTTTTCTAATGAACAGGCAGCACTTGAGATGGCCTTTAAATATGGTCTGGGAATTGGGACTCAGAAAACTACCTGGCTAAAAGCCTTGAGTAAGCTTTTCCAGATAATATTGTGTTGGCCGTATAATAAATATACGCGTAGATATGGAACAAAATTATGGCTTCTTAATCATTGTAATAAATATAAAACTGATTTTATGATCAGTGTTTCAGTCTGAAATACTTTTTGTTCAAGTTAAAGCCAAACATGCATTTTACAGTTTATCTGAATTCAGGATGTTTATGTAGCTTTCTGCCTTATTTTTTAACTTCAGGACTAGCTCTGAGTATGGGATCAACTAGTCAGTGTACAAGGGCATACTGAAAATGACTGAGAGGAAAGCAAGAAGAAAAAGGACTCCTGCTGAAGTTGAGATATTTGTGCATATATGTCACCGAGTGGTAGTGGACTCAAACTGTAGTTCTGTTGCAGTATCTCTCTAGAGCTGCAAAAAAAACCCCCACAAATTTGGAACAAACTAAACTTAGACTCTGTGAGTGAGTTAGTTAACTTATTCTGTAACCTAAAGTTTTGTATAGGGTTGGAAAACTATGAAAAACAGCCTAACATGAGTTTTAGATCTTCAAGCCCTACTTTTTAAATATAGGTTTCAGCTGTAAGAAATAGTTCTTAAAGCATTAACGTATAGTGAATTGGAGAGCAGTGCTTTGACATTAGGCAATGCAGCGCGAATAATGCAAGCTTTATGCAWCCATTTGGTATTTTATGTTTATTTCTCAAAGAAAACGTTACCATTTAAAATACCAGGTAGCAGTGGCAACCAGATAGATCTCAGTGTCTTGACAGTTTCAAAAGCATGTTATTTATTGGCCTAAATTATGTTTAAAAACTGGCAACATATTTTTGCCATTTAGTTAATGGGAAGCTATGTGGGAAAAGCTCCAGCTGACCCAGCTTGTACAGGTGTTTGCTACAACCGTGATACTCATTGATCTTAGAGTATAATAGATATCGACAACATAGACGTCCTGCTTAACTCGGTAACTTTCAGTCTACTGGAGACTTTGGAATTGTCATGAGTTCTTCCCTGAAGTTTTGCATRTCAATAGCATTAGTATTTTTACATATAAGCATGTATAAGGTAACTGATTTACCTTTTCACCCCTTCCTACTGTAGCGTGAACAAGAGAATGCAATGGCTCGCCTTAAAAAGCAGCAGCAAGAGCTGGAGCACATGAGGCTGCGCTACCTGGCAGCGGAAGAGAAAGAGCTGGGGAAAACAGACCGGCAAGAGCTGGAGGACATCAAAAACGAGCTCAACAGGTATTAACGCATCTCTGAGACTTGCACTTCCCTCTGCCAAAATAGGCGAAGATCCGGTTAAATCAAGATTATACTTGGCTGTCAGTGTATTAAAGGAATAACTCTTTAGTGTCCCTTAAGTAAAGATCGCCCATTTGTAAAATGTAGCAGSCCGAAAGATAGATAGAAAATGTATCCTTAAGGGCACCATACCTGTTTTTTATGCTGCAGTCATCATCATACTGTATCAGGCTTCCTTTTTTTATTTTAAACTTCTAATTCTGAGCAGAGCTGCTGAATTAAGAGAGATTTTTAACATTCTACTTACTATATGAAACTTTCTTTTACTAGTATGTATTTTTCTTTAGTATAGATAAAAGGGTTTTTTAATGAAATTCTTTATTTTATTAGCTATTCTGTAGATAAGTAACTTCTGATTATTTTCATATGAGCTCCTGAAGTTTTAACATGGCTTCTCCTTCCACTTTATCACCATCAGRCTGAAGCAACAAGAAGAAGAAAGAAAGCAGCTGCAAGATGGCAGAGAGAATTCTGCAGGGAGAGTGGAAAGTCTTCATTCTAGAAAATTAAATGAGAACATGGATGATTATCTCTCTCGTCTCATAAAAGAGAGGGATACTCTGTTGAGAACAGGGGTATATAACCACGAAGACCATATTGTTAGTGAACTTGATCGGCAAATCAGAGAGGCTATTGAAAAACGGAACAGCACTAAATGAAAGCGTATAGATAACTATAGAAAGTCAGTGCCTAAGTTGGGATAGTAATTAATAAACCTGTAGTTAATAAACCTGTAGTTCTTGCRGAGGTCTTACCATTCCTCTAGAGAAATGTAAGGACATGCTTAATTTTGCACGTTGTCTTTAGCCTTTCTGAAGTCAGTGTAAATACATGCAACATATGGGGGTAAGCACAGTAATCGTAATTTTTGCAGGGTGGGAAGTGGTTGATTTTTAAATGTTTTTACTCATATTTATGTATATGTAAATATCTATTTATTTTGTGAACTCTTCTGAAATGTTTTCTACCTCTTCTTRCACCCTCAACAGATCTTTTTGTAATATTTTTATAGCTGTATGTTCAATGTTGTCATAATTTATTACTTTTTTTTTAAATTTCTTCAACAGAACGAGGAAAAAGTGGTATTAGTTTAACACCCCTGAAAGTGCTGCACTTGAACAAATGTAATTTCTTATCAAATTGCAAGGTATTCAACTTTCACTTCTGCAACCAACTAGTCAAGATAACTAAGTTCTATAGCTAGTATCCTTTTAAGAGCATAGGTTTGGGAAMATTTATAAGAGCCAGTAAGGAGATTTTGATTGGGGTGGGGGTGGGGGGAGGGGCGAGAATCRAACTGAAACACCTTGAAATACTGATCTTCAGGAAAAAATCCCTTTGGTGTCCCAGCAGTTTTGCACACAGGCCTATAACGACAAGCATGTGAGGGGAGAAAGCCCTAATTCAGAAACACATGTGTGTGTTCCTCCCTAATGAGAAAAGATACTTGAAGCGCTCGTTTAGTGCAYTTACATACCTCATTTAAATCCGAACACATACCTAAGATAAATAACAAGAGCTTTTCTAACTAAGGATATTTTCCTTAATCGAGGTCTAACTCATTCACTATTACTAAGTTGAATTTTAAAGCATATTTTCTCCACAGCATTTAAATTGTATGCAATTCAGTTTTTGAAATATGAATAAGTCAAAGTATCAAGTTGTTAAATTCCTGAAGTCCACCAGAAATGTTGGTCTGTGCATAATCACAGTTGAATAAGGACAGTTTTGGATTCCAGCCTTTGCTCAGCTTAAGTGATTTTGAAATCATTTGTGTGGATCTAGCTCTCTGCATAAATTTACAATCATAGCAAAAGGGGTTTTGTGTATTTATAAAAATATTTTTCTTTTTTAATTTTTTATTTTTGAGGAAAAAACATAAATCCTAGGATTTGTTTTGTTTTAAAATTTCCATGTATTTCCATGGACATCGCTGTGTAAGTGTTGCCTTCCCTTTTTGGATGCTGTGCGTTGCAGAATACAGACTTTATGTTGCATCTTGGTGTGCCTTGTCACTGCGTGGTTTCTACTTCTGGAACCATTAATTTACCTGCTGTGTAATAAATTGTTTGTCTAAGCTCCTTAGAAAGAAAAGCTTTAAGCAGGTTATRTAAACATCAAGATCTGTTTCCACAGGAATTACTTATTACTTATGCTAGATTTCACAAGAAATGCTTTTGTGATACTTTGTATACTTATTCTTTTATTRAAGAAGTCCCACTGTTGTAGCAAAGGGAATAATACACGTTTATAAATCCATGATTTTTTTTTTTTACATTATGACTGTGTATCTTATCACTGATCCATGATCATATGCAACTCTAATAAAATGAATGATGGGATTGCTTGTATTTTGAGGTGCCCACCTGTTCAAGCCAATTTTCTTCCAAGTCTTCATTTGCTAGCAGTGTCGTTTCTTGTTCAAACACGAGGGGGTGCATCAGACTTACAGAATCTCCATTCTTCAACTGGTTGAGGAATTTAAGAATTCCCGTAGTGAAAAATTGGTAACCTTTCAAATTGGTATTCTTTGGCTTTTTGAGTGTGTTATTAAATAAAATTCAAATTTTAAATATTCTTGGAATACTATGTTTTGGTTTTTTTTAACTTGTATTTGAACARCATTTTTGTTTAATACTGCAGAAGCTGTGAAGTTTTAGTACTTTGGAACCATAACATCAGTATGTTTATTTTCAAAATTAATTTCATGAATACATTTATAACCTAGTAATAATAGGAGTCATATTGCTTTGAAGTTTTAAAAAGGAGAAGAAGGAGTTACTCAGAAGAATAAGTGTAAGGTGGATCTTTTTTCTTAAACTATTTACAAGCATGATGTTTTAAGCTATTTGGGCCCACTAAGCCACTTAAGAGCCACTACTTACAGGATGATAAGCATGAAGTTATTTGATTCTTAAATGAGTTMTTTAGTGTTTTTGTTTTGTTATACAAGCATTGTATTTAGTATTACCTATTTCTCTTTAGACAGGTATTTTAGGCTTAATGTCTGCAGATTAGACTTCAGTTTTTCTTTCTAGCACAATGTTTGAAATACTTAATTCCAAAATACCCTGGAAAAAATATATTTGCACTAATAGCTATATGAGAGGGGAGCTTAGTATTATTCTCTCCTGTATTTAATTTGGGTTGAAGTTGGCTTCTTCTTACCTTAAAGCCATTTAAAATATTGTCACACCTCAGTTTGAACATGGTAACAATTAAGTGGAAAGATCAAATACTATTTTTATCAAGTGTTAGAATACCTCCTTCATGTCATCTGAAACAAAAGCGTGAGGTAACAAGTTTGTTTTAATGTACCTAGCATAAAAATCTTACTGGAATTCATGTGTGTACAAGTTTAGTCATGATTCTATATGCCTGTCTATATTGCAGACATCGACCTAATTTTGGTGCAGCCAGGTTTCACTTGGGAAGCTAATGTATTTACTTCAACTAATTTTACTAATATGTTTGCAGCATAAACCCACAACATTATTGTTAACACTGGTGGGGAGTTGCTGATATTGCAGAGCATAATTTCTAAGAAATTACCTAAAATTATGTAGTTAAAGGAAAAGCAGCAAATATACATGTAATCCCTCTGTTTGCAGGCCTTCAAATTAATCTTTAGCTAAGATTCTGGGAGCTAATGCAAGAAAATAGGCCATTTTCTCCCTGCTAGTTATTAAAAAGCTCATCAGAAAAGTTGTCCCTAAATAAATTCTTTGCTACTCAAGGATCAGACTTCAATAGAGGTAGGCAGAGTGGGAATCAGACACGAAATTATTTTAAAAAGAAGAAAAGAGCATTGTTTTACTTTGAAGCTGGATTATTAAAATATATAGTTACATGATTGATCTTTCCAGTATATTGGTATTTGAGGTGAAGCTATAATGACTCTATCGCTGTAGCATTTTAGCAGTTATCCAAGACTTTCAGCACTAATGCATGTTCGGAAATTGCTGTTGTGGAAGAGAAGCGATGTTATGTCTGGCACGGAGCTCTCAGGTTTTCAAACCGCACTTCTCCATCACTGCAGCTTAAACCCTTCTCCAAGATAAACCTTAGCGCACAAATAAAGATGGAAGTCCTATATCGTATCTTCTAAGCGATTCTGGAGTATTTACCCCATTTAATATGTATTTACACCATTATTTATTTTGCTACTACTGTGCCTGAATGGTGGCGATCTGTGTCAAGCCCCTCATAGGAGGCACTCGCCCTGCTCTTGCTGCAGGCAGAGCCGTAGAAGGCGGCTGTACACTTAGATCTCATTTCATTCGTTTCTCTAGGGGGTTGTATTAGTAGTGTTTTCATTAGGAATGTTTTTACAGATGTCGGCTATGCAGATATGAAGTCTCTGTGGTGGAAAAGCAGTCAGGAAACTGGCATTAAGAACAGAAAGAAAAAAGTCAGCTTTGAGAGACTAATTTATAGAAAAATAATTTACTGACTTTCGGATGTATAAATGTACTGTAACCCCATGGTGGCTTTAATGTAGAGTAACTGAATTCTTGCAAGAATTGAAATTATTTTCTATTCTTAACTGTAAGAAACTGCACAGCCTGTCATTCCTGATCACAGAAGACTAAAATAGTCCCTACTAATAATGCTCTCGAAAAAGCAGCACACACTACTTTGCAGTCCAATACATTTCTTTTTCCAAGTGAAATAGTTGTAGTAGTTTGACAGCATTTTTAAACAATTGAAGTATTACTGCAAAAAGTTCTGTCCTAAGAATATACATACAGGACAGATCATGGTGGAGTTGCACTGTTCCTGAGTGTTTGGCCAAAGGGCTTTGGTGCCGTTACTGAGACATAATTGCATTGACAAAAAGTATGTAATCAAAATTCAGAGCAGTTTACTCGGGCAGAGGGAATCCAGTAGAACACGGTCTGCAGTCTAACAGTGTTTCAACACTTACTGCATTAGCTCAGAGTTTGAAACTCACTACAAGGAAAAAATGTAAAAATGGTTTTCAGAGAAGACTGATTTATCGCTACTATCATCGTAAGTTTTGTTTTACAAACAGAAATCTAAATAGGGCAGCAGAATTAAGGCAGTGGAGTAAGACTGAAGCCAACAACAAAGCCAATAAATATTTCATAGAAATTAGGATTAGGCAGTGGTGGCAAACAGTCACCATTTTATAATGGTTTGATTGCTCAGCACTAGCGGGGTATTTTGCTTTGTTCTGCCCTCCTGGAAGCAGAGGAAAGAACCGCCCTGTGCTCATGTCAAGAGACTGTGTCCAGTTCTGGGCTCCCCGGTACAAGAGGGATGTGGAGCTGCTGGAGAGAGTCCAGCGCAGGGCTACCAGGATGATCAGRGGCCTGGAACATCTGCCCTRTGAGCAAAGGCTGAGGGAGCTGGGCCTGTTCAGCCTGGAGAAGAGGAGGCTGAGGKGGGACMTGATCAGYGTSTATAAASACCTCAAGGGAGGCAGTGAGGAGGAGGGGGCGGCCTCTTTTCAGTGGTGGCCAGCAATAGGACTAGAGGAAACGGCCACAAGCTGARGCACCARAAGTTCCACAGGAACTTAAGGAAACACTTYTTGACAGTGAGGGTGACMRAGCCCTGGCACAGGCTGCCCAGAGAGGTTGTGGAGTCTCCTTCTTTGGAGATCTYCCAAACCCRCYTGGATGCCGCCCTGTGCCCCGGGCTCTGGGTGACCGTGTGTGAGCAGGGGGTTGGACTGGATGACCTCTGAGGTCCCTTCCAACCTTAAGCATTCTGTGATTCTATGACTTTGTTTGTACGATGCTCTAGACAGTTACTGTGTTGGCCAGCGTAGGCCTTTTGAGAACACAACCAAGGCTGTGGGATACCAGGTAATCCCAGACAGGGCTGTTGCTTGCGTGACCATCACAGAGATGGCCGTGAAGGCTGAGACTCCCTGTGCTCAGCATGAAGTTCACCACATCCAGCGGAACAAGACTCGCCAGGAGCCTGTGCTTGCAGACTGCGGCTCAGCCAATGCTGTGTCTGTGCTTCCATCAATAACAATACGTATTTGGTCTGAAGGGAGGCCCAACTTGCTTTTCTGGGGATCCGTCAGGCAGTATAGAGGATACCGAACTGTATACACTATCTGAACTAGTGCAATGGACTCTGTGTGCACACATGCAATGCTTAAAACATGCTAGTTTGCTGACACTTTTCTGATTCTCGCTTTTCTCATGCCAATCTGCTTGTCCCACTGATAAAGTAGAGCTGAATGATAACCTCAAATAAGTGAGAAAATTAAACAGGATGCCAGAAGGAAGACCACAAAACCACCGCAAAGAATGAGTAGGTGCATCTCCACAACCATGAGAGGGCACTGCTGTTTGTGGGATAAACATGAGCATGCGCATGTGCGCACCCCTGCTCCTGTACTAGTGAGATTGACCTGGTCCATCCTTCCCAAGYGACAGGTTTCCTGCTCTAGACACCACTTCTGTCTCCTGCCCCATGCGCTGCACCACATTGTGCTGTCAGCTTGTGGCTGGAAAAACTGGGAAAATGTCCAGCTTTGGGTGCTCCTGGAGACACACGCTTCCTCTCATGGCCTGCAGAACAGTTAGATACTGGCTATTAATCCATGACTATGCCTTCCTGTTGCACACATGCAACAAATCATTAAAATGGGCCTAAAGATTTAACAGAGAACAAATATTTTTTATCATATTGATTCCTATTTCTTTTTAATAGATTATTATCAATGCAGATGGAGCATAGCCATAGAGGCAAGCAGAGGAAATCTTTGAAGGGCAGTATTTATGTAGTGCACTGTAAGGGAAAAGCAGTGCTATTTGTTGCACARGGCAGCAAAGCCTGTCGAGTCAGAGCTCGTGCTGCAGTAGTTGAGGGAAGGTGGCAAACTATTCCCTTCAGTGTAAGGGGACCCCACAGCTGGGCAGTGGGCTGGGTACGAAGCTCTGRTGCCTCTCCCTGCCTCTGTTATAGCTTCGCTGAGTGATCACAAACAGGGCTCTGCGCCTCTACTCACTAGCTGCAAAATGGTAACAAAAATGGAAACCCTTTTGGTATAAGTAGCTCACAAAAGACTTCAGGCTTTGCCTATCTGTGTGCTGGTCAACAGCTTGTTAATGTCCGGAGAAGGATAGCTGCTGKTTTCTGGCAGGCTGCTTCTCCAGAAAGTGAGCAGAAATTATTTATATTACATAACTTTTCCCTTGCTTGGTAAAGAAATTGGTGTCCTCTTTCACTACACTAGCTAATCACAATTCACCAAGAGATTTCAGAAAAGGAGCTGATCTTCCTTAATTCCTAGGGAGACTAAGGGAATCTAAGGCTGCAGCCTCTCAATAAAGTCTTCTTTTTAAGAGATGATTTAAAAAATTAAAATCATTTGGACAGGGCAGATAGAGAGGGAAAAGAAAGACCTAAAGAGAGAGAGAAAGAAAAAGAGAAAGAGAGAAAGAAAGAGAGAGAGAGAGAAAGAGAGAGAATGAAAGAAAGAGAGAGAGAGAGAAAGAGAGAGAATGAAAGAAAGAGAGAGAAGATAAGAAAGAGAGAGAAGGAGGGGAGGGGAGGGGAGGG